>NW_011888906.1:4626449-4642871 GCF_000151845.1 Pteropus vampyrus | reverse complement strand
TGCAGTAGATGGCCTTGTGAATTATCTAATGGCCCAGTCAGGAAAAGCAGGGAACGAGAATGACAAGCAGCAAATTATACTACACTCTGAGCACCAACCTGGATTCTAACACTGACAGCCAAGTAACCTGTGAAGGCTCAGAGATCCTCTCTGCAAGATAATAACGATAAGAAATCTATCGGGCATATGTAACAAGAGCCATTAGATATTTATACATGTGTATTCAATAATATCGATTCTGAAATTCCAAGGTAAAGAAATAATCTGAAATGTGTGAAAACCATTATGCACAAAGATGTTCATCACAGCATTGTCTAATGGTTTAAAAAATGAAATAACTTTATGTACCACAATAAACAGTTAATAACATCTTGAGTTGCAGGCATGTTACACACTATATTTTATTTAACTGCCATAATAGCTGCTTTATCTCCACAGTAGAGATGAGGAATTGAGACTAAGAGAAGTCGTTTGTCTTAGATGCATAACTCTCGATGATGAATCAAATTATAATTATAATTATTAGACTTCACACTTATATAGTATTTACTATGTGCTAGGCACTGTTCTAAGTGCTTTGCGTATAATGTCACTGAAATCTTCATTTGTCTGACTTCACAGTGCTCAAAATTTCATTAAAAACAACTGTGCGAGCCGGGCACTGTGAGCATGGACTTATATGCAATACCTTATATATTTCTAACAACCCTATAAAGTGTGTACCATTACCAGCTCAAATTTTATGGATGAGGAAACAGGTTCAGAGAGTAAGTTGGGCATTATATTATTTTAACTCATTGGAGGAAAGATTTGAGTAGAATACACTCCTATGTCATAGGAGGAGGAGCGCATAAGAAAGAGTTGGCAAACAGGAAAAATATATATTTACTGAACATGAATTAATGTGCTAGATACAACTCTCTAATTGCTGTGGGCACAAAGACAAAGCCCTTAATCTCATGGCACAGGATTTAGAGTCTAACAGGAAGGTGAATAGTAAACGTGTGTGTGTGTGTGTGTGTGGTCAGTGGTGATTAGTGAATTAAAAAAAACAGAAAGGAAAGAGCCTACTATGTATGGGACACAGTGGCTATGGTATGCAGGGTGATCAGATGACTTCTTTAAGCAGGTGACATTTGAGCAGAGATCTGAAGGAAGAGAATGAGCCTTGCAAACTAGAAAAGGGCATCCCAGGCAGGAAACAGCAAAAGCAGAAGCCCTGAGTTAGAAGTGTGTGAGTGTATCTGAGGAACAACAAGTATGCTGGTAGCACTAAAATCAACAAGTATGCTGGTAGCACTAAAATGACAGTGGCCCAAACAGTCTAGGCTCTTTCTAGCCATGGCAAAGTTTTGGCTTTTACTGTGAATGATATGAAAGCCAATGGAAGGTTTGAGGCAGAGGAGTGACATGACTGTGACTTGGGTTGTTAAAAAAAAAAAAAATCACTTTGGCTGCCATGTTGAGAATAGATGGCAGGGGGACAAGGGCTGAGGCAGGGAGACCAGTGAAAAGGCCAGTGACAGGTGCTAGCGGCTTAGGTTGGGATAACAGCAGTAGAAAAGTGGTGAGAAGTGGCCAGATTCAGGATATATTTTGAGAGAGGGACAATAGGATTTGTTGATGGACTGAATGCAGAGTGGAAAAGAAAGACGGTCAAGATAACTCCAAGGTTTTTAGTCAAAGCAGCTAAAAGAATGGATACGTCATTTCTAAAATGGGGAATACTATGGGAGGAACCTACTGGGGAGCTAGGAAACCATGAGTTGGGTTTTGGTCAAGTAATGTTTGAGACGCCTATTCGACACCTATGTGGAAATATTGAATAGTCAGTTAAATAATATGAATGCGGAGTTAGGAGAAGAGATTCGCGTTGGGATGATAAATTTTGGAGCCATCAGCCTATATTTAAAGCCAGGAGACTGGGTGAGATCACCTAAGTAACGAGGGTAGATAGAGAAAATACATACTGGCTGAGTCCTGGGGCAGTCCAACCTTTAAAGGTCAAGGAGTTGAGAAAGGACCAGCAAGGGGACTAAGAAGGAGCTACCAGGCTTGTGGTGTCCCGAGGGTAAGTGAGGAAAGCACTCTGAGGAGGAAAAAGTGACCGACTGTGTCAAGTGTTGCTGACAAGCCAAGTAAGGTGATGGCCGAGAACTGGCCATTGGACTTGGAAACATGGAGGTCACTGCTGACCTTGACGGGAGTTGTATTGGGACGGTGATGGAAATGAAAGCCTAAAAGGATAGGCTTTGAAAGAGAATAAAAGGAGAGGAAGCGGGGTGTGCACGGATATGCCTCAATCGCAGGCATCTACTGCGGGCACAAATTGGTTCACTGATGTGACTCAGATGGGCTCGGAGGCCACTTTCCTCTTCACTGCGGTGACAGAGCTCAGGACAGAGGGGTAGCTTCCCATCAGCAGATAGGGAGAGGCTTTTCAGAGTCAGCAGAATCCAAAGAGGAAAGTGAAGTGGACACCAGGCACAGCTCCATGCCTGGAGTGGCAGAGAGAATCATGGCAGAGACAGGGAATCTACAAGGCCATCTTTATGAGTCCCGGGAACTCATAAGGAACCAGGAGTGTAGGGTTTGGGCTGGGGCTGAGCCAGAGACATGCCAACTCTTGCGATGGCAACTCCTCCCACCCATGGATGTGACCCAAGAAATGGGTATACACTTGGAAAAATGTAGATAATTTAACTTAAAGAGGAAAAGAATCAGTATTGTGATACATGCAGCATTATTGCTATGTGGAAAGATAAAATAAAATTCCAAGAATAAAGACAGTAATGAAACTTAATATAAAACAATGTGTCAGTGTTAAAGCAGCTGAATCGCATGTGAGTTCCTATTTCCTCTATTTTGTAACTTGTAGTAAAGAACTTAGATAGCCTGTATAATACCAAAAAAAAAAAAAAAAAAAACTTAAGAGGATAATAATCCAAGCCTTTCTCCGAGAGTTGTTTTGAAGATTATAATAATGACTAATATTCGAATAGTTCACAAAGTGCTTTTCACACAGGTAATCTCGTTTCATCTTCACAACAACATGCCTTCCCTTGGCACTTTGTGAAAACTTTTATTATTGCACTCAGCAAACTGTGTTGCGATGATCTGTTTACATATCTGTTCCCACCCTAGACTGAAGTACTCCAAAGAGTCATATCTTTTCATCCTTGTCCTTGACAACGTAAGACATGGCACGTGGTAGAAGCGCAATAAATGTTTTGGAATGGGTGGATAACAGTTAGGAAGATGGATGGATGGATGGATAGAAGGTGGATGGGTGGATGGGTGGATGGATAGATGAGCGGATGGACAGGGATCAAGGGATCAACAAATCACTACTGTATATATGAGCACCTAACTGTGCCCAAATCACATAGGTATCTTAACAACTACAGACTGAGCCAACCACTACTCCCTCCCCGCAAATTAAATATTTTTGAAACCTCATGGCGAGTTAACCCTCTTCATATCTCACATTTCTGGTCATCCTGGTCAGTCTCTCCTCTTAGCTGTCTTCTGTCACATTCCCATGCAGATCTGTGCTTCCTCTCCCCTGTCCTGGATCCATATTGCTTTCTCATCTTATCCAGACTTTTCCACCCAATAAATCAGAGCCCTCTGAATCATGAAAGATGCTGCTACATCCTCAAACTCTCCTGTTCTGCACTAAAGTAAACCTAGCCCTCGCCTGTGTCCCTGCTTGCTCTTCTCTGGGGAACTTCCCAGTGTTCCCCAGCTCTAGGGCATCTTTGTAGGACATCTCTGGGTGAGGTATTCTTCTCTGTGCTGTCATAATACCATGGGCTGAATTTGCCAGTGTATTATCTCTCTATTTTAGTAGTTACCTCATGCCGGCTCTTTCTTTGTGGTAGGAAAGATGACCACTGGCAACTTCAACTCTGTATATCCCTTCGGCCCACGAACTAAAAGAAAGAGAAACTCTTTCCCAGCATTTATCTATCAGTCAGTTAAGAGGCGCTCTCACTGACACTGGATTATATCATATTTGTGATGTCAGGAGGAATGTAGTATCGTGACTGAGAGCCCAAAAGCAGCATATGAATTTGGAACAAGGGTGGTAGTCATATATATCCCTCGAGATAAAACAAGATGCATACCACATTTAATCTGGGTCTATATCATCTCAAAACAAGTCAACCGTGGACTCCTTAGCCACACAGCAAATAACTGATCAACTTCGACTCTGGTATCTCCACCCCTTCCCACCTTGCTAAGAATTTGCAGCGCTTAAATGAAACATGGTAAGGACAGGCGCTTGTCCTTTTACTGAAAATTTACATATAAAATTATTAACCATAGTTTCCTCTAGGGAGAAAAGTGGAAGAGGGAGGGATAGTATTAGAAAGGAATTTGATTTTTTTTTTCTTGTGTATATTTTTATATATTGCTCAGTGATTTTCACAAGAAATATAAAGGAAATGAAAAAGCTCCCCATAAAGGAAAAAGAGTGACGATGCAGGAGCCTGGTTCAAAGCGAGACCAGAGGAAGCAGAGGAAGAAATAAAGTTTCCTGGGAGACCTGCTCAGGGCTCCAGGGTCCTTGTTCTTAGGAAAGCTAACGCAGGCGTGAGGCAAAGCATAGTGACATCTGTGGTCTCTGGCAGAAAGCTGAGGGAAAACTGTTGTTTTTATTAGTGCTGTATTTGCCTACCGTTTAAATCTGCATTCTAGTGTATCAGGAATTAATGTGAACGTGCAAATTACATTCATTTCCTTGGAACAGTATGCTGATAAATTGAAAGTTAAATTGGCTCTAAAATCGGTTCTATCTCTTTTAAAAAGTCACAGGCAGATTTCAGAAAAATGGGCCAGCGTTAACATAGGAAAATGCCGAGTTGGGAATTAATTTTTCCTCCAAATTTGGTAATTATTGAATTCCTGTGGACATAAGTTCTGGTTGAATTATCAACCTTGTCTGGACAGAATGAGAATGATAAAAAAAAAAAAAAAACTGCCTACAGGTAAAAATGGGTGAATGATGGTATACAATGTTGGTATATTTTAGAATGGGGGGAAAATGAATGATATATTTGAGTGTCATTAAGGCTATCTTGGGTGACAAATGAGATCACTAAATCTGAGAGTGTGCTCATGATTTGGGAGCCACAATGTAAAATTAAGAGAGGTACAGCATACACAGTCTTTGTGTGGAATCAGATCAGTGTACCCAGAAAACAATGGCATTGGCTGAAAATGGCTATGTTGAAAGACCATCAATAGTATTGTATATTTTAGGATCATGTTTAGTTGGAAAAGAGTATGGATAAATTGAGAGAACAGAGTTTTACTGAGACCACCTGATGTTCAGGAATTTTACACTAATCTGAATGGATTTAATTCCCTAAAGCAGAGCATTTGTTTTGTCTCCATTCCCTGTGGATGTGAGGAACGGAGAGACTGATAAACAAGTGTTTAACATTCCTGATTAGACCAAACCTGTGTGCATTATTCCGGATGCAGCTGCGTGGAGGGAAAATTATATACAACATCTTTCCACCCAAAGAGCAGAAACATGTGATCTTCTAACAGAGATACTCGGAGATGCCTCCCCTTTTTGACTTTGTTAACAAAAAGTCCATCCAAAGAGGTTTTTATATGGGATTTTTCCAAGGAACCGAGGAGAGCAGGAGGCATGTCAGAATTAAAGGCAAGGAAGGGTGACATTAAACTAGTGACTGCAAACCAGGTGTTTCAAACAAGGACTACTACTGGGCAGGACAAAACGGCCATTTGTTTCCCAGCCCCCCACTCCACTCCCACCCTATTTCCAAAAAACTTCAAACAGACATTTGCATTATCTCCAATTGACTGGTTATATATCCAGTCACAGAGCAAACTGACGAATGTTCACCATACAGTTTAATCTTTTGCCGCATTACCAGGCCCTACCACCTGTAAAGCATCATAAATTAATCCTGTAAGTAGGTTGTGAAGAATAGAATTATATTTTATTATTTGGGTGTTAATTTGTTTAATTTAATCCTCTTTTAAGATCTATAAATCTGTACCCTATTTTAGTAGGTAGGTTTTTGTTTTCTGTTTTGGAGCTTTTTTTTTTTTCCCCCCAAGCCTTAAAATACAGAGAAAAGGAAAGAGAAAAAATAGAGTTCTATTCTCTTTCAGTCTCTGAAAAGCCATGGTGACCAACTAAAATGACTACAAAGACAATTAATATAACTGAAAGAATTACGGTGGAAGAGACTAGGGAGTAGTGAGAACTGTAGCAGACCACACAGCGAAAGCCCAGATATCCCACTGAGAAGGGACAATGGCTATTTAACACCAGCTGATTGTTGCTAAGTGGAAACTCAGATCCAGGACTACGAGAGGTTCCAATATTTTCAAGAGAAGCCATAAATGCTGGTTTTCCATAAAATATCCCAATATATCTGCCATCCAGAGTCAGCCTGTGGATCACCAATTTGGACCCATGATATAATTAAAGATAAAAGTCTAGTCGTAAGGCATATGACGGCCCATGCAGTGTGGTGGTGACCCAAAGGACAAGACAATCATGACACAGTCCATAGGTCCTGTGCAAACATGAGCCAAGGCTCAGACGTGGAGAGAGAATCCAAAACCATTTCTTCAGTGCAGATGTGCAGCTGTGGTCACTGGGATGTGTATGCTATATGTTCACTGGGGTTCATGCTGTTTTAAATGCATGCATGTTTCCGTTATAGGCCCCTTACATAAACCATAGGACACTACCTTTTGGAATTCATGAACGTTTCATAATTTAATCTTATCCAAAGAAAAGTAACAAGTAGATCTTGGATTATTTAACTATAGAAATTATCCTTTATAAATTGAGATAAATAGGAATGTTGAATTCAGGAACTACAAAAAAAAAACAGAACTGGGGGCTCAATTAAATAATAACAGGTAAAACTATTAAGATTTCAAGGAGTTGGGTATATCAATTTATTTAACAAAATATTTACTGGGTGACTAACATGTACACACACTGTGCTAAGAGATATGCATGCACATGTTATTTAATTTTTGCAACAACCTGTGTCTTAGTTCAGGCTCCTGCAGAAGCAGAATCTGAGACAAAAAACTTAGTGCAAGTGTTTATTTGAGAGATGATTGCAAGAACACTGGTAGGGGAGCAAAGACATGAGGTATAAAAAAGAGAGAAGTCAGAAAAGCTATATAATCACAAGCAGTTACCACCATGGGAAATTGGATCTCAATTCCAACAGGGAGCTCGGGGATACTGTGTAGATTACGCACTTCAGTTATCCATTCAAGGAGGGAAAGGACTAGGATATTTATAAAACTCCCTTTAGTCCCCGCACTCAGGGAACATTAGTTCCTTAGCATTCCGGCTGTCATGCTTGTGAGCAAAACAGTCTTTGGCAGCATGAGAGAGCCCCCAGGAAAAGAAACGCAGGTGCCAGCAATAAAAAGTTAGGTCAACGTGCACAGAAATGGTAAGATCCAAAGACATATAGGTGGAGTACACGACTGAACTACAGCCCTTAAGATGGATCCTAACCAACTTTACAAATGAGGAGACTTGTGGGATGCACTCTTAAAGTATAAAAACGCTGGATGGAATTGCCCCGTTGGAAGCATGCCCATCGGGAACAAGCAGATAAGCCTCTTTCAAGAGACAGGGACATGGAGGGCACTGGTTGTCAGCTACTTTGACGGTCAGAGGAGGAGGTACTGGCATCTGTACATTGGTCCCTAGGTTTAAGCATCAACAATGCACCAGCAGACATCACATACAGAGCTTTGATGCAGTGAGGTCTATGATTTGGGGGCATCATCAGAGATGGGAGGCATCGCAATAAGCTGAGACAGGAAAGGAGGAAAATAATAAATACCTTATGCTAACCAAAGAGCCAGTATGAGGGACTGGTGAAGTGAGCTACCTCCAGAGACTTCTGATACCTTCTCATGAAAAACTGCTGGTGTGTATATCTCCCTAGACTGTGACAACCTGGAATGACCCAATTCTTATCCATAAGTGACAGAAATTAAACATTGAAGGTGCACTGGCTTCCAGAAATACTTTCCCTTCCTCTACTGAAGTTTGTACCTATAATTTAAGATGACATAGATCAATTACCAAACTATTAAATGACAGTTAACATTTCTGGAAACTGAATACAAAATGAGCCAACTAACATGCCTTGTTATAACCCCATTGTGTATAAAGATTAGCTTTCAATGTTTAATGAATGTATGAAAATATAATTATCAAGTTATTGCTCTTGTAGAGGTGATTAATAATCATATCATTGACTTTTCCACTGTGCTCTTGAATTATTGAACTGGAATATTTCTGATGGATTCTTTTCTCTGTAGTCTTTTTTTACTCTTTATAGTATTTGTGGTCACTTCTAACCTGCCTTCCTGTTATGAACTGAACGTTTGTGTCCCCCAGTATGCATATATTGAAGCCCTAACCCCTAATGTGATGGTATTTGGAGGTGGAGCCTTTGGGAGACGATTAGGTTTAGATGAGGTCACGAGGGTGGCATCTGTCCTCATAATGGTTCTAGTGCCCTTGTAAGAAGAGAATAAGACATGAGAGCTAGCACTCTATCTATCTATCTATCTATCTATCTATCTATCTATCTATCTATCTATCTATCTATCAATGCCTATATGTATGTAATGTATGCACCAAAAAAAGGCCATGTAAGTACACGGTGAGAAAGCAGCCATCTACAAGCCAGGAAGAGAGCCCTCAACAGGAACCAAATCTGCTAGCACCTGGATATAGGATCTTCCAGCCTCCAGAACTGAAAAATAAATGTCTGTAGTTTAAGCCACCCAGGATCCGGCATTTCATTATAGCAGCCTGAGGGACTAAAACACTCCCCTACTAGACTCTACAATGCTTGGGAATTGGACACTGCCATTACTCACTCTTTATTCCTCGTACCTAAGGAAGAGCCTGGCACAAAGTAGGTACTTGTGAACGAATGAGGAGATCTACCTTTGTGGTTGAACACAATTTTTGTCTTTTTTTGGGGATACAACGTAGAACTGAATAATCGTATTCAGAAAAAATAAATGAGTTCAAATCTTGGCCCTCCCACTTATTACTTGAGCACAGGATCAAATCACTTGACCTCTATGAATGTCAATTTTCTTAACTGTAAAATGATGATTCTCTTAGCTTGGGTTCCTCAAAGTGGACCTTGAGAAAAGGACTTGGATGTAGGTGTTTCTCTGTGGCATGTGAGGAAGTGGAGAAAGTTACAGAGAAGGGAGAAAAGTCAATCAGGTGTGTATTGATGAGCAGGTCACTGCTGTGAGACATCAGAGCTCAGTCCCACAGGGGGAGCTCTGAGAAATGGTGTAAAACGTGCCTCTAGAATCTTCACACAGGTCAGAGGCTGGGGCAGGTTATCTGCCACCTCCACTCTCTCACTGGTTGACGGTTACCCCAAGGTATTTACATATGCTTTCAGGTTCTACTTACGTGTGGTAGAGCAACTTTCTCTGGTACCAGGTAAATCCCTCAGGCACCTGCGGTAGAGAGCTGTTATACTAATATATTAAATGAGGAAATGTGTGTAGGGCACCAACCACAATGCCTGGTCCACGAAAAAATCACCTATAAATTTCTGTGGTGGTGACTGCAATGACTGTGCTTGTTAAATACAGTGATGAAAATTGCAACTCATAGGGAGAATACTTGAAATTACAAGTCAGTTCCACAGTGCTGCTGCCTGCTCTGAATCAAGGTCTTTTGCAGATCCGTGAATTATAGCAGTGAAGAAACTGTGATCACTGACCCCATGGAGTTCACATTCTACGTGGGACAGCCAGACGCCAGAGTAAATTTGATTCCCTGCTCTGCCTCATATTGTCTCTTTGGTTGGACTCCATATAGAATTTCTTTATAGTATCAAGGGGAAAGGAAAGCCAGCAATGCACACACATTTTATTACTAACGAAACGAAAACACAAACCATGTCATTGCCTCTACAAAATCGTGTACCACATACATGCCTTATATGCAACAATCGCTGCTTTTGACTATAGCATTTGTTCTAATGTCATTCTTTTTTCTTCCCATCACTATAACCCATCAACGGTGTCTTGGTTTGTATTGTCCCCAGAAGTAAACACTGAGAGGATTCAGAAACAAGAAGTTTATTTGGGATATGATCCCAAGAAACTCTAATAGGGAAGTGGGAAAGTGAGACATGGAAAAGAAGATAAGCAATATAAGATGTATTATCAACCAGTTATCACTGTGGGCAGCTAGATCTTAATCATACGGGGAACTTCTGAATCGGTGGAGAACACCCACCGTAGAGTCATCCCACCTGAAGGATGAGGAATCCTGAGTGTTTAATATGCCAGCTCCCATTGGCACTGGTTGAGGGTTGTTTTCAGAGGGTGCTAATACCCCAGCTCCTCTGGCATGCCGAGCTTTTCCAGCAGAGTGGGCTCTGGCTGCAGTTAGATGTGGGGACACAGAGGAGGCTCGACTGAGAGCTCTTAAGTGTCACACAAGGCCACAGGAGATTCACTCCACAACATAAACTGTGTCTGTCTTCTTCATCACGAATTTGCAGTTCCTAACACATTCTTTGGCACACAATAAGCATTCAGTACTTTGGGATAGATGGATGGATGTCCTTTGCACTGAGTCTTAAAAGATGAGTAGGAGTTCACTGGGTACACCAGGACAAAGGAACGGTGTTATGCGAAAACATGCCTCTGTGTTGGGAAAGGTCTCAGGGCCACCTATCATTTTGTTTAAAATCTGCAGCTGCTTAGAAAGTGATTCCTTCTATAGAAACATAATCTGCCTTCCTGTAACTTCCACTCTCTCATTCTACTTTTGCCCTTTGAAGCAACAACAACAAAAAAATTTTAACTTCTCTTTCATACATTTCACAGTCCTTCAGATATTTGATGACCTAGCCCCTTCCCCCAAATTCACACATTCCTGGTTTCTTGTCAATGCCCCAAACTGAAGAGTTTTATCCAGGTATTATTCGACCATGTGACATTAGATTTGGGGTACTTGTATCAAGGGTATAGAATACAGTGTTGTGTAGTACTTTGCTGTATTCCAGGTCTGGGGTCAAACTTTGATACTACCGGTTATGTGATTTGGGGTAAGTAACTTGTCTCCTCTGAATCGCTAATTCTTCATCTGCAGAATCAGTCATTATGCTTATCTCACTGGAAGCTACAGTGGGCATTTAATAAAGTTTATTCTCTTTCATTGAACTTACTGACTTTTTCTCCGTGTGGCTGCTGAGCCACATTTCTCTGCCCCACCCACCCTGGGAATTGTGAGCTTTCAACCAGAAAAATACCCATATCACTCAGGCCACTGCACAGAGAATTTAGTCCCAAAGAGGCCACTCTGGGCCTCCTTCCCTCCCCTCCAGCAACTCGGAGTTAAGCAGCCATCTTTACCCCTACCAAAACAGGAATAAAGACTCCTCACTTGTTCACCTGCTGAGCAAAGGGAGTGATTACCCACAAAAGGGAAGTGTTGCCCATAGAAATCAATACAGATGAGCCTTGAAAAGGTTGGCTGGCTGCAGAGGATTAGATATTGATCTTGCTTGTTTTCCCAGTTATTGCTCTGTTCGCCACCTGTGGAGTCCTCTTCTAATCTCCTCCTAATACCAAGCAAGACAAGAGAGCTCAGCCCAGAGCAGACTCAGGGCATGACAATTGCAAAACATGAAGGAACTCCCAGTACCCATGTCCAGAAAACCATGACACAGGGGAAGCGATCCCCCAATACTGCATGACAACTCAGGATTAAAGAAAGTGATTAAAACAGAACTAGACACATAGACTGAACCCAGTGTGAAGCCCAGTCTTCATACCTGTTCTGTGGAACTCTGAGATGTCCAGAAAAAGCCAGGAGGAGGGGAAAAGGCATTTACATAAGTGTCTGTTGAGCCTCTAGGAAGTCTTATGAATGGAAATTTGGGGCATAAAGAGCCTGGATTAAAATCTATACAGATATAGCAAGGGGCATAAAGAGCCTGGATTAAAATCTATACAGTATTGTTTCTTATAGTAAGGAAACAATAAGAGAACACCGTTTTGCCTACCAAATTGGAAATGATATTTTTAATGACAATATTTTGAGTGATGGCAAGTGTTCAAAGGAATGGAAAGAGTGAATAACTTTTTTGGAGGGCAGTTTGACAGTACACTTCAAAAGCTATAAAATTCATCACACGCTTTGAACCAGTAATTCTACTTTTAGAAATTGATCTGGAAAATGTAATTAAGAGTGTGCACAAGGCTTTGCTACAAGTTAAAAGGTGGATGTCCCTTCCTGGAACACAGGGGAGGGAGGAAGGCTGGGTACGAAGCCCAGATGGGATGGGGCACTGCAATGAACAGGTGCTGTGTAGTGGATGGTCCACACATGGCTTCAGGGGAAACCATACCAAAAAGCCAAGAGATCCTTGGCTAGTCAATAAACACTGGCCATGACTGGGTTAGCAATGTGGAGAAGACCGCATCCTTGCCCTAGAGATATTACTTTATAAAAGGGGACACAGGCAGTAAAATGGAAAAGTGTGCAATCTGTTATAAGAGCAGCTGTGGAAAATCAAGGTGGGAGAATGCGAAGAACAAGGGGGTTAATTCCACACGGTGCGTCAGTAAGTCTCCATCAGGGTATGACTCATGAAGTGAGCCTCGAAAATGGGATTTAGCAAAGGAGACAAATGGCGGAAGAACATTCGAAGACATAAGAAAACATTCACAGAAGTGCATGTGGATAGGGAACGGATGAGAGGTACCTTTGGAGGGCAGAACATAGTAAGATCGTGAGGGTCCTTATGACCCACGGTGAGGAGCCACAGTGACCCAAGGTGGCATTCCAACACAAGGAGACATGGAAGCCGACATGGAGACATGGTTCACGCTTTCCTTTAAAAGCAAAGTCGAGTGCCTTGAATTTTTGACCCAGATCTTTCTGCCTGTCTCTTTATGACATTCTTTCATAAAATAAAATTTATTCAAAAGCTCTAACGATTAGAAAATACTTGTGGAATATCTCATTTCCAGGATCATCTGAGACTGCTCTTATTAGAAAACTCTCACTCGTACCCATCTGCTTTACTTTTATCATCCTTGCAGGTATAGGCCCTCACACCTTTGCAGGCCAATATTCTGTATGAAATGGAATCACCGAGCCCATTTATTCTATTGACTATTGTTATATATTCTTTAACATCTGGTACAGAAACCTGGTAAGAGAACCTTACAGAGAAATCTGGTAAAAACAACATACGATTGCTTGCAGTTTTCACTTCCCTTTCCTCTGTAGAAAGGAATCAGTCATGAGCTACATAAGATCAGTATTTATCCCTGGTTCTTTATGCTCAGGCAGAATCGATCCCTAATACCAACATGAGAGTCAGGGTGAGGAAAGTGTCTTGACAGGTTAGATTACAATTTTCAGTGGGGCACAAAACAGAATATGTTCTATCTTTCTTTCTTGTGCCATCTTTCTTTCTAACTTGTATTTCAGTAATTCAGATCTGCCTTTGGGTGAGATAGACATATATCTACCAGCTACAGAAGGCAAAAGAAAAAGATAAACATTCTCTTATAAATTGATAACATGGTTTCCTTTAACACACTAAAAGAGTCCTTATTATACAGCTGTCCCTGTTGAGAAATCACTGACAAAAGAAATAACTTAAGATCAACTATTCCCAAGCCAAAGCTATTTTTTTTTGGTAGCTGCTTCCCAGTATTATCTACTAATAGTCATAATCATTAAAGCAAGCGACCACAATTATTTCTCTCCCTCTGTCCAAGTCTTTTTTCAATGTGAATTTGAAGCTCTGACATCAAGAGGTAGAACCAATTATTTCAGTCTTTGAATCTAGGTTGGCCTTATAACTTGCACTGATCAAAAGAATGTGGAAGAGGTACTCAAGTGTCAATAGAGTGTCTACATGGGAACCCCAACTTCTATCCCCACTACTAATAAAAAAGCATCTCCCTGCCCCTGATGGAGTGGTATCAGACCAAGTCAGCTAAAACAGAGTTAAATAAGATCCAGTCTCATAATACCCAAAATGTCCCAGTTTCAAAAGAAAATAACTCATTACACTGAAAACCAGGATGTTATCTGAGTGAAACAAAAAAGACAATCAATAGACGCCAACAATGAGATGACAAAGCCATTAGAATTATCTGATAACATAAAAGCAACCATTATAGAAGGTTTCAATCAGTAATTATGAACATGCTTAAAACAAATGAAAAAAATAGAAGTCCGCAAAAAATAAAGGAAATAAAGATGAACCAAATGGAGATTTTAAAACTGAAAAACACAACTAAAAAATCGTTACACTCAATAGATGAGATCAACAGCAAAAAAGAAGGCGGGAGGTGGGGGGAATTAGTGAACCAAAATAATATAAAAATTACCAATCTGGACAATAGAGAGACAAATAAACTGGGGGAAAAATGGAGACTCAGACTTTGGACCTATAACTAAAAATCTAACATTCATGTTATTTGAGTACAGGAAAGAGAAATGAAAGAGAAAGGCAGAAAAAAGTATTCAAAGTAACAGCTTTCCACATATGGCAAAATACACAAACCTACAGCCTCAAGAAGCTGAGTAAACCCCAAACGAGTTGAAAGACAATTTCAAATCTAGTGATTTCTCATTAACAATGGAAGCCAGAAGTAAGTAGCACAACATTTTTCAAGCACTGGAATACTTTTATCCAGTAAAAATACATTTCAAGAATGAAGGAGAAATCAAGAATTCTCAGATGAAGAAAAACTAAGAATTTCTCACCAGCAGACATACCCAAAAAGAATGGCTAAAAGAAGTTCTATAAATAGACATGAAATGACAAAGGAGGGAATCCTGGTACATCAACGGAGAAGAAAGAACGTGGATAATTACGATTGACTCTCTTCCTCTTGAAATTTCTAATATTTCTTCATGGTTGAAGGAAAAATTATAACAAAACATGATCAGGACTTATACGACAAAAGCTACAAACCCCTAATGAAGGAAATCAAGGAAGACCAAAATAAGTGGAAAGATATATCATGTTGAGTTGGAAGACTCAACAGAGTAAAGATGTTAATTCTCTCCACATTGATATACAAGTTTAATGCAATTTCTATCAAAGTCCCAGCAAGATTTTTTGTATACATGGACAAGATTATTTTAAAATTTATATGAAAATGGTATAATGATAACTAAAACAATTCTGAAAAAGAATAAAGTGGGATGAATCCCTGTGCCCGACTGCTAGATTCTGTATAGTTACAGTCACCAAGACAGTGTGGTATTGTCAGAGGGGTAGACAACACAGATCAAAGGATTGGACCAAGAAACCAAAAGCAGACCCACACAAACATGCCCCACTGACTTTTGACAAAGTGCAAAAACAATTCGATGGAAGAAATATAGCCTTTCGACAAATAATTCTGGAAAATTATATATCCATAGGCAAAAGGAAAAAGAATCTTGACCTAATTCTCATAACTTATATGAAAATTACTTAAAATGTAAAACTGGCTTAAGCGTAAAACATAACACTATAAAACTTGTATAAAAAACAGGTGAAAATCTTCAGGATCTACAGGCAGTCAGAGTCCTTAGACTTGACATCAAAAGCACAATCCATAAAAGGAAAAATTGATAAGTTGAAACTTTATCAAAATCAAAGTATATGTTCTGTGAAAGATCACGTGAAGAGGATAAAAATGCAAGCTATAGGGTGGGAGAAAAATACTTACAAACCACATATCTGACAGAAGACTAGTCTCTAGAGCATATAAAGAATTCTTTAAAAATCAACAATTTTAAAAAAGCAATGCTATTAGAAAATGGTCAAAGGACACGAAGAGACATTTCACTTAAAGGATATATAGTGATTGTAAACCCATAAAAAGTTGCTAGACGTCATTAGTCATTAGGGAAATGCAAATTAAAATCACAATAAGATATCATTACACATCTATTAGAATGGCTCTAGAAAAATTTTTAATGACACCACCAAATTCTGAGGAGCATGTGAAAGAAATTGGGTCACTCACACATCGCTGGTGCGAATGTAAAATCTGGCTACTCTAGAAAACAATTTGGCAGTTTCTTAAAAAAAATAATTAAACATGTAACTTGCCATACTCCCGGGCATTTATACAAGAGAAATGAAAATTTACGTTCCCACAAAAGTCTTTATGCAAATGTTTATAGAGGTTTTATTCATATTAGCCCCAAACTGGAAGCAACCCAGATGTCCTTCAATGGGTCAATAGTTATAAGAACTGTGATTCATTCATCCATACCATGGAATACTACTCAGCAATAACAAAGAACTATTAATCCATGCAATAACCTGGATTAATCTCCAGGGAATTATGTTGAGTGAAAAAAAAAAA
>NW_011888906.1:4624277-4626399 GCF_000151845.1 Pteropus vampyrus | reverse complement strand
AAAATACTTACAAACCACATATCTGACAGAAGACTAGTCTCTAGAGCATATAAAGAATTCTTTAAAAATCAACAATTTTAAAAAAGCAATGCTATTAGAAAATGGTCAAAGGACACGAAGAGACATTTCACTTAAAGGATATATAGTGATTGTAAACCCATAAAAAGTTGCTCGACGTCATTAGTCATTAGGGAAATGCAAATTAAAATCACAATAAGATATCATTACACATCTATTAGAATGGCTCTAGAAAAATTTTTAATGACACCACCAAATTCTGAGGAGCATGTGAAAGAAATTGGGTCACTCACACATCGCTGGTGCGAATGTAAAATCTGGCTACTCTAGAAAACAATTTGGCAGTTTCTTAAAAAAAATAATTAAACATGTAACTTGCCATACTCCCGGGCATTTATACAAGAGAAATGAAAATTTACGTTCCCACAAAAGTCTCTATGCAAATGTTTATAGAGGTTTTATTCATATTAGCCCCAAACTGGAAGCAACCCAGATGTCCTTCAATGGGTCAATAGTTATAAGAACTGTGATTCATTCATCCATACCATGGAATACTACTCAGCAATAACAAAGAACTATTAATCCATGCAATAACCTGGATTAATCTCCAGGGAATTATGTTGAGTGAAAAAAAAAAAAACAGTCAGTCCCAAGGGGTTACATGATTTATGATTGCATTTATATAACATTCTTAAAGTGACAAAATTATGGAACTGGAGAACAGATTAGTGGTCGTCAGGGACTAAGAAGGGAACAAGGAAAGGAGAGAAGTGGACGTGGCTATAAAATGGATGAATTTTTGTGGTGACGGACGTGCTCTACATGTTGACTGCACCCACGTCAGTGTCCTAGTTGTAGTATTATACTACACTTTTATAAGATATTACCATGGGAGGAAACTGGGAAAAGGGTACACAGATCTCTCTATTATTTCCTGCAACTGTATGTGAATCTACAATTACCTCAAAACAAACATTTTAATTTAAAAAAGCAAAAGGAAAGAATGTGGTAGAAGTGATGATGTGCCAGTTTTAAGCCAAGATCTCAAGAGACCTTCGCAGTTCCTTATTTGGAATTTTGCCCAGACACCATGTGAATAAGCCTCCGTTGGCCTGGAAGTCAAGAGGCCACAGGAAACAAAACAAACCCTCCCGACTAAAGCCATCCTAGACCAGGCAGCTCCCAGCCAACCTGGCAATCAAACGCAGACACACGAATGAGCCCAGCAGAAACTAGAAGAAATACCCACTGGACCCCACATACCTGAAGCCCGTGAGTTAAGGAAATGGCTGTTGATTTTAGACACTAACGTATTGGGGAATTTGTTACACAGTAAAAGCTAACTGATACAGATCAACATATTTACATATTTTGAAACCCATTTATCTCAGAAGATTCTCTAGAAAGTTATTTCATTTAAAGTGAGATGTTTTGAAATATTTTATCTTTGAATTAGACATTTAATAAATCACGTTTTTCCAATTGCCTAGGCTAAAATTATAAGGGTGGTATAAGACCCCTGATCCTGCTCCCAGGTATGCCTTAGGCACACCTCACCAGGGAGGTGGGATGGCTTTGTATTGAGGTGTGGGTCCTTGATAAGACCCTCCACATTCCCCAGAGGTCATGCTCGCTGCCCCAGCCCAGGAGACAGTAAAAGGAGCACAGCTCTGCCTCTGATGAGCTTCCCAGAATAGCTGCTTCCCAGATTACTGAGCTCCAACTCAGAGCCACTCAATATCTATGGAGGGGTGTCTGAAGGCTACAGCACCCTTCTGTTCCCCCAGGGATGCTAAGTGCTGTCCTTGAGTTAGGCCACATCATCTGAGAATGAAAGGACCACGTTGTTTTGGCCCTCGTGAAATCGCTTTTATTGAACTGCACTTTGGCATTTGGCCACTTGCCTGTCTTATGGGACTTGAGAAGAAGCTGCATGGAACTCAATATTGTCTCTGCTCTGATAATGCGGCTAAGAGCCGAATCCATGATGAAAGCCTTCAGAAGGCTTTCTCTCTCTGTTTTGATTACGGGGTGAGTGGTGTAACTCTCCTAAGCAGTTGGCTGGTGTTTCCTACAGGGCCCCCGTGAATCATGTCGCTGACAG
>NW_011888906.1:4617187-4619742 GCF_000151845.1 Pteropus vampyrus | reverse complement strand
GCCAGGCGTGGGTCTCCAGGTTGGCTCCGATGCACAGTAGGGGCAGGGGCCACCACCAGCCACCATTTCCTAAAAGGGGAGATTCACCCAGCCTATCAGGACTGAATGCAGCAAACTTTGTAAAATATTTTCACAGGCCGTTATTACTTTTCACCTTCATGACAGCCTTATAGGTAAATGGGAATAGTGTCATCCTCATTCACACCATTTCTCATGTAAGGGAACTGGGGCACAGAGAGGTCCATATGTGTACCGTCAGATCAGAACTAGCGCACAGCCCACAGTCGCTGCTCTGTGTTGCTAAAGATTTATTTGAGGGCTGAAGTCAGCCAGGACCCCATTCTGCTAGGAGTTTCCTTGGTGATGCTAAACTGATGATTCTGCTAAGGGAATACTAAGACACTATCCTAGCCACCTCTGAAGCCTGGGAACAGGAGTATCTAAGAAGAAGGCTTCCTGGGGGATAAGCTCAGAGGCCAGCTGAGAATGGGGACTCAGTCCCCACCTCGGGAAATGGGACTCTCCTAACCTCACCTACAAATCCCATGTGTTCCACCTCGCTGCCTGCCCCCACCCCCGAATCTGGCCTGGCCCCTCTGCTCCCAGCGGACACTTCCTATCCCCATGGAGCCAGAGGGATAGCACAATTCTGGTTCCCATAGCAACACGGCCAGGTTCACACGGCAACAAGTTCCTGCCTTTACAGTCAGCTCAATGTAACTGTCAGTGGCCCAGGCAATTTCGAGTCAGCCTAAGAGGTTAATTTGCAGCTTTCTCTGCATAGAAGCCCCCAGCATGAAAGAAAGGTGAGTCATCAGCCCAAACCACACCATTAAGCCAGGACCACATCCAGTGGTCCTGAGTTTCCCACTCAAACCTGAGGAGGCCGACCTAGTTAAATGGTTCTTTGTCTAATAATCAGTCCATGATCCCTGAATATCTCATAGTCAGCATCCAAGGGCAGATGGAAACTTCCAGCATTAGTCAGCATGTGCTAATGTGCAGCACAACAGGGGCTGCTGCTCTCCAAATCCTCTCTCTCAGCCCTGCCCCCGGGTTAAAGGGGATGGGGGGTGGACAGGAAGAGAAGACACAGACACCAGCTCCGAGGAGAGAGCCAGGGAGGAGGGCCTGCCTGCATGGGTGGCTGGCCCTCTTCATTGCCTGAGGCTCGATTAGGAGACCCTTCATCTCTGGTGCTGGCCTGCACGGGGGCCTCTGGAGACCTTGGCTGCTCCACTGCCCCACAGCTGAAGTCTGATGCAGGTGTAATGCTCAGAAAGGAAGGTGGCCTGGTGGAGTTCCCTGCCCACATTCATGGGTGTAGACAGGTTATTTACTGCCAGCCAGGGGTTAAGATATGGCTTTCAGCACAATTCTTAACCCACTGTATTTGGACAACGTATTCAAATGTTTACTGTGTGGATCGCACGTTCCAACATCCTTATTGGAATAAGTGGACCAAAAAGAGGAGTGAGAATAAGCAACTGCTACCATTTAATCGAGTGCTTAGCATGTGCCAAGGACTGCCTTGAGCATTTTATGCATATTTTGTTATCTAATCCTCACCACATACCTATGAAGTAGGACTATATTTTACAGGCAAGGAGATAAGTTTCAGAAAAGTGAAGTGATCAAGCCAGGGTCACACAGCCAGTCAGCAGTGCTGCTAGAATTTGAACAAGGAACACCAAATCTCATATTGTCGATACTGTTCCACGCCTCCTCAATCTGGAGAGATTAAAAAAGCACTTTCAAAGGCAATGGTCCATGCACAACCACCTGACACAGGGGATTCATCTGATCAGGTCTCTTCTGTTGAAAGAGACAGTGACAAGAAAAGGTTGTAAGTCTATGATGAAAAGTGACAGGAACCGCCCCAGAACCACAGTCTCATGACGGTAGAGTTTCTCTAAGTAGAATAAGGCTGTGGACAGGAAGGTTCAGGGTGGGGAGAAGAGTTTACTATAATTATAACCTGTTGAATTTAAGCTATGTGTGTAACTTCTGTTGGTTCGCACCCTTGGGAGCTTCCTGGGGTGAACTCTGAAACTGGCCCCTACGTATTCAAATGTTTACTGTGTGGATCGCACGTTCCAACATCCCTATTAGACCAAAAAGAGGAGTGAGAATAAGCAACTGCTACCATTTAATCGAGTGCGAGCTGGCAGAGAGCAAGGAGAGACCACAGAAGGAGGCAGGCCACTCCATATTGGTGGGCGGCAGGTTTAACAAGCAAGGAGACTTACATACAAGGTTTGTCTTGTGTGGCCACAAAGTGAGTATATTTCTGAACCCATCTGCCAGAACCTTAAAAGTTTCTCTAGAGGCCTTAACGGGGTTCAGTCATGAACACTATCCAGATGGTCTCAGCAACACCTCACTCTCTCAAGGCTGCATCCTTGAAACAACTCTGCTATCATAACGGTGGGCAGAGCATGCATTCCAAGGACAGGGGAGCAGGGAGGAGCCTCCGATTGCTTGGGTCTGCCTCACAGGTCAACTGGCAGTCATGTCCTCTCAGCGACCACCTCCAACACCACAGAATTCTTCAT
>NW_011888906.1:4606583-4617137 GCF_000151845.1 Pteropus vampyrus | reverse complement strand
CCATGATCCCTGAATATCTCATAGTCAGCATCCAAGGGCAGATGGAAACTTCCAGCATTAGTCAGCATGTGCTAATGTGCAGCACAACAGGGGCTGCTGCTCTCCAAATCCTCTCTCTCAGCCCTGCCCCCGGGTTAAAGGGGATGGGGGGTGGACAGGAAGAGAAGACACAGACACCAGCTCCGAGGAGAGAGCCAGGGAGGAGGGCCTGCCTGCATGGGTGGCTGGCCCTCTTCATTGCCTGAGGCTCGATTAGGAGACCCTTCATCTCTGGTGCTGGCCTGCACGGGGGCCTCTGGAGACCTTGGCTGCTCCACTGCCCCACAGCTGAAGTCTGATGCAGGTGTAATGCTCAGAAAGGAAGGTGGCCTGGTGGAGTTCCCTGCCCACATTCATGGGTGTAGACAGGTTATTTACTGCCAGCCAGGGGTTAAGATATGGCTTTCAGCACAATTCTTAACCCACTGTATTTGGACAACGTATTCAAATGTTTACTGTGTGGATCGCACGTTCCAACATCCTTATTGGAATAAGTGGACCAAAAAGAGGAGTGAGAATAAGCAACTGCTACCATTTAATCGAGTGCTTAGCATGTGCCAAGGACTGCCTTGAGCATTTTATGCATATTTTGTTATCTAATCCTCACCACATACCTATGAAGTAGGACTATATTTTACAGGCAAGGAGATAAGTTTCAGAAAAGTGAAGTGATCAAGCCAGGGTCACACAGCCAGTCAGCAGTGCTGCTAGAATTTGAACAAGGAACACCAAATCTCATATTGTCGATACTGTTCCACGCCTCCTCAATCTGGAGAGATTAAAAAAGCACTTTCAAAGGCAATGGTCCATGCACAACCACCTGACACAGGGGATTCATCTGATCAGGTCTCTTCTGTTGAAAGAGACAGTGACAAGAAAAGGTTGTAAGTCTATGATGAAAAGTGACAGGAACCGCCCCAGAACCACAGTCTCATGACGGTAGAGTTTCTCTAAGTAGAATAAGGCTGTGGACAGGAAGGTTCAGGGTGGGGAGAAGAGTTTACTATAATTATAACCTGTTGAATTTAAGCTATGTGTGTAACTTCTGTTGGTTCGCACCCTTGGGAGCTTCCTGGGGTGAACTCTGAAACTGGCCCCTACGTATTCAAATGTTTACTGTGTGGATCGCACGTTCCAACATCCCTATTAGACCAAAAAGAGGAGTGAGAATAAGCAACTGCTACCATTTAATCGAGTGCGAGCTGGCAGAGAGCAAGGAGAGACCACAGAAGGAGGCAGGCCACTCCATATTGGTGGGCGGCAGGTTTAACAAGCAAGGAGACTTACATACAAGGTTTGTCTTGTGTGGCCACAAAGTGAGTATATTTCTGAACCCATCTGCCAGAACCTTAAAAGTTTCTCTAGAGGCCTTAACGGGGTTCAGTCATGAACACTATCCAGATGGTCTCAGCAACACCTCACTCTCTCAAGGCTGCATCCTTGAAACAACTCTGCTATCATAACGGTGGGCAGAGCATGCATTCCAAGGACAGGGGAGCAGGGAGGAGCCTCCGATTGCTTGGGTCTGCCTCACAGGTCAACTGGCAGTCATGTCCTCTCAGCGACCACCTCCAACACCACAGAATTCTTCATTTGCCCACAACTGTTGGGTGAGCAAAAAAATAAACATCTAGTAGCATCAGAAATAGGCCCAGTAGACGCTGGCGCTGACTAAGCCTGCACGACCAAAGAGAAACTGGGGTCTGGGCCCACCACGATTATGGGGCTGTTGGGCCACAGTGAAATGGAGATGACACAGCCCCCAGTGTATAACCAAGAGGCTGACATGTGTGTAGGGGTCAAGGCAAAGGAGCCGGTCTCCATAATCAGGAGATTGGTTATATGTGGGGAAATAAATGACTAGATTGAGCACGATGGAAGCCAGGTTTCTCACTGTGAGAGAGAGAGAGAGACAGTATGAAGGGGGAGGCTCGCAGTTCAGTTGTTCATTTGGAACTGGAGACATCAGTATGAATTCACAATTTTTAATATGTACAAATGAATGTATAACCAGAATTTAATCAAGAAGAAACATCAGACGAATGAGAAAATTTGAGAAACATTCCAAAAGTATCTGGACTGTACTTCTCAAAAATGCCAAAGTCATGATAGAATGGAAAACTGAGGGACTTTTCCAGATTGAAGAGGACTAAAGAGATATGACAGCTAAATGCAAGGCAGGATACGAGATGAATCCTGGACAGAAAAGTAAAGGTGTTTATAAGGATGTTTACTGGGGTAACTGGCAAGATTTGGATGATCTGTGGTTTGAATAGTATTTCAATGTCTTTACCTTTATAGTTGTACTGGGGTTATGTAAAAAAGTCTATGTCTTGGGAAAACACACACTGAAGAATTTAGAAGTAATTAGCTATGCCGTAGCTTACTCTCAAATGGTTCAGAAAAAGTGTACATGGAGAGAGAGACAGAAAGAGAGACAGAGAGACAGCGAGAGAAAGAATAAGGCAAATATGATAAAAATATTAACAACTGGAGAATCTGAGTTAAGAGTAGACAGAAATCTTTCCTTCAATTTTTACAACTTTTCTATAACTTTAAAAATATATAATAAATTTTAAAGACATTCTGTTGTGTTCCATTACATATTTGATTCTATTTGTGACTGCAGCCTAGCCTATCCTTACTAATACAGGATGTAACTATTTTTTGTCAAATAAGGGTTAGACTGTATCATTAACATAACAAATGCCTGAGAGCTCTATGGTGCCAGTCACTGTGCTAGGAATATAAGACTGAAGAAGACAGGCATGGAGCCTGCAGTGAGCTATGGTAGATATTAAACGAATTACGTAATTTTTCATTACAATTATGGTAAGTGCTAGAGGGAAAGCTTTATAACAGGGTGATCTATGAAGGGTTTCTCCAGAGAAATAGTATTTAACAGTTAAAGAAAGTTATCCCAGGTGAAAGAGATAAAATGCAACAAAATAGAAGTGCTTAAGTATTCAATATCCTTTCATGATATTTTCAAGGTCCTGGACCTCCTCTAAACAAACTATTATCTTCTTGTGAAAATGCTGAAAAATTGTCAATGTGCTTATGAGTCTACCCAAGGATTGCCATTGATTTTTGAGTAATTTTAAATTCCCTGATTCTATCCTTGCCACATTATCACATTATTTATACTGCAACCAGAGAATTCTTTTGAAAACATTGATAAGACTATATCTCTCCCTGCTTAAAACTCTCCAGTGACTTCCCAACTGTATCCATTACCTATTGCCTCAATAATGGTATATGACCCACAAAACCCCAGCGGCATATGACCACAAATATGTGGGCTTCTGCTGATTGGGCTGGGCACCCTTAATGTACCAGGGGGGTCAGCTGCACATTTTGATCTAGGATGGTCTCAGCTGGGATAACTGGATTGCCTCAGCACTTTTCCATAGTTCTCGTACTCCTGCAGGCCAGCCCAGGCAAGTTTCCATAGCCAAGGCAGAAGAAAAAAAGAGTGAGTAAATCCAATCATGCAGGGGTTTCTTGAGCTTCCACATGAATTCTATTTGCTAACATACCATTGGTCAGAGTAAATAACATGGCCAAGTCCAGAACCAGATAGGGCGGCAGTGCTAAGTTACATGGCAAAGGTCATGTATATAAGGAACAAAAAAATTGGAGTTACTGATAAAATCAACCAACCACGGCATCTCACATAGAATAAAATCCAAATGTCTCACCACAGCTTATGTGATCTGGCCCTGTTGACCTCTAAATGTCATCTTGCTTTAGGGGATGCTAATTTTCAGGGCTTAGCATGGAGCCTGGCATATAAGTGTTCCATACATATTTCTTTATTGAACAAATGAATGAATGTAATATTGTGTTCTTCTTTTGGTATCTGCTGATTAATTAAGAGTCAATTTGTCTCTAAAAAAATTAGACATGGTTGCTTTTTTTTTTTTTTTTTTTACTTCTTTTCAGTTTCAGTATATATCATAGATGTTTCTGTACATCCTCCAAGAAGTCTGGAAACTTTAAAAACATTTAAGCCATTGTAATAACAGATATCATTAAGAATTGAGCTTTATCTTAAGATGCTAATTTGACATCTGCCCCACAAAATTCCTGGAAAGGCAATAGCATGGTGGTGCCTCCCTGAAATAAATACTTCAGGATTCGAGAAAGAAGAGGACTTGGGATGCAGACAAATAGGGAAAAGGAGAGATTAGATTTCTTCAAACCATGGTTATTGTAATTAATGCTTCTAACAGAATCAGTGATTTAGGAGCAAGTTTTCTTCTAGAATGTTCTGGGCCTACAGTATGAATCTGGGGAGGCTTGCACAGTTGGGCAGTTTGGGAAAATCCTGTACTCCAAATTGTTTCTTTTGGGAACATGTTAAATAGTTACTATGGATTCTAAAGGCCGGACTGTCCACATCTGTGTTTGTTACCTCTCTGTCCCCACCACCTAGTTCAATAGGCAGGAAATAAATCTTTGTGGAGTGAATGCATGACCCAGTTAAAATGAACGAAGGTAATGAGAATGGAGAGAATATGAAAAATGACAGGAGAGAAATGCCAGAACTTGAGAACTGACTTGATAATGGGACAGAGGTGGGTAATGAAGAAGTCAAAGAAAACGTCCAGGGTCTTTGGAATCTAGGGGCCCAGGAGCGAAGTTGGCAGAGTTCTTCAGGAGTCAGGAATGGTGTAGCCAATTGTCTTCAATGCCCTGGCCATAATTCCCAGATGCCCTTGCCGTTTATGTGCACACCAGCTTCACTCCCACGGGCCACACCTACATCTTTGGCAGAGGTCTGCCTTCAGTCTTTGCTGCTGTACTCATCCACCCAGTGCCTGAAAGTGCACATCCCCCTGCTGGGTGTGGGGGTGGGGGGGGTACAACTATCCCAGGTCCCTCACCCTCTGGGTTAATCTGAGCTGTGTGTTTTTTGAGACCTCTCAAAGCTTTCCCCCATGGGATTAATCTCCAGATGCCCACTGTGACAGCTGGATTAATAATTCATTTTTTATTTGCTGCCTTTCCTCCCTTAGATTACCTCCCTCCTCATCTACTCATAATCCTTGTACCTCCCAATGAAATGCTTGTACTCGAACCCTTGGCTCAGAGTCTACTCTGAGGGACCCCACACTAAGACAGATGGGTTGTAAGCAAAGTAATCCTAAAACAAGAACTATGCTCCAGCGAGATGCATCTTGCTACCCACACAGGAGAACTGGAGGGGACCCCTGCTGCCCTCCCACCTACATAACCCAGCGTTTTCCTTTCCCATTCATCACGGGCCTCAGCTCTGAGGATTCCAAAGTGCCCCAAATGTGCGGCTTCACTATTAATTTCACAGGATGCAGAACCCATTTTTGTTTTATCTCTTTCCAGACAATTGGTTTGTTTTAATGGACTGCTCTTCCGCCTGTGCATAATTCTTCTTTAAATTAAATTCTCTTCTCAGCCCCGCACAATACACACTGGGCTATCAGCTCATTACTTTTATATCCTCCCTTGTTCTGTTTATGCAAAGGTTTAATTAACTATGAATTGCTGTGTAGGCAACAGGAAAAAGCCCACCACCCAGGTGGCTGCGTGGCTCGATTCTGTGAAAAAAGAGAAGCAATGGAGTGCTGTGAGAAAGGGTTAGAAAGTGAACTAAGAGCACAAAGATTTTAATCCACTCACTACTACTTTCAGCAATTCATTTATTCACTAAATATTAAGTTGCTGCCGAGTGCTTGGCATTGCTCTAGATGTGGGAGTGGTGAATCAGAGGGACATGTGCCCTGCCCTCAGAATCTACAAAGGGAAATAGACAAATAATGTCTTAGCTATTTATTGCCACATAACAAATTACCCAACACTGGTTTCAAAAAAAGAATAAACATTATCTCTGGCTGCAGTCATCTAAAGGCTTGATTGGGCTAATGAATCCACTTCTAAGATGACTCATTCACATGGCTGGCCAGATGGTGCTGATGTTAGAGGTCCCAGTTACTCTTACTGTGGACCTCTCTATGGGATGCTGGAATGTCCTATGGCAAGGCAGCTGGCTTCCGTAAACAGAGCAGAACTATGCCTTTTAGGACCTAGCCTTGAAAGTCATATGTCATCATTTCTACTACACTCTGTTAGTTACAGACTGGCATGATTCAATATTGGAAGAGACTACACAAAGACATGAACACTGAGGTGAGGATCATTGGGTGCTGCCATCTTGAGTCTATCACAATAAGTCAATAAATAAAGAAGGGAATACGTATACATTGTTATAATATATGTACATTGATATTAAGAAAATATAGTAATATTCTTAGATACAGAGAACAAACTGATGGTTGCCAGATGGAAAGGGGGTTAGGGAACTGGGTGAAAAAGGTGAAGGGATTAGGAAGTACAATTGATAGTTAAATAATTGTCATAGGGATGTAAAGTAGAGTATAGGGAATATAGCCAATAATATTGTAACTACTGTGTATAGTGTCAGGTGGATACTAGATTAGTCAGGGGGAATCACTGCATAAATTATATAAATGTCTAACCATTATGCTAAACACCTGAAACTTATATAAAATAATACGGAATGTTAACCATGATTGAAAAAAATTTTAATAATTTTAAAAAGAAAAAATATAAGAGAAAAAAAGAAAACAGAGTAATGTTGACAGTGACTGGTGGAGACAGCAGGTAACAGAAAAAGTGATCACAGAAGGCTTCTTTCTATGTGCAGAACCCAACAAAAGTTATATAACCTTTTTTAACCCTCATCTATAAAAGGGGAACAATAATCGTTCTTAGCTCACAGGGTGGTGTCAGGCTCAAATAGAATCAGAAGTATAAAAGATCAATTGTGATTTTGGTTTCTGCAATTAAGTGGCTACATCTCTTTGCTTCCAAAGGACCAATAACCTTAACTGGTATCGGTCGGTGGCCCCAGTGCTGCCAGCTTTTTGAAGGGAAGTCCTAAAAATATTTGGGCAGAGACTAGAGCTACTAGAACCCAGCTGAGCTACACAGCCAGCAAAGGAGGAACTGGATTTTTCTCCAGCTTCCAGCTGAGAATATGCATTTACCTGGAAAATATTTGTCAAGCTCTGTGTTCCGGATGAGGAATAGATGTTGGCAGATTTGATTCATACCTCAAGAGAAAGACATCTCTTTCACAAAACGTCAGCCCAGCTGGTGCCAGACAGAGTAAAAGAATTCCAGAATTCACAATACAATTCTGGATGTGAAAGAGGCACAGCTGGATTTTGTCATTTTTCCACCGTCTGTCCTGGACATGAGAGGCAGAATCCACTCCTGGAGCTCCCTCTGCTTTATTTTGCCAACTGCTATACTTCTCCAAGTTTCTCTTTCGCCATCAGCAAAGGGAGGCAGTTTGACTATCAGAAAAGATAAAAACACTTTTCCAGAAGGTACAAAAAAATAGGCTATGTTCTATGTTCTATGGGACTAAAGGGAGTGAAATTGGTCTGAACCCTCTGGAGGGCAAACTGACAATCATAGCAATAATTTATAAGCCTTTTTAAAAATTATATCCTTTAAAGGAGCAATCTCACACATGGAACTCATCCTGATAAAATAATTAAAGATATATACTAAGTCATAGATATTTACATGGAAATATTTCTATAGTATATTGTTATATTTTTAAAGAAATGTGCAAGATAATACATATAATATAATCCTATTTTTTGGGAAAAAACGATATAGATGTAGACTTTTAATCAACAGTGGTGAGAGTTAAACTTGCTTCAGAGATAACAGAGACTACATTCTTGTTTTAGTACACATGAAAAATTTTTGAAAACATCATGTTATAGGTCACAAAGATAGTCTTAATAAATTTCAAATAATTATATTATATGATAGCAACAGAATAAAACTGGAAATCAACAAAATGCCTACTAAAAAGGGAAACATCATTTGGTGAATTAAAGAACACTCTTAAGTGACTCATGGAATATAGAGGAAATCACAAGGAAAATTACAAAATATTTAGAACTGAGAAGCCATGGAAACACTGCATATCAATTTTGTAAGGACAGAGCTAAAAAAGACATCAAAAAAATGTATAATAAATTATCAAAGAAAGAAATGTGGCTTAGACTAGTAACTAGTAACCATGTGCCCACCTCAGTATCTATTCTCTCTCTTTCCTATAAGAATAAAACCTCTGGCTTCTAGGTAGGCTTGTGGCTGCTCAGAATGAAGACCACATTTTCCACTGTCTCTTACAGTTAGAATGGCCAGTTTTGAAGTTCTGGCCAACAGACTGTGAACGGAAGTAACATGTGCAGTTTTCTGATCATGTCCTCAAAGTGACTTCTTGACACTTTTCACCTTCCTACTGATAGAAATATAGATATGGTGGCAGTAGGTTAACTGTGGTATTATAAATAATTTATCTGGTCTTTGTCCCAGGTTCTTGGCACAGAGCTTCAAAACCAGAGGAATTTCCTGAGTGACAGGGGCATCTCTATTATGCTAATAAAATGACTCATGGTGAGACCCTAGATACCTTCAGGATGGGTGTTGGTCACCAGAAAGACTAAGTATGTGGTTAGAGGCCTGGGACTTTCAACTGCCCAACCCCTAGAAAGGGTAGTGGGGCTGTATATTGAGTTTATTCACTTGGCCAATGATTTAATCAACCATGCCTATGTAATGAAACCTAGATAAAAACTCTGAACATCAAAGCTCAGAGGAGCTTCCTGATTGGTACACAAATCGATGTGCAGGGTGAGTGATGCACCCCGATTCCTCCGGCAGAGGGCATGGAAGCTCTACATTCTGGACCCTTCTCAATCTCTCCCTGTGTATATCCTTTATGATAAAATTCTAAGTTTAGCACTTTCAGGGAGTTCTGTGGATCATTCTAGCAAATTATCAAACCTAAGGGGGATTGTACAAACCTCCTGGGTTGGTAGCCAATTGGTCAGAAATTCAGGTGGCATGGAGTCCTGTAGTTGGTGTCTGAAGTGTGGACAGTCTTGGGAAGAAATGAGCCCTTAACTTGTGGAATCTGATGCTCACTCCGGGTAGTAAGCACTGGAGTTGTATTATAGTACACCGAAATGGGGTGGAAACAAAATAGTGGACGACCGGTTTACCCAGCACTGAAGGATTTCCCAAACATTGGACTTTCAGTACCAAAACCAGAAAAAATCACCCTTTTTATGTTGTAGTCCTTTTAGAATCACAAGGACAAGGGCAATACCTTAAGGACTGGTGAAGTGAAGACACTTATATAGTTTTTTTTGTTTGTTTGTCTTTGTTACATTCAGCACTCCATGTGAAGGTACCAAAATTAGGTATGGCTGTGTTTAAGAGATATAGTGGCTTTAACACAATAAATGTTTATATCTCATATAAAATACTGGAGGTAGATAGTCCAGGCCTAGAAGGAGGAGATTCTGTTCCATGAAATCCTTTAGGACTCAGGATCTTTCTGTCTTTGGAAAGAGAAATTTTTAAAAAAAATGCCATTTACAATTGCATTGAAAACAATAAAACACCTGGGAATCAAATTAACCAAGGAGGTAAAAGACCTGTTCTCAAAAAATTATAAGTCATTGAAAAAATAAATTAAAGAAGATACAAATAAATAGAAGCATATACCATACTCATGGGTAGGAAGCATCAGCATAATTAAAATAGCCATACTACCCAAAGCAATAAATAGATCCAATGCAATCTCTATCAAAATACCAATGGCATTTTTCAGAGAGCTAGAACAAATAATCTTAACATTTATATGGAACCATAAAAGACCCCAAATAGCCATAGCAATCTTGAGAAAGAACAAAGTGGGAGGTATCACACTATCTGATATCAAACTATACTACAAGGCTACAGTAACCAAAACAGCATGGTACTGCCATAAAAACAGATACATTGATCAATGGAACAGAATAGAGAGCCCAGAAATAAATCCATGCCTATACACTCACGTAATATATGAAAAAGGAGGCAAGAATATACAGTGGGGTAAAGACAGTCTCTTTAATAAATAGTGCTGGGAAAATTGGAAAGATACATGTAAAAAAAAGAAACTGGACTACCTTCTTATTCCATATACAAGAAAAGACGTGAAATGGATTAAAGACTTAAATGTAAGACCCGAAACCATAAACTTCTAGAAGAAAACATAGGCAATAAACTCTCAGATAGTGCTAACAGTAATTTCTTTTCAGATTCCCTGGCAGGGGAAACAAAAGAAACAAAAGAAAAAATAAACAAACGGGACTACATCAAACTAAAAAGTTTTTGTACAGCAAATAAAACCATCAACAAAACAAAAAACAACCGACTGAATGGGAGAAGATATTCGTTTATTATACATCTGATAAGAGGTTAATATTCAAATATATAAAGCACTCATACAACTCAACGAAAACAAAAAACCCAATTAAAAAATGGGACGAAGACCTGAACAAATATTTCTCCAAAGAAGAAATACAGATGGCCAATAGACATATGAAAAGATGCTCAAGGTCACTAATCATCAGAGAAATGTGAATTAAAACCACTATA
>NW_011888906.1:4606200-4606533 GCF_000151845.1 Pteropus vampyrus | reverse complement strand
TGCTGAGTGAAATAAGTCAGATAGAAAAAGATAAATACCATATGATTTCATTTATATGCAGACTCTAAGGAACAAAAGAACAAACTAATCAAAAACAGACTTAAAAATATAGAGGACAATCTGGTGACAGCCAGAGAGGGTTGGGGGACTGGGAGAATGGAGTAAAGGGTTAAAGAAGTACAAATGAGTAGTTGATAGATGGCCATGGGGATGGGGAGCATGGCATAAGGAATGCAGGTAGCATTAATATAATGGCTAGGTGGAGAGCCAGAAGAGAGAGGGAGCAGTTAGGGGGATCGATTTATTTATTTATTTACTGATTCATTGATTCAT
>NW_011888906.1:4605789-4606150 GCF_000151845.1 Pteropus vampyrus | reverse complement strand
ATTTCTCCAAAGAAGAAATACAGATGGCCAATAGACATATGAAAAGATGCTCAAGGTCACTAATCATCAGAGAAATGTGAATTAAAACCACTATAAGATATCACCTCACACCTGTCGGAATGGCTATCATTAATAAATCAAAGAACAAGTGTTGGTGAGGATATGGAGAAAAAAGAACTCTCATACACTGTTGGTGGGATTGCAAATTGGTACGGCCACTATGAAAAAGTCTAGAGCTTTCTCAAAAAATTAAAAATGGATATACCTCTTGACCCAGCAATTGCACTTCTGAGTATTTATCAAAAGAAAACCAAAACAATAATTCATAAAGATCTATGCACCCCTATGTTCATGGCAGCAC
>NW_011888906.1:4605359-4605739 GCF_000151845.1 Pteropus vampyrus | reverse complement strand
AGCATTAATATAATGGCTAGGTGGAGAGCCAGAAGAGAGAGGGAGCAGTTAGGGGGATCGATTTATTTATTTATTTACTGATTCATTGATTCATTCATTCATTCATTCATTCATTTGGCAAGGCAACCGTTGGTTGACCTCACAGATTGCAAGGAACTTGTTACCTTACAATCCCTTATTTATTTATTTATTTTTTTATGCCTACAGCATCTGGTCTTTCTAGGTGGTCTCCCATCCAAGTACTAACCAGGCCTGACCCTGCTTAGCTTCCGAGATCAGATAGGATTGGGCTTGTTCAAGGTAGCCCAGCCATAAATGGAGGATCGAGTCATAAACTATATGAATGTCTAACCAATGTACTGTATACTTGAAGTTAATAA
>NW_011888906.1:4600983-4605309 GCF_000151845.1 Pteropus vampyrus | reverse complement strand
GGGCTTGTTCAAGGTAGCCCAGCCATAAATGGAGGATCGAGTCATAAACTATATGAATGTCTAACCAATGTACTGTATACTTGAAGTTAATAATAAAATAAAATTTTCAAAAAGAGTGATAGTCCTGTAGTATCAAACTTAACAGGAGTTAATATCATGACCCCAAAACTGTACCAACACTGTCTCTTAAAAGTTTTTGCCAGAAAATTGAAGCCAGCTTGGAGAGAACAATTATATTAATGGGATTGTCTTTCCCACTCAAATCTTTAGATGCAACTAGTTAGCTGCCACTAAGTTGAGAGACAGAGTAATGAGCAAAGCAATGAAGCAAATTTTAAAAAGGAACACAAGAATCTTCAGGTTTAAAAATTTATTTCTAAGCAAGAGAGCTGGCTATGGATGTCTGACAAAGAACTGACTTGACATGGACCAGCAAGAAGTGAGCTCCAAAAGCTTTTTTAATCCAAAAAGGAGAAGCTACTCTGCAAAGCCCACCACAGATACGGTCAGGAAGGGTAATGGTCAAGAAAGAACATCCAGAAATGTGATGCCAGGAGACATCGAGGATGATGAAGTAAAGAGTTCTTCCAGGAGAATCAGAGGCTGCTGGATGGATAATGGGGTTTGATCGCTGTTAGGGAGCATTTGCTGTTGTGTTTTAACTTCTCTTCCGTCCAAATGGGATTTTTTATTGTTGTTTTCATGCTCCTACTTCATCACTGCATATTAGCTATATGAGAGGCGGATCATTTATCTTGTAGTCTTTAAGTCACTACACCATGAGGAATCACACTTAGACCTGACGGACGGGACTATGCATTATCCAGAGAACCTAGACTTTGAACTGGATTTAATAACTATCATTAGAATTGTCTCCTTTGGTATAGGGGTAGTTAGAAACATGGGTACACAGGGATGTTTGGGTAACAAAGAGATAGACTGTAGCAGAACTGCGGTAGTGTTCCCAGTATCAATTAGCCTTTTTTCCCTTGATTTTTTTAGCTGGATCCATGGATTCTCAAAATAAAAATGAAATATGCCAGCCTCTCTCGTATGGCTATAAGACTGAGGTTTTTTGCCAATGGAATGTGAGCAGAAGTGATACATGTAACTTCCAATCGAGGGAGGGAATCTTTTCTAATCCCTTTCTACTTCATGCTGGCTAGAACATAGGCATAGAGATGAATTATCTTACATCAGGCAAATTAGAGCAATGCCCTACAAACAACAAAATAGAAGCCTCCTGAGTCCCGAAGTTTTTGCAAAGCACAATTATCATGCCAGCCCTGGATGTTCTACCTTCTAAATTTTCATATGTGAAAAAAGTAAACTATTGTTATTTTCTATCTCTGTTATATACAGCTAATTCTTATAATGCTAAACAATATAGAAATCTTGAGAATGAATTAATTATGGATTCACCTTTAAAGCTAGAAAGAAAACTCAAGAAAATAGAAGAAAGTATAAGAGTGAAAATTAATGAAATAGGAAACAGAAGTTTTGACAAGAAGTTCTTAACGAAACTTAATGAAAAGTTTTAACAAAGAATAAGCTTGGTTCTCTGAAAATGCTAATTATGTAGATAAAATTGTTACAGGATTGATCAGGAAAAACCATAAGGCACATATAATATTCTCATTAGCTCATAATTAAAATACATCATTAAGAAATTGTTATAAACAACTTTACGTCAACATAAAACATAGATACAAAGAGAATTGGTCTATTAAATTACAAATTACCATAACTGACATAAGGAAAAAGATGGAAAACCTGAATATAATATATCAATAACTATTTTTAAATACATTTTTATTATTCAATTTTTTAAATTGAATCATTTGTCAAAATTCTTCTACACCCAAAAATACATACCGGCCCAGCAGTTTTATAATCAAATTTTACCACGCATTTAAAGAACAGAATATTTCTGTATTATAAAAATTCTTTCAGGGAAGAGGAAAGAAAAGTCCCAGCCCATTTTATGAGATTAGATTAACCTTGATTCTAAAACCAGATATAGATAATTAACTAGTCAGCTTTACTGTGGTGGCAACCCAAAAATCTCTGTGGCTTACAAAACCAAAGATTTAATCCTCATTTATATTACATGTGGGCTACAGGTCAGTTGAGGCCATGCTCCAGACTGCACCTCTGTTCCATGCGTTTTTGCATTCAGGGGCTCATGCTAAAGAAACATCCTCTATGATGAACAAGCCCAATTGGGGGGCAGAAAGATCCAGAGAGGTAGTAAAACAGCTGTAATGCCTCTTAAAATCTCTTGGTTTAAACTTGGGGCAGACACAGAGTCTCGTCTACACACATTGGTCCAAGCCTGTCAGATGATCATACTTGACAAAGGGGCATGGAAGTATACTTCAGCTACAGGGATGTGATACAGGTCATACTGAAAACATATAACTCCTCACGGGGAAGGTAAAATTAAATAATTGTTAACAATAATACTGTCCTCCACAGATAATATAAGAAAAAAACTATATGCCAATTTCAGTTATAAATATTAATATGAGTATCCTAAACAAAATGGTGAATTGAATCCAATTTTTAAAAATTTCAAAAATATGGTCAAATAGAATTTATGCCAGGAATTTATGCAAGGATAGTTAAAAGTCAGAAAAGTTGGCAATGCAATGTACCATACTGGCATATTAAAAGATAAAAACATTATCTCAACGGTTACAGGAAAAGTATTCAATAAAATTCAGCAGTGGTTCCTACAATTTTAGCAAATGAGAAATAGATTTTTTTTAACCTAAAAATGTATCTAAAGTAATAATAATAATAATAATAAAAGCAATAATAAACATAAAACTTCATGATTAAATTTCAAGAGAATTTTCATTAAAATTAGAAACATCACACAAATGCCTGTTATTTCTCCTTCTATCAATTTAATAGGCAAAAAAAGAAGAAATACAAGAATTGGTACAAGGATTGGCAAGGTAAAAGGCAAAATTGTCATTATTTGCCTACAATTTTATTGTTATCCTAAAAATCCCAGGGAATCTAAAAACTACTAGAAGAAATGAGATGTTTTAGTTCATTTGCTCAATTTAAGTTCAGAATTCTAAAAAATCCCAGTAGTTATTTTATACACCAAAGATAGCCAATTAGAAAATGTATAGAGAACTTTTAAAAAGCAATATTCACATAAATCAAAAACAATACGGTAACTGGGAATAAACCTAACTCCAAAAAGTGTGAGACTTTATGAAGAAAATTACAAAACATATTGAAACACTTTTTGAAGGCCTGAATAAATGGCAAGTTACATTAACAGATAGGAAGGAAGATTTATAAGGATGCTAATTCAATACAAATTAATTTATAAATTCCACACGATTCTAAAAAATACCTAAATAGGGCTTTTCATAGAACTTATGCTAGTTCTAAAAACCATATATAAGATTAAAAATCCAAGAATAGCCAAGGCAATTCTGAAAATAAGAACAAGTGAGGGGAATAGTTTATGTTAAAGAAAGAAAGGATATGATTAAGCTATAGTAACTGGGGTAGTATGGTATTGGTGCAGGAATAAAGCCATAGAGCCCTGGAACAGAATAGAGATCATAAAAGCAGACCTATGTATGTAAATGAAATGAAGTCTATGAGAGCATTATATATCTGCATAGCCATTCAATAGTTTGGGAACAATTTTTCTGTATAAAAAATTAAATTACACCTTTGCTTTATGCCATATATAATTTTTTAAATTGCAGGTGGATTAGAGAGCTAAATGTGAAAATAATTTTAGAAGAAAATATACACTTTGTGAACCCATGATTGGGAAAAAATTCTTAAATGAGATAAAAAGCACAAAGTATAAAGAAAAGATTGACAAATCAAAATTAAAACCTTCTCTATAAAAAAAAAAGACTAAAAATAAAGTGAAAAGACAGGACAAAGTGGGTACAGCTGTTTATAATGTTTATAGCCAACCGAGAATTAATTCCCAGAGTATGTAAAGAGCACCTACAGATCAATAGGAGAATCAGGGTCTTCCAATTTGATCCCTAAATCAAAACTTACAATAGCAGGTGTTCAAAATTGCAGGTGCTAATTTTTGACCAAGCTCTTTAGTACTCTGGCACCTTTATACTCCAACACAATGAAGCTCAATTTGCTGGAAGCTGATAAATGCCCACATCAATCAGAAGTGGACAGAGGTCTGCGATAAGATTTGAAGTGGAGTAATTTGGTGTTGCTGGAGGACAGGGTGCGATAGAACAACCAGATATGGGAAATGAGGAAACAGAGAGGAAAGCATAGTTAAAATATATAAACAAACAAATAAACCCAGACTCC
>NW_011888906.1:4589717-4600933 GCF_000151845.1 Pteropus vampyrus | reverse complement strand
GGATATGATTAAGCTATAGTAACTGGGGTAGTATGGTATTGGTGCAGGAATAAAGCCATAGAGCCCTGGAACAGAATAGAGATCATAAAAGCAGACCTATGTATGTAAATGAAATGAAGTCTATGAGAGCATTATATATCTGCATAGCCATTCAATAGTTTGGGAACAATTTTTCTGTATAAAAAATTAAATTACACCTTTGCTTTATGCCATATATAATTTTTTAAATTGCAGGTGGATTAGAGAGCTAAATGTGAAAATAATTTTAGAAGAAAATATACACTTTGTGAACCCATGATTGGGAAAAAATTCTTAAACGAGATAAAAAGCACAAAGTATAAAGAAAAGATTGACAAATCAAAATTAAAACCTTCTCTATAAAAAAAAAAGACTAAAAATAAAGTGAAAAGACAGGACAAAGTGGGTACAGCTGTTTATAATGTTTATAGCCAACCGAGAATTAATTCCCAGAGTACGTAAAGAGCACCTACAGATCAATAGGAGAATCAGGGTCTTCAAATTTGATCCCTAAATCAAAACTTACAATAGCAGGTGTTCAAAATTGCAGGTGCTAATTTTTGACCAAGCTCTTTAGTACTCTGGCACCTTTATACTCCAACACAATGAAGCTCAATTTGCTGGAAGCTGATAAATGCCCACATCAATCAGAAGTGGACAGAGGTCTGCGATAAGATTTGAAGTGGAGTAATTTGGTGTTGCTGGAGGACAGGGTGCGATAGAACAACCAGATATGGGAAATGAGGAAACAGAGAGGAAAGCATAGTTAAAATATATAAACAAACAAATAAACCCAGACTCCAGGGAAAGAGGAGCCAGTGGGCTTTTTGACAGAGACACATGAGGATCAATAAGTTCATCAGCAGCATCTCCACCCAAACCCAGGATGGGGAAACTGGCTTAGCAGTAGTGCCATAAGGAGAAATTCCAGAGTTTGAGTCAACAGTGAAGTCAACATGAGCCAACAGTACGAGGTCACTAGCAAACAGGCTAAAGTCACCTTGAGCCACATCATTAGGTGTAGCATATCCATAGGAATAGAGGTTAGAACTATTATTTTCTCCTCACTAATCGTACCACACTTGGAAATTGTGCTTCATTCCAGGCTTCCCACTACAGGGAGGACATCTAGGGAAACTGACTTTCCTATCAACAAATGGTTAAAAGCCATTTCCATTCAGCAAATAAGTATTGTAAATCTAGTTGTTGTTGGTTTTTTTAATCAAAGTACTAGGTGCTAGATTTGCAATTATGATCAAGACATGCACAGTCTCCACCCCTACAAGCTGGGGTGTGGTAGAAGGGAGTGAATGGGGAGAAAGTTAAACAACATTTCAATGGAACATTTGAAATGCACCTCTTTCTGCTCCCATAGCACCTTATAAATTCCTCTGTCATAAAATGACACACGACATTACAATGCATCTCTTTCTGCTCCCATAGCACCTTATAAATTCCTCTGTCATAAAATGACACACTGAAATGTTGTGTGTCATTTAATGACAGAGGAATTTATAAGGTGCTATGGGAGCAGAAAGAGATGCATTCTATCAGTCAGCTTAGACAAGTTTTGCTGTAGTAACAAACAATCTCTAGATTTCAATTGCTTATAATCATGTTTAGTTCTCACTCTTGTTGATGTTCATTGTGAGTCAACTGTGGCTCTGCTCCACCTGCTCTTTATTCTAGGACCCAGAATGGAGGACCAGTGTCTATGCCAATCACATGTCAGAGTGAAAAGCACAATGGCCGAACCATGCAATGGTTCTCAAAGCTTCTGATCAGAAGTGACATACATTTCATTGGACAAATTAGGTCACAAGGCCAGCTCTTGTGGCAATTGGGTGAAAAGTAAAATCCTCTTGCAAGGATGGGTTCAATGTGGAAAAGCTTGGGAAATAAAGAGACAGCAAATATTTGGGGAAAAAAATGAAATCTATCAATATAAGGAAGAAATATATAAGAATACCTACATTCTCATATATTTATACATATTCTTATTTACAGTATAAGAAAAATGAATGTATATGTTCAGCAAAAGACAGTAATTCATGGCAGTAATATTCATAATAGACAAAAAGTGGAAACAGCTGAAAAGCTCATCAAAAGTAGAATGAATTAAAAATGATGGCATATTCATTCAATGAAATAACATTAGAATAACAAAGAAAAAAGAATGAGCTACTGCCATGTGCAACAAAACAGAGGAGTGCAAGGAGTCGATTACTAAATGTGAATACAGCATGATCCATTATATGAAGTTTAAAAGAAGGCAATACTAATTTACGGTGATAGAGGTCAGAATAGTGGTTACTTTTGAGAAGTATCTACTAAAAGAAATGTGAGGGAGCCTTGGAGGTGCTGGAGATGTTTTGTATCTTTACTTGAGTGGCTGTAGGCTTAAAATGGGTCCACTTAAGTATATCTTAATCTAAAAAAGAGAGAGAGAAAAGTCGTAGACCCGTGAGCTGGAGAGGTGAGTCCTCTCAGGGATATCTTGCCAGAGGAAGTTACTTATACACTCAGACCTGACAAATGAGCAGAAGTTATCCAGGAGGATCAGAGGGACACCTGGCAGACAGAGGGACACTTCTATGTGAGTAACGGGGGCCCAGAGATGTCGTGACAGAGTCAGATGCTAAAGCACTTCCTGAAAGGCATACCTCCTGACCAAGGGCCCTCGGGGCTGAGAGCTGCAATGAGAAAGGACCGGACACTGCAGACCTTGATGGCATGTTAAGAATTCGGCCCTTTGTACAAAGAGCACAGAGAATCCACTGAATGGTTTTAAACAGGGAGATGGCGCAGTCGTGTTTTCATTTTAGAAGAATCGATCTGCCTACTAGTAAAAATGAAGTCGAAGGGGCAGAATGGAAGCTCGGAGGCCAGCGAGAAGATTGTTGCATTTGTCTAACCCAGAGAAGAAAGAGGTCCAAAACAGAGCGACTGACGGTAATGTCCACATGGCTTTTTGTTTTATTTTCTATGCTAATTAATTATGAAGGTGAAGAGAAGGAACCAGATTCGAACGATACTTATGAGGAAGAACTGACAGGACTGCAAGATGTCCTTTGATGAACAGCTAAAGAAACAAGGGTTCGTTAGTTCTGGAGAAGAATCCGCAGAGTGCCAGCCCAACTATGAAGGGTTGCTGCGTGGAGGAATCAGTGGGCAAAGTCACAGAAGTGCTTCCTCCTGTCTGTACTTCCGGTCAGGGTACAGACCATAACCAGATGTAGCTCCAGGAGGTGCTAAGCAGAGACTGGACGATTACCTCGTAAGGATTCTGTGAAGAGGAACCAAGAAAACAGTGGACCAGCTGACATCCAAGGTTCTACAACGCTAAAAGTTCAATGAACAACAGACAGTCCATGAGTCTCCTCTGAGACTAACTCTTATATAACACCTCAGGTCTGGTCCCTGACTATATCTGCCACAACTTACACACCGTGATCTGGGCTCTCTGCCTAAAACATGTCCGTCACCCTGACCTGTCTTAATTGAACTTGTCAGGGTATATTTTAATTATCTTTTTCTGTGTTCGTCAACCCCTATGAGACTGTGAACAGGGATCATGTCTGACTCATTTTTATTTCCAAGAAGCTATCACACGGCCAAGTGCCACTGACTGGATGAGCAGACGTACCCATTTTTTTTTAAATTGCATACCATTCCATTTTATGAGAGTACCAACATGGAACTGTCCATCCCCGCAGCTGTGAAATCAGGTAGACTGAGGGGGTGTAGCACAGAGCATCACAAGAACCTCTTCATTTATCATTTCTATTTCTTTTTGGTCAGAGGTATCTATCACAAAAGACCATAATTTGCCTTTTGAATGATTCCTAGAATTCAATATGCACTTACAACCATAAACAGAACTTTCTTCTTTAAAAAAAAAAAGAAAAAAGAAAAAAAATGTGAGGATGGACTGAGGTCTTGGTAGATAATGTACATTTTTAATATTCAACACTTGGGTGGGAAGTGCAGGTCTCAGCTCCTCTGACTGACAGCTCCTAATGACAGCAATAAACCATGGGGTTCCCACAGGCCAAACAGATGTTCTGAGTTGACAAAGGGGGACAAAACACTGCCCCAGTTGCTATTGCTTCTGTGTTTTCTAATTGCTGAACCCTGTGTAAAGGCCTGAGCTATATAATATGCATGTGCTTTATCATCAAAGAAATGGATGTACAGACAACAGGAACATGCAGCCTGATAAAATCAGAAAGGATATTATCAATGCGCAGATGAAGGCAGATAGAAGTTCTGACTGTTACACTAAAACACTTCAAAGCGAGTTCAGAATGAACTGGAGTAGAGGGAGGTGGTGAGCACAAAGTAAGAGAGAGATGTAGTAATTAAAGTTAATTACTCTTGTTACTATGGTAGCATCCCAGAACAAGCAAAGTTAGACACACATTCAAGGTGAATCCCAAACAAGGCCTTATGCTTTCCTTCACCGAGTAGCTGGGAGCAGACAATGATTTAACAGAATTAAATTCCATTGTTAACTCACTTTACCCCAAAGGCAGTCTCTTCTCTCATCAGTTCAGGACTGTAGCCGCACCAGTGTTATCTGAATCCTAAGATCTTTTACCCAGATGAACACTGGCCATTCTTTCGGGGTGGCCAATTAGGTGGAATGTTGGTTGGGGTCCCCCAGAAACAGATGCTAAGATAAAGGTTCAAGTGTAAGTAGTTTATTCAAAGAGGGAGGAGAGAGTGACCCCAGGAGGCACAGGTTGGGGAGTGGAGGAGTAAAACAGAAAAGGGAATTAATATAGGGTGTGTCTCAAAGCAAGCATCCACTCTGGGCGATTAGCACGTAGTCCCACTGGGGAACTCTGGGAGCCAGTTAGAAAAGCGTTATCCTGCCCAAGGTGTGAGGGAGCTGGGTGTTTCTCTACCAACTCCCAGCTGCTCCTCGGAGGGGCTCATCCCCTGGCACTTCCACACTTGCATTCTAGCCCATGAAACGGGAGCAGGAATAACATGCATCACTTCCATCCCTAGCACGAGGAACCCTCTCATGCCCTATTCCCCATCCGCTTCTCTCTTTCTGGATGGCTAGAGTAGACGTAACTCTGGGTGACCACAGACACCATGAGTTGAAAAAGAAAGAACGCCAAAATGAAAAGAAGCTCGAGTCCTGAATCATCACTTGGAGAAGAACTCCCCACCGATTGAGAATTCCCTTTTGGACTCTGCGAAACTAGTTTCTGAGCCACTATAAATTTTCGGTGTGTGTGTTATAGCAGGTAGCATATTTTAATTAATACATTATTCTTCTAATATTTGTCAATCGGATATGCAAACATCTCACTCTTGCTTTAACTTGAATCTCCCTGATTACTATATATACAATATAAATATCCTCCAGTGCTCTCCATTTAGAGGGCATGAAGGAGGGCACTGTATCAGTGAAATCAGCATTCAACTGCTCTCGCCTCTAGGGATTCAGGCTCTCATCCTCACCCTCACCCTCCCCCCACACACACACACACTCCTTGACATCCTTCCTCCCTGAGACTCCCCAAGAAGTATCTCGCAAAAGGTCTGCTGTCATTCTAGGTGCCTGTCTGACCCTCCCCTACAACTCTGATCTAGGTACCTGGCTCAGCATCCCTTAGGGTCCATCTTCTCTGCTGCTGACACTCTCTGGACCCTCTCGATATTCTGGAGTCCATGTGTGCTCTTCATTCTCCTGCCAGCAGGGAAGCCCCTTCCCTCTCTTTCTTCTCCCCTCCAGTGGGGGCTCCCACAGCAGAGCTGGTTGAACTGCTAAGGGCTATCTGCTCTTTCGGGTATATTTTTACACACATAGGAAACACACGCATGCTCATAGAATGACTGGGCGAGGAGAGGGAATAAGTCATGTTGTACCTAGGATGCCCTACTCCCCCATCCTATGGCAGAAGCTAACGAGTTGGCTACATGTTTTCTTTTCCCAGGATGAGTTCTCTCCTAGGCATCCAGATGCCTTGCCTAAAACACTTAGCTTCTTTTGAGTCTGCCTCAGGATCATCAGGTGTGTTTAACCTTAAACGTGAACCATGTTCAACTTCTTTTGCAAGAGACTCCTGATATCGATGAAATCAGTGGATGTGAATATAAGAAGTGAGGAGGCGGAATGATCTTGCTTACCTGTTTCTGCAAGCCAAGTATGTTTTAGCCTCAGCTCTGATCCAGCTGGGACCACGGTCATCCAAAATGTGTGGATCACATCAGGCTGTTTTTCTATAAATGGCTGTCCATCACACAAGAGCTTTTTTCTCCAGGCTAGAGTTCTCCTGACCAATCATAATCCCTTAAACCTCCATCTTCCCACCCCAGGTTCCTTGTGGTCTCCAGGAAATGAGAGTCTTTCCTCTCTGACCTTCGAATCTAGCCTCTGGTCAGATGTCTAGCTCCAGCTTGGGCTTCTGAGTCCTGAGCATGAGCTAATCTGCAGAACAATGCCTACAGCTTATTATGTAGAAGAGCTGGCTCTGTGCAAGCACAGGCCCCCAGGCTTCCCTGAGCACACCAAGCAGGAAGAGGAAATATAGGTAACTCATCTCCACTTCTAAGACTGAGGCTATTGAGACCCCATTGCCTTGCTTAGGCTGTACCCAGAACCAAACACATAAGAAACAATGATGTCAATGACTCCAGCTAGAGAAGTACGGTATCTCAATCAGGGTCCCAACATAAAATGAATTCACTCCAGATGGTTCGAATGAAGGGACCTTAATAAACTACTTACATCAGTACTTCATGGCTGAATAATATTCTATCACATGGATATACCACAATCCCCTTAATTCTTTGCTCTGTAAGCTAGTGGTTCTCAAAATGTGATCTCCACACCTTGGAACTTGCTGGGAATGCAGTTCTTGGGCCCACTTGCCCCATTAGGGAAGCCCAGCAACCTGGCTGTAACAAGTCCTCCAGGTGATCCTGATGCACACTCAAGTAAGAGGCATAGATGGACCCTGAAAACCTTACGCTAAGGGAAAGACACCAGACACAAAAGGTCACATGGTATATGATTCCTTTTATATGAAATATCCGGAATAGGAAAATCTATAGAGATAGAAAGCAGATCAGTGGTTACCAAAAATTGGGAAAGGAGAAAACAGGAAGTGGGTACAGCACATGCTTCTGGGGTGATGAAAAATGTACTAAATGACACTGAATTGTACACTTTAAAATGGTTAATTCTATGTTATGTGGATCTCACTTCACTTTTAAAAAGTTAAGGGGTGGGGAGGCTGGAAAGACACCCAGAAACTAGCAATAACAGGAATTATTGCTGCCCTAGGTCTGAAGAAACAAAGGGAGAATTATGGTAGAGTAACGGTAAAGCCCAGGATGGAATGGAACCATGGAGGAGGGATGATCCAGCAAGCAACAGACATGGAAGAAGGCGCTCAGGCCAGAGGCACGGCACCTGTGCAGGGAGGGAATAGGGAATAAAGGCCCGATATCTCCCTTTCCTGCTCTGATCTCCTCTCATCAACCAAACCCTAGCAGAAGCCAGAGGGTCAGGGCGCCCAGGTAGTGCGATCCATAGATGTCAGCCTGGCAGGATGGAAACATGTTCAGAATGTATCTAAGGAGATGGGTGAGCCAAACGGAATAACTGGCTCACCCAGCTGGCTGGTAGAGCTGGGAAAGTCTGACCGAATTTTAGCCAGTTTCCTTCAAAGGCTAAATAAATCTCTCCTTTCAAAGTTTGTAAAGGAAGATTTGCTTAGAGAGAAACATTTCTCAAACCCAGCCAAGACCGAGAGTCCGAAGAAGCGAGAGGACAGAATTCCCAGAAGCTGACCTCTTCGCCACGGCAACGAAGCAGCGACAGCTTTAATTAAAAGCAGTTCTTCCCATCCTGCTGCCCTGCTTCGAGCAGTCCTTTGGTCTCTGGCTGCCTCCCTGAGTCACAGACCACTTTCCACCCACAGTGCAACGAAGCACAGCCGCTGCCACCTGGTAGCTGGTACCTCTTGTTACCCACCCTTTTGTCCCTTTTGTGGGGAGAAAAGGAAAAATCTATGAGCAACTTAAAGTTGCACACATCACCTTTTAATAATCCCTAGAGGCACTGATCATTGTCCCATGGCCTTGACCTTTTGATTTCACCCAGGAGGGCTCTTTAAAATAGGACCCTGTCCACACATGCTTGCAGAAGCAGTGCCAGTTTGGCACAGGACAATCTCAAGTCTGTCTGGTCTACAACCCTGACACCACACAGCCTCCCATGCTGCAGGAAGGCACAGGTGGAGGTAGTATCAGGCTGCTGTAGCTGCTGCCACTGCTACTGTCGGCAAGCCACCTCCCTGGGTGCCAACCATAATTATTTGTTCTGTTCCACTGAGAACCCTATCAAAAAGAACTGCAGGGGGTGGTTTCCCAGATCATTGCTTCTCATCGGTTCTGCCTTACCACGAAAACACACAAAAAGAAATCACATTAATCAAGGAAAGAGAACTTTGGACTGAAACAGTGCAGGAGTCACAGCAAAGCAAGTCCCAGGAAAAAGGGCCTTCCCACCCCCGCACCCTGGCAAATGAAATGGAACCACGTGCAGCCCCAAGCCAAAATGCCATCTCTTTCATTGGTTTTTCAATTCCAGGTTTAAGAGATTTGATTAAAGTTTTTAAACTTTAACCTCATAGATGAATTTCTCAGCCAACATTGATGAATTTCTCCCATCCATCATCACGCTTAAATGTGATATGGCACTTGCAAAGCACTTATGCTTCCAATTTGGTTCAAAAATAAGTAGAAAGGAATGAAGGGGAAATGCTTGAAATTATGCTATCTCAGAGCCTAAACACAAAACACACACACACACACACACACACACACACACACACACACACCCCCTCATGTCCTCTAACTCTTGGCCACCTGCTATGGGGGATAAAGGAGAGGAGGACTATGACAAAATTATAGAAATATCCTCTGTCCTTCCTTGCTTGTTTCCCTTGGGAAAACTCATTTATCTTTCGAAATCCAATTAATAAACTACCTTTGCCTTGTGTCCTTCCCTAACCATTCTGATCCCCTCTGAGTCTATTCTTTTCACACTACTGTAACTTTTGTTCACATCTGTCTCTTCTACATTCTTCAGAATTTCTGATTGTCACTCTACACTTGCAGAACCTAGCATACTATCTGGCACATAGTAGGTGCAAAATAAATTCTTGTTGAATTAAATGGAATCAGGAGACTTAGGTTCTAGTTCCAGATCTTTAGCCTTATGTAGCTTCACCTCCTGACATTACCTTGGGTATAAGACGAGATCCATTTTCTGCCCTGCTGTCTTACGTAGCTCAGGCAGTTCTGGAGGCCAGGAAGTCCAAGGTAAAAGGTATGGGCACATTTGGTTCCTGGTGAGAGCTCTGTTCCCAGCTCATGGAGGGACATCTTCTTACTGTGTGCCCACACAGTCTTTCCTTACTGCATGCACGTGGAGAATGCGAGATCTCTCTTCCTCTTCCTATATGGGCACCAATCCCATCATGAGGGCCCCACCCCAATGACCTCATCTCAACCAAATTACCCAAAGGCCCCACTTCCAAATACCATTACACTGGGGGTTAAGGCTTCAACATATGGATTTTGAAAGCACACAAACATTCAGCCCTGATCATCTGCCTACTTCCTAAGGCTGCTGTTAGGGTCAAAGAAGATGAATTTGAGTACATGTGATTGTGAACTTTGCCTCTCTGTGCAGGTGTGAAGGATGATTCAAGGATAATTGCCAAGCAGTGCCAAGACTGATGTGTAGTTTGGTATCTCACCACCTTGCCTCTCCCTTGACCTCCAGGACTGGAAATCAGTGACATCAGCCAAGTCAGACTATGCCACTTTATCTGTCATAAAATGCTATTCACGAAGTTAAGTGACCTTCATTTGATTGATGAGGGAAGAGAGCTTAATTTTTCTCCTAAAAAGTTTACAGTGACTCATTCCCTAGTATTACCAAGCTTGATGGACTACTGATCACGAAATTGTCATTTTGCAATAGGGTGTTCCATAGAACTCTTATCCTCAAAAATGCTAATAGGTGGTCCATGAAAAAATAAGAAGAAATAATAGACAGATTTGTGGTCCAAAAGGGTTGAAAAACACTGGGTGAAAAAAGAATCAATGTGTGTCTTTCCTGCAGGACTTCTCAGAGCCTTTGTTATATGGGGGCTAGAGTATACTTTCCAAGAAAACTGGCAAGAATGTGGGGTCTGGGATCCTGGCTATGTTTATCTTCTCAATAAGAGATAAGACCAATTATTGAAATGAGGAATGAAGTGTGAAATGGAAATGAAAAAATTAACTCTAATCATAGGTACCATTTACTGAGCCACGACCAAGTACCATGCTAGATATTTCACATGCATCATCTCATTTAATCTTCCAACGACCCTTTGAATTAGGAAGCATTCGCTCTTCCACCCACCCCATCCTCACCTCCTTTCTGTCATGCTGCAATGGCGTGGCTTTGCCAATTATTTCTATAGTAAGTGAAATGTATTTTTTTTCTTGCCTGCAACTAACAAAAACTTTCTTGAAGAGTAGCAGTAGTGGTGTCAGAACAAACTGATTTAGTTATGAATTCAAAAAGACAGAAGTGTTTACACTGAGATTATTGAAGTATTTGCTTCCAACCATAACCAAAGAATCACAGCACTGTGGCTTCTCAGCCTCTGTGGGCCTCTTGCAGGTAGGATGGATGTAGTGTACTTATTGCCATATATCATTCCATTATAAAACCAAGATGAACACTGTTATTTTGATGGATTGTCTATTGATATAACTTCATACAATTGTTTTCCTTTTTCTTTGATATAGACAAGTGAATTTTCCTTAATCTCATATGAACTGTAAATAAATGCACCTTTAGAAAACTTTAGCGTTTTTTTTTTTTGAGCCGTACATATAAGGAAACTAAAAATGGAGAGTTTGCCATGTAAATGCAGCTCCAAGGCAAGTCCACTGGTTCCCCTTTCTCTAATTCCCAGCAGATTTCATCCCTAAGCAACTTTTACATAGAAATCTACAGTTATGGCTGTCCTATCAGTCCATGAGAACTGAGTGAGACTGTCCAGTTGAACACCTCACCCCAGGTCGGACAGTCAGCAAATGGCAGAGCTTGAGCTCTTCTCTTTCCTTTACGTAGCTCTACTTCTCAGAAACAAGGCAGGTGAACCATT
>NW_011888906.1:4585380-4589667 GCF_000151845.1 Pteropus vampyrus | reverse complement strand
TTTGCAATAGGGTGTTCCATAGAACTCTTATCCTCAAAAATGCTAATAGGTGGTCCATGAAAAAATAAGAAGAAATAATAGACAGATTTGTGGTCCAAAAGGGTTGAAAAACACTGGGTGAAAAAAGAATCAATGTGTGTCTTTCCTGCAGGACTTCTCAGAGCCTTTGTTATATGGGGTATACTTTCCAAGTATACTTTCCAAGAAAACTGGCAAGAATGTGGGGTCTGGGATCCTGGCTATGTTTATCTTCTCAATAAGAGATAAGACCAATTATTGAAATGAGGAATGAAGTGTGAAATGGAAATGAAAAAATTAACTCTAATCATAGGTACCATTTACTGAGCCACGACCAAGTACCATGCTAGATATTTCACATGCATCATCTCATTTAATCTTCCAACGACCCTTTGAATTAGGAAGCATTCGCTCTTCCACCCACCCCATCCTCACCTCCTTTCTGTCATGCTGCAATGGCGTGGCTTTGCCAATTATTTCTATAGTAAGTGAAATGTATTTTTTTTCTTGCCTGCAACTAACAAAAACTTTCTTGAAGAGTAGCAGTAGTGGTGTCAGAACAAACTGATTTAGTTATGAATTCAAAAAGACAGAAGTGTTTACACTGAGATTATTGAAGTATTTGCTTCCAACCATAACCAAAGAATCACAGCACTGTGGCTTCTCAGCCTCTGTGGGCCTCTTGCAGGTAGGATGGATGTAGTGTACTTATTGCCATATATCATTCCATTATAAAACCAAGATGAACACTGTTATTTTGATGGATTGTCTATTGATATAACTTCATACAATTGTTTTCCTTTTTCTTTGATATAGACAAGTGAATTTTCCTTCATCTCATATGAACTGTAAATAAATGCACCTTTAGAAAACTTTAGCGTTTTTTTTTTTTGAGCCGTACATATAAGGAAACTAAAAATGGAGAGTTTGCCATGTAAATGCAGCTCCAAGGCAAGTCCACTGGTTCCCCTTTCTCTAATTCCCAGCAGATTTCATCCCTAAGCAACTTTTACATAGAAATCTACAGTTATGGCTGTCCTATCAGTCCATGAGAACTGAGTGAGACTGTCCAGTTGAACACCTCACCCCAGGTCGGACAGTCAGCAAATGGCAGAGCTTGAGCTCTTCTCTTTCCTTTACGTAGCTCTACTTCTCAGAAACAAGGCAGGTGAACCATTGCCAGAGCTTGAATGTAAGGGCAAGGCCAGCTCGGCCATAACAGGATTTGGAGCTGAAACCTTTAGAATGGGCTCAAACTTTCTCTCTCCCATCCCTATCCATCTCAGTGGGATTCTGTTGAAGGACTGTGCCAAAGCTGAGCCTGTATCTGGAGTCAAGTGGACAGACGCAGGTGCATGAAATATAAGAAACCAGAGGGGAAGTGAAGGTTAACTTCTACCTTCACAGTATAGGGTACTCCTAACCCACTTTAAAATGTAGCAATCCCTCCCCTGCAGCAAGCCCTCCGTGCTCAAAATGCCAGTGTTCATAGATGGACTTCTTCCTCTGTGCTTCTCCTGCAGCTGTTTGGGCCAAGTTTACATGTGAATTGGTAGTTATTTTTGAGTCATGACTTAAATAAGGTGACTTAGGCAGTCCAAATCTTAAAATCAGAAAAGCATTAAGCATTGGGATGGAGAATCAGGCACTAATAGAAAATGCCTCTGAATATGCTTATTATCTTCAACAGAGCAAAACAAATGTACACATACCCCATTGAAACCATAGGGAAGGATAATACCGAAAATTTCCAGAGCCACAGTAAGAGTAAGTTAATGATACAGTACCTATTGTTGCTATTTTACTAATTAAATATGCAAAAGTCATTGACATTATTTTTATTCAGGATGCTATTACTGCCTTAATTTTGCGAGGGTAAAATGTATTCATAGGGATTTTCATAAATATGCAACTACTGGACTCTTAGTTGGGCATTTGGCCACCAAAATAAATATTACAATCCTTAGCTCCTTTGTAGCTAGATGCAGTCATACAGTTAAGATGGTTAAGTTCTGACCAATAGGATTTGAGCAGAAGTGATGTATGCAACTTCCAATTTCTGTCCTTAGAAAGAAGAGGCAAGCTGTGCTCTTTCTTTTCTCTCTTCCCACAGCAGACATGGGGGTGGTGATGGGCCATGTCGGACCACACAGAGAGAGGCAATATCCTAGGAATGCAGGAGCGACAAATATAGAAGTAGCCCGAGTCCCTGAGTGCTAGCAAAGGACAGAACAGCCACATCCTCTTGGACTTTAATGTGAGAGAAAAAGAGTCTTCTCATTTGTTAAGTCACTGCCATTTTGAGTTTCTCTTGGAGCAGCCGAAACTCTATCTGAACTAAATACAATTTCAAACACATTTCCATTTTGCTTTTGACTCGACAGCCCCACTAATATGAAAACAGAGACATCCTTTCTTCCCCATTCGCCTCTCCCAATCTACTGCAGGTGAGTACCCGAATGAGGTAAGCCCTGGCTTTCAATCAGTAAAACTGAAAATTATACAAATGCCTGCAGAACCAAATGCCAAAGACTTCTATTATTATCGTATCACTATGTCAAAATTGAAAGGCATGTAAGATTTCTCCAGAGAGGCCATCCATAATGCATTGCAGAGCTGTGTGGGTGTTTTATGAAATGTGTTTTATTTGAGCTAGGACATACAACACTAACATTATTGAAAGAAAGTGAGGGTCTGGTCGTCTCTTTTTAATACGTTCATTATTCATGTTATAGTCCTTTAACAAAAAAGTAAAGTCGTATACATATTCAATTTAATTTAAAATTTTATTTTACCTGCTATTCATCTTGGATGTCCAATGAAGAAGAAATATTCCCTTATTATTCTTATATTAGTTTCTGACAGTTCAATTTCTCTGACTGCTACGCCTCAGACAACCTCCACTGAAAAAGCATATATAGGTAATTGCCTTGATCAAAATTTCATGCCAAATCTTTTAGATTCCATGTAGATCACAGCCACCAAACAGAGACATGTGGTACTGGAGCCCATGAAGCCAAGCTTGAGAAAAGTTTCTCCATCAAAAACATGGCTGCACATTGGGAATCACCTGGGAGCTTTCAAATCTACCGATGCCCGGATCTCACTCCAGAGCTGAGCCTAGGATGGGAGCCACTGATCTAATGGCTTGAAAGGATGTGCTGGAAGGGGAACAGGACCTAGACAATGGATCCCTGGTTTGGTCCATTGATTCTGTCACATAGTTTTTTTAATATTTGGTGGGTTTTTGTTTGTTTTTTGAAGTTTTATTGAGATAGTCACTTAACATACAATTCATTAATTTAAAGTATACAACTCAATGGCTTTTACTATATTCATAAAGTTATGCAACCAATTTTAAAACATTTCATTATCCCAAAAAGAAACCCCACATACCTTAGCTTTCACTCTCCCTCAATTTCCCCATCTTTCTTCAAGCCCTAGGCAACTGCTAATTCATTTTCTGTGTCTATAGATTTGCCTATCCTGGACATTTCCTATAAATGAAATCATACAATAATTTGGTCCTTGGTGACTGGCTTCTTTTATTTAACAGTGTTTTCAAAGTTCATCCATTTTGCAGCATGTATCAGTATTTTATTCTTTTTCATGGCTGAGTAATATTCCATGGTATGGATAATATCACAGTGTGTTTAACCATTCATCACTTAGTAAACATTTGGGTTGTTTTTATTTTTTGTTATGAATAATCTTGCTCTGTGCATTTGTGTACAAGTGTTTGCATAGGTTTTCATTTCCTTAGATACATACTTAGGACTGGAATTGATTGGTCATGTGGTGACTCTATGTGTAACCATTTAAGGAACTGCCAAACTGTTTTCCAAAGTGGCTGGACCACCTTACATTCGCACCAACAGAGTATGAGGCTTCTAATTTCTCTGCATCCTCTCCAATACTTGTTACCATGTCATTTTTATTACAGCTGTCCTATCGGGCATCACCCACCTTTCTGAGAGATCTTCAATAACTTCTTTTACTTCCAACAGCTCTCAGTTTCCACATCTGTAAAATGGGGTAATAAAAGCAATGTCACAGGAAGGTTCCTCTGAAGATGAAATTAAATCAAACATGAAAAGTCCTTAGTTTAACCCAAGCATTGCAGGTGTGGATGAAATCATCAATGAAATCCCAGTAGCTATAATCAGGTGAGAAGTTAAAGAGACTGAGATCAGAGGAAGTTATTTCCATCCAGTGAAGGAGAATTTCTCAAGGTGTACCACTCAGAACAACTATTACCTTCTCACTTAC
>NW_011888906.1:4568778-4585330 GCF_000151845.1 Pteropus vampyrus | reverse complement strand
GAGCTAGGACATACAACACTAACATTATTGAAAGAAAGTGAGGGTCTGGTCGTCTCTTTTTAATACGTTCATTATTCATGTTATAGTCCTTTAACAAAAAAGTAAAGTCGTATACATATTCAATTTAATTTAAAATTTTATTTTACCTGCTATTCATCTTGGATGTCCAATGAAGAAGAAATATTCCCTTATTATTCTTATATTAGTTTCTGACAGTTCAATTTCTCTGACTGCTACGCCTCAGACAACCTCCACTGAAAAAGCATATATAGGTAATTGCCTTGATCAAAATTTCATGCCAAATCTTTTAGATTCCATGTAGATCACAGCCACCAAACAGAGACATGTGGTACTGGAGCCCATGAAGCCAAGCTTGAGAAAAGTTTCTCCATCAAAAACATGGCTGCACATTGGGAATCACCTGGGAGCTTTCAAATCTACCGATGCCCGGATCTCACTCCAGAGCTGAGCCTAGGATGGGAGCCACTGATCTAATGGCTTGAAAGGATGTGCTGGAAGGGGAACAGGACCTAGACAATGGATCCCTGGTTTGGTCCATTGATTCTGTCACATAGTTTTTTTAATATTTGGTGGGTTTTTGTTTGTTTTTTGAAGTTTTATTGAGATAGTCACTTAACATACAATTCATTAATTTAAAGTATACAACTCAATGGCTTTTACTATATTCATAAAGTTATGCAACCAATTTTAAAACATTTCATTATCCCAAAAAGAAACCCCACATACCTTAGCTTTCACTCTCCCTCAATTTCCCCATCTTTCTTCAAGCCCTAGGCAACTGCTAATTCATTTTCTGTGTCTATAGATTTGCCTATCCTGGACATTTCCTATAAATGAAATCATACAATAATTTGGTCCTTGGTGACTGGCTTCTTTTATTTAACAGTGTTTTCAAAGTTCATCCATTTTGCAGCATGTATCAGTATTTTATTCTTTTTCATGGCTGAGTAATATTCCATGGTATGGATAATATCACAGTGTGTTTAACCATTCATCACTTAGTAAACATTTGGGTTGTTTTTATTTTTTGTTATGAATAATCTTGCTCTGTGCATTTGTGTACAAGTGTTTGCATAGGTTTTCATTTCCTTAGATACATACTTAGGACTGGAATTGATTGGTCATGTGGTGACTCTATGTGTAACCATTTAAGGAACTGCCAAACTGTTTTCCAAAGTGGCTGGACCACCTTACATTCGCACCAACAGAGTATGAGGCTTCTAATTTCTCTGCATCCTCTCCAATACTTGTTACCATGTCATTTTTATTACAGCTGTCCTATCGGGCATCACCCACCTTTCTGAGAGATCTTCAATAACTTCTTTTACTTCCAACAGCTCTCAGTTTCCACATCTGTAAAATGGGGTAATAAAAGCAATGTCACAGGAAGGTTCCTCTGAAGATGAAATTAAATCAAACATGAAAAGTCCTTAGTTTAACCCAAGCATTGCAGGTGTGGATGAAATCATCAATGAAATCCCAGTAGCTATAATCAGGTGAGAAGTTAAAGAGACTGAGATCAGAGGAAGTTATTTCCATCCAGTGAAGGAGAATTTCTCAAGGTGTACCACTCAGAACAACTATTACCTTCTCACTTACGTATGATCTTTGGCAAGTTACTTATTTTTTGAGCCTCGATCTTTTTCAAGTCTGTAAAAGGGATGTGATAAGGTTTACCTTGCACAGTGAGAGGTGAGGTTTAAGTGAGATCACATAAATAAAGCACCTGGTATTTGACGCAAAGCAGGTAACCATCAAAGTTTTATTCTTACTCACTTCCTTTTCCCTAAGAGTTAGAAAAGAGAAAGCTAGCACAAAGGACAGTGAGCTACATAGGGCTGGGAAAGCTTGATCAAGTCATAAATGACAAAGCAATAATGAGGACAATTTCTTCAGACTTTAAGGTCACTATAGAGAAGAACTGTCACAGGCTGTTAGGATTCCTGCCTTAATTACCCCTTCAGAGACAGAACTCTTGGCTTAGTGGCATGTGGATCCATCACAAAGAAAGAATTCTTTACCTTTACATTCCCCAGGCTCAATGAAAGGAGAGAGGTCAGACGGAGGACAAGTGGTGATCATAGGCTACTGACTCTATGCCCCACCCATACCCAGTCATAGCTCCTTGTGGCAAGGAGGTGTTCAGAACTGCAGGCAACGCTCTTCGGAGAGGCCCAAGGGAAGGATGTTTCTGGCTTAGAAGACTGTCCAATAACCTATTACACCAGAACTCCTCAAACATTAAAGTGCATATAAATCAACTGGGGGGTTTGTTATAATGCAAATTTGGATTCAGGAAGGCTAGGTGGGAGCTCAGAACTTTGTTTTTTTGAACAAGCCTCACTGGTTTGTTCAAAAAACAGGTTTTTGAGCAGCAAGATATTAGACCCTTCTTGTTTTTTTCTCCATTCTACTCAAATAAGAAAAGACCCAACTATAAAAGTGCTAGGAAAAGAAAAGGACAGATTTAAAGAGAAACAGGAATTGGCTGGGGCCACTGGTATCTGCTCCAGGGCCAATAACTGTTTCCTTAATCTTAATAGTGGAAGGCATAACCACCCTCCCTTCACATCCAAAACTGTGAAACCTGAAATATTTGATCGATAATTAAAAATGTACTACGATGTAACAATGTCAATATTTTTGTTATGATATTGTACTATAGTTTTGCAAGATGATACCTCAGCATCGTTATTATAACTCTGTGTCTCTGCATTACTTCTTATTACTGAATATGAACCTACAATTATCTCAAAATAAAAAGTTTGATTTTAAAAATCTATAATAAAAAAGTAAATGATTCTAAGGAGATAGTAACCAATCCTTTGGTAAGTCAGTTTCCAATTCTGTGCTTTCAACAAAATAGAAAAAAAAGTACTTAATAGAGTTGTTGATTAGTGGATCATTGAAAGCAGTTGATAACTAAAAAATCATTAGAAATAAAAAGTGATTCAGAGTGTACTTAAGTAAAACTCAACTTTAGGAGTAATAAGGGACAGAAAGGAATGAGTTTGCTTTTTAAATATTTACACTTAAAAACATGTCAATTTCATTTTACAATTTAAAAAAAAAAGCCTGGTGTATAAACCATAGCAAATATGTTTGTTTCTAAATTTCATAATGTGGTCACTGAAAAAAAGAACTGAGAAGAAGCGGAAGAAATCAGAGGAAGGACTGAAGTAGAGAAGGAGATGACATGAGAGAAACCCACAGAAACAGAACAGAAAAATGAGTGAGTGAGGTTTAGGGGTCTCTGAAGTGAGGTCTCACTGCCCTGTTAAACTTTGATTTATAGAATTGAAATGATAGATCTAGAGACTGTTAGCACTGGAAGGCCTCTCGGACAGTGGTGTTTAGCGGCCTGCTTGGGAAGGAGGAGGGAAGGAAAGGCCCCGATTTACAGCATCTGCCAGTTTCCATGGTGAAAATACTCCCCCTGAGGCCAAATTCAGGCTATCAACATGGTATCCCTGGACACAGAGTTGAGAAGACTCAATCAACTCTCATGAGTCAGCATGGACCAGCTAGAGGACACTATTACCCTCAGAGGTCATTTTCTCCAACATCATCATTTCATAGAATGATGCAACTAAAGCCAAAGAGGAAAGGTGCCTCATCCACACCTGCACAGCCTGCAAGTGGTAGGGGCGGAGCAAAGCTCTGGAAATGGAAACTTCAAGTCCTCACACTGATTCTTTTCCCGCACATTCTCCCCTTTCAGCCCTGTTAATAACACTGATTTCGAAATACATTTCACATTACCAGACTCCCTTGCTGCTAGGGGGTGGCCATGCAGATTCCATTTGAGCCAATAACATGGAAACAGATGAATATTTTTCTAAGCAAAAGGGACATAATTAGCTTGTGCACAGCTTCAGCTTGCCCCTATCTTCTTGACATCTTGCAACTCAGAGGATAAAAATTTCATAACAAAGATGATAGACAGGGCAGTTAGATGATGTATAATTCCTGGTGACCTCTTCCAGTGACTGCACCAGCTCTGGGCTTCGTACCATGTGGAATAAATCAACTCCAGCTTGGTTAAACTACTATAGTCAGGTTTCTGTCCCACGCAACCAACTGCAATCCCAGCTGCTATACAATCCCTCCATGGTCAGATAGACAACAAATTAGAAACGTCTTTGAGTTTTATGACTAAAATAAAGATTTTTCCCCCATAAATCATTAGAGTTTTGTATGTGTGTAAGGAAATGATTTACATTTTAGCAACTCACTTTGGAACTTTAGAGCGTCAGTTCCTTTGATAGTCAGCAGCTGTCTGATTGCCTTATATTCGTTCTTTGAGAGATTAGACCTACTATATTTAGTTTGAATTAGTGGATTCTGAATCTCCTTGTAAAAATAATAAAAAATGAGATTCCAGTCTGGAGAATCCACTTAATTATGTTATATCTCGAAAGTCAAAAAACTATCCAAGTTGATTCTACTTCAACTACAACCAGAAATTAGTACCTGTTTGGAGTAAAATTGACCAGGTATTTTGGTGTGTTTTAGACAAGGTGAATCTTTCAAGTCATCTCCTCCAAGTCTCTAAGATCTGGGGCCCAAAGTCTGAAATACTTATCACTGCAAATTACATATATAATTTAAGTTGTCTATTTCTGAAGCCACCACAGGCTTTTTTCCTTTAATGAAATAAACTTTATTAGAATAGCAACCTAAAATAATAAAGATATTGTATAACAAAGTTAAAAAAAAAGAGAGAGAGATATTTAAAGCAAGAATTTTAAGCAATACATTTAGTTCTGCTCTTGCTTTTGGAAATATAAAATAGTACATTTAAAATGATGCAATCCTTCGGAAATGCAATTTGGCAACAGATACCAAAAGTCTGGCCTACCCATTACCCTCAGCAATTCTGTTTCGAGGGCTTTATCATGGATGAGTGCAAAAACCTAGTAACATAGTTTACAAGAAGGAAAAATTAGAAAACAATCTAAATGCCCAACAATAGGGGAATAATTACAGCACATGATGGGGGCATTAAAAATGGCTGCTAACTGACTGCTTAAAAATATGGGACAATATAAGAGAAAAAGCAAAAAAAAATTGTGCGCATTAAATAAACGTGTTACAAAAGGACATGCACAAAAACGGCTTTTTTATAATTATTTCTTGTGTTTATGTATTAAGTAAATACTTATGACTTTTAAAAGGAGAGGTTTTTGGGGTTTTTTTTTTCCAATTGCTGCTGTTACTGCCGCCACCTCTTGCTACAGAGTAAATTATCCTTAATGGCCTTTCATATCTCATCAGAGAGACTGGCAGGAAGAAAGCTCATCAAATGTGAGGATGGAAAGTTGCTGGGAGCGATAGTAGACACATAGGATGGCAGAGAATGATGACCAGAACAGCCAAATCAAATTTAATAGGTCTAAGGACAAAGTCCTGCCTGGGAGATTATGAAAGCCTGCCTGCACTGCTCCAGAATGGGCAGGCTCAGCTTCAAAGCTTCTTGGATGAGAGATAATCTCCCCCAAAGCCAGGCTACATTTAGAAAAATTACATTAACTGCATTTTAAGAAGGACATAAACAAACTGGAATATGTCATTTAAAAAAAAAAAAAAAAAAAAGACCAAGACCCAGAGACAGCTTGAAAACAAGCAGGGAGAGAGACAGCAGAGGGAAGAACAGTGCTTAACCCAGAGAAGAGATGACAAGTGAAGGATGAAGTGGGGGACATGGGCCGTACCCTCAAACATCTGAAGGACTGTCATTCGGAAGATGTTTGTCCTATGGTACAGAACTAGATCTAATGAGTGGAAGATACAGGGAGACCAATTTTAGTTTAAAATAAGGTGGAATTGTTTAATATTAAAACTACCCAACAATGGGATGGACTTCCATATAATTCAGTGAGTTCTCCATCACTGAAGACATTTAAGCAAAGAAAGGGTAACTAATAAAGTGTTCTGTAATGGGATTTCTAGATACTATAGGAAAATAAACTAGAAAAATCTATTTGCTTCCAGCTCAAAAATGTTATGGTTCTAGAGTAGGCAGCAAGTCCATACTCAACAATTCTTGCCAAAAATTTTCTAATTAGAGATTAACTCCTTTGGCTGTGTCTTCTTTGTATAAACTGGTCACAGGGATGGGGGGAGCATGGCATAAGGAATGCAGTTAACATTAATGTAATAGCTACGTGGAGAGCCAGAGGAGAGAAAGAGCAATTGGGGAGATCGTTTTATAAACTACATAAATGTCTAACCAATATACTGTATACTTGAAACTAATATAATAAAATTTAAAAATAATAATTAAAAAAAAAACATTTGAGACAAAAACTACACTTTAAGCTGTTAACATTATGATCACCACCATGTGACTGAGTCTATGTGGTCCTTTCCCAAGAATAGGATTCCACGTTGATTGACAAGAGGGATAATATGATCGTGAGCTATGAATGCAGCCATATTTGGGAGCCACTGAGAAGGAAAGAAAAAAGGATGCTTCAAGGACCAAGTTCACAATCTTGTATATCAACACACTAACTTGAGTCTTGAAACTCCGCTTTAATTTCCACCCCATGGTCCAGTGTATGTGCCAATTACTCTCACTGTTTCTTTAATCCGAGGGTGGCTAATGAGCACCAGACCAGGCTCTCTCCAACTACATGTGAGAGTGCCCACTCCGCAATTGCCAGCCAGCTGTGCCGTTGAAATTAACTTGCTCAGCTGGCCCTCCAAATAAAGCCATTTAAAGAGTGCAGTGTACCATAGAAAGCAATTTGTTTCCTTAAAATTTAGTACCCCACGTGAAGATTGATTTTGATTTGAAAGACAGAGCTACTGCAAGGTGAATAATTTTAAGTTTAACATATTCCTCCTCTCAAGGAGCCAAATGCATTAAAATGAGGTGCAAAGTGCTTCTAATTTGTCAATCACTCCTTGGATAATTCTGTTGCTGCATCGCCAGGGAAATTGCCCAAGAGACCTGGCTTTCAGCTCCTTTCATCTCTACTATTCTTTTAACTTGATCATGGCTACAGTATGCAAATGTGGCTCTAATGCTAGGAGGTGGAATTGCAGGAGAGGGAATCCAGGATAAAGATAGCCGCAAACCTACATTAAATTCGTCAGGAGGTCAGGGATATGACAGGCTTCCAAAGTGTTGTCACACATCGGGTTGTAGGACAGGACATTCAATGAAACAGCTGACACAGAAGGCATTCCTCCCCCATCCTGGATCTTACAAGTTCTTACTTGTCCTTTTCTGTCCTTTGAAAAGCACTCACCAAGGGTCTGCTTTGTGTCAGACTCTGCTCAGCCCCCGGGAAATACAGATGACCAAGGACAGATCCTACCCTTGAGAGACTGAAACATCAGAGAGACAAGAAAACCATAATTACCCCAGGAATATAAGTGCTGTGTTGGAGATAAGCACAGGACACTCTGAGACAGTTGTGGAGGGAAATTCCCCCAGCCTGAGAGGGTCATGCAAGGCCTCTGGGGGAAGGGATGATCTTGAATGAGAGTGAGCCAGACTATCCAGTTGGCATAGGACACTACTAGGGGGAGGACAGGTATAAAGAGCATGTGGAGTCACTCATGGCATTTGTTGGGTACTTCTGTCATTCCACTCATATGCTAGGCACTTCACAGGTATTTTCTCATTCAGTCCTCACAATGATACCCATGCTCTATTACAAAGTAGAGACTATCGTTACTTCTATTATACGGATGAGGAAACTGAGGCATTGAAAGGTTAAATAATATGCCCACAGTAACCCAGCTTCTAAGTGGAAAAGTCAGGATTCAAATCCATTAAGTCCAATACAAAATCTGTGCAAATGTATTGCTTTCCTAAAGCCATGGATTGTTGGGGCAACTCATAGTTGAAGAGAAGGGAAGTGGTTCCATGTGGTGGTCAAAGCACAGGCAGACCGATAGGTGGTACGGATGAGATAATGTATGTAGAGCTCCCAGCACAGGACCCAACACATAATAAGTGCTCAATAAATTTGAGCAGTGATGTAGGGGAGCAATGCTTGTGAGAAAGTGAACGGAGATAGAGCCAGACACTTCAGCAACTTGTAGAAGGTCTCATGAGTCATGCAAGGTCTGGTCATGACCCTGAAAGTAGCAAGAATTCATTCTGCGTGAGAAAGTGACTTAAGATTTGCGTATTGAAAGGTGACCATATGGAAGGTAGATTTGCAAAAGAAACAGCAGAGGCAGGATCGGAGAGGCTGTGGATGTGCCCCGGGGGAGAAACACTAGAATTGGTTGACACAGCAGAGAGGGCAGGAGATGGTTTTCAAAAGACATTTAGGAGAGAAAACAGACTTGGCAAGAGATCACAAATGGTAAGAAAGGGAAAGTTTCCCGCCTCATGGGATGAGGTAAATGGTGGTGCTATTCCCAGGACAGGAAGTGTAAGGAAGGGAATAATGGATTCTATTGAGATATAAGATTGAAATGGAAATGGGATGTGCATGTGAAGATGTCCAACAGATCTCTGGAAACATACAGAATGGAACCCAACTATTGGCAAGAAATAAAATGAAAAGTGCCCATCCTACATGGTTCTAATAGCCAGTCAAGCTGGCCCAGACTCGTGCCCATAGCATGATCCAGTGCCACGTCTTCCAGTCTCTTCAATCTCTTGGGATGATCCTTGCCCAAGCTTGAGAGTCATTCTTGCAGGACTCAGGTTTAGAAATTGTACTGATTTCTGGAGGGAAGATGTGCACAGGGAGAAAATGAAATGATATTTGCCAATTGCTCCATGCGCTGCCTTTGATAGGAACAAGGTAAGCTGGAGATACCAAGAGTGTGAGCTCCCCCTCCTCCATGCTGTTCTAATCTCATGCCCACTTCATAGTCTGCCTTCCATCTTTTAACCTGTCCTAACCCAGAATCTAGACCATCTCACATTGGACCTGGAACATGGGACTAAGGCTACCATGTTGGCTATGACTTACTGAGGGTCTACTATGTTAAGCACTATAGTAGTACCACAGTGTCTAAACCAAGCCAGAGCTGACACTCAATTGCTTCCTGTGAGTGGAGACTAGACAGTATTCCCTCTTGTCCAAAACTCTACTTGTCCTAGTCCCTTTCACAGTGGCTTTGTTTTGACTGAAGGGAAGAGTTTTGTTTAGTTGATGCAAAGGGAAAGGATGGGCAAAGCCGGGTTGGCTATGGGCCGGAAGCCCCATGGAGAGAAGGATCAAGTCCCGAAGATGAAAGAGAGGCTCCCATGGAAGACGTTGTGAGACTGGGCACAGACAGCACCTCCTTGACACCCAAACAACAAAGCACAGCACAGCGATGGGAAGAGGGTCACTCTCCCCACGTCCTACACACAACACAGCACTGCAAGGCAGTTCGGGGGACAGCAGCAGGGTAGAAGTCCTGCTTCACCGGCTCCAGCTTGGCCAGCCCTGATTGGGTCTAATTTGTGAAAACGTCACCATTCTAGGAGGATTCTACAAGGAACTGCCGTCCCGTAATGGACAAAATATGACTACGTATGTCAGCAAAACGGGAGATGGGGTTACAGATACAGTCACCACTGTATTGTATAAATAAAGGAATGAAAAAACTCCATTTTATGTTTGATATTCTGATTTTTTTGGCTATTGAAGTAGGCTTCTCTCAAAAGGTGATGAGTGCTCCAGTACTGGAAACGTCCAAGCAGAGGTAGGATGGGCAAACAAAGCTGATGCTGAGCTGACGCAGTGGTGGCAAGCCATGGATGAGCTGTTCCAACTCTATGAATGTGTCCTTCTGACTTGTCCTAGGTTTAAAGGCTAGAAAATGGCAGAGCTAGGACTGGAACCCAGGTCTCCTCTAGCCAGGCCCAGCGCCCTGGTATCTTGGTGACAGAGAATGGATTATTGCCTGGATACAGGCACTCACTGACCACTCCCCAACACACCACCAAGAAGGACCAGCTATGCACAGGCAGCATCCTGCAGCACACAAGGCCTACTTTTTATCATGCATAACCAGTAACCATTCTGCCTTAAGACACTTGATTCACCACTATCAACTCCAAAGGAACCCTCTGCTGCTTTTGTTCCAGAAATACTGCAGATTATTGCAGATTGGTGAAGAAATGGAAACTGGTCAAAGGGAACTGACTAATAAGCCACTCCTTACTTTCTTTCAATATGAAAAGCAAGGAAAAGCAATTAAGAACAAGGAACCTGGGCCCACTGGCCCAGAGACTACTGGGCGAGCCCACAAATGAATCCAGCTAGTGCTCTGTCAGAGACAACTGGCACATGGGCACATTTGTTTTGGGAACAAAGCACCTGGTGCCCTCTGCCAACAACCAAGGCTCCCATCCCAACCCACAGCCAAGCCTGAGAATGCTTTGCGCCCACATAGAGCTCTTGTCTCAGGACTGCTGAATCATTCTGGAATTTGTACAACAATGGGCTGTCAGCGTGGTCATCTTCTCAGCTATCTGTTCCAGTGGTGGCTTTACAAGAAGAGATTTGATCATTTTTGGCAGCAAAGTCGGTGCTCCAAGCAAAGCATGAAATGACAAACGGGCACATTTGCAACAAAGACTCCCGGGTGGATTCTCTGGCAACGGTGATGCTCAGACACGTCCCATGATAAAAATCTCATCTTCCTTTAACTACCCAGGAAATAGCACCTTTAAAATCACGGAGGCTCATTAGAAGGGAAGTTAGAGGGGACATGAAAGAGACTATCTCAGCTCTTAGCTGTACTGAGACAGCAGCTCTGCAAAGTGTCATAAAGAAGTGTTTATAATAATCTAGGGGGTCATCTTGCAATGGTGTAAAAAAAAATAACTAGGCTGGGAGAGTCTGGAAGCAGAAAAGATGGAGAATAGAGATGGAAGGAATAGTAAATTGGGCAAAGAGGCCAAGTGCCCCCAGATGGTCTGTGCAAGCTATCGATCGCTAAGGAGACCACTTCTGGGGCTGAAATTGGCAGCAGATCTCTCAAACAGAAAAAAAAAAAAAATTCATGATCAGAAAGGAGCAAATAGGATGTCCACGCAGTACTGACCAGGAATGGAGCCCAGCAAAAGACTGGAGGTACAGACACAAAGACTCTCCCCAAGAAGGGGCACTAACGAGGGCTAAGCGTCTGACCCCAACCATGTAGCTGAAGTTGAGAGAGACGCTCAGATCCAGCAAAAAAATTACAACACAGAAAACTGAGGCAGGTCCCCAGAGCGACACGTGAGGGAAGACTGCGCTGCGGAGATAACGGCAGTGTCTGGCTCGAAGTAAGTGACAATGTTGCCCCAGTCAGACTTTGCCACGTGTCACATTTTTAAAAATATTTTTATTAATATGTATATACAAAGGGCACAAATCTTAAGGGTCAATGAATTTTTGCCTAGTGCACACCCACGTAATCACCACTTAGTTCGAAATACGGCATCTGTCTAGATAGAGTACTCTACCCTAGGTTTCTCTTGCCCATTCCCAGTCACTATACTGACTTCCACACCACAGATTAATTTTCCCTCCTTGTTTTCAAACTTCAGTATGAGCTCTTTGGTACTAGCTTTTTCATTCACTGTAACATGTGAAATCTATCCATGTCATTACATGTAGTGGTGGTTCACTCTTTTCCATTGCTCTGTAGTATTCCAATGCATGAGTACTCTACAGTCTTGATAGACATTTGGGTTGTTCTTTAGTTGCTGGCTATTGGGAATAACGCTGCTGTGAACATACTCAGTCGTCTTTGCCATTGGTGTATGGTGGACATCTGCATCCACTTCTCTCAGACATGTACCCAGGACTGGAATTGTTGCTCACAGGATAGGCATGTTTAGCCTTATTGAATAGTTTTGCTGTTGTACTTTATATCTTTATAGCCATGTGTATATAACGTGACTGTTCCCTATGTATTCCCAATGGATTCTTTTATTATTCTTTAATGTCCCTCTCTGTCTCTGGTAATTTTCTTTATTCTGAAGTCTACTTTATCTAATATTTATATAGCATTTCTCAAACTGGCAAAAAAAAAATCAAATTGTCATTGGTGACAATTATCAGGAAAAGGCACTCTCACACACTGTGGTTGAGACACATGATAATAAAGCTGTTTAGATAACAATTTGGCAAAACCTACTGAAAAAATGTGCATACATACCCATTGACCCAGTGATTTTAATTACAGGAATCTATCCCTCAAAAAAAAAAAAAATAATTACACACATACAAAAAAAAAAGCTGAATGTACAAGGATGCTGATTGCAACATTGTTCACAACAGTGAAAAAAATAGAAACAACCTAAATGGCCATCAATAGGGAAATGACTCAATAGTCTATGTTTATTCATATTATGGAGAAGCAATAAAGCAAGTAAAAGAATGAGGCCAATCCTTGTTCATGACCATGATCGATGTCCAAGACCTTTTGAGAGGGGGGAAAAAAAAACCAGAAGAATGATAAGCATGGTACGATACTATTTATATTTTTAAACCACAAAACAGTATTGTGCTTTTAATGCTACCTGTGTTTGTGTATGTAGCGACTACATATAGAAAAGCCTTAAGGGATGGATACCAGAGCGAGAGAAGGAAATGTGGTCTGGACCCTGAGACTAGAATAGAAGGTCAAAGAGAACTTTAACCTCTACTGTTTTATCCTTATAAGAAGGTTTTTTATGCATTACTGGTATGATTAAAAATGAATAAACAGTACCAGTGTTGATTTCTTAGTTTGACAAATATACCACGGTAAGGTAAGCTATTAACGTTAGGGGAAACTGGTAACAAGTATATAGGAACTCCCTGTACTGTCTTTGTAACTTTTCTGTAAACATAAAATTTATGCCAAGATAAAAGTTTCTTTAGAAAAACTAGTGAAGGGAATTGACTGAAATGCAAAAAAAAAAAAAAAAGGCATGAATAGATCACAAAGTATTTTTATTATAGATTATTATGTAGCCACAAAATATAAATAAAATGATATTCTGTCATGAAATAGTCCTCAAGACATATTTGAAAGAAAAAAAGTCAAGTCTCAGAACAATGCACATAGTACAATCTCAATTATGTGCAAAAATTAAATAAAGTTTATAAACATGCCTGGTATATAGATGAATAGAAAAAGGTATGAAAGTCCATATTTTAAAAGAGGGATCAGCAAAATTCTTCTGTAAGGGCCAGAGAGCAACTATTTTCAGCTTCATGAGCCATCTGGTCTTTGCACAACTATTCAACTCTGCCACTGTAGCACAAAAGCTGCTTTAGACAATATGTAACTGAAAGGGTATGGCTTGTTTCAATAAAACTTTATTTGCAAAAACAATCTACAGGATAGATTTGTCCTATGGGTCACAGTTTGCCTTGTCCTAAATTAGTAGCAGAGTAGTGACTTGTTTATTGTTAATAGTTTACAAAATAGCTGATTAATATTATTTGTTTTAAAAATTAGTATTCTTTGTATTAAAGATAATATTAATAAACAACATGTCCTACTCCAGCATCCAGCATAAAGCAGTGTTCTCTGTCCATCACCATCTGCAGCTGAAATCACAGAATGTCTTCGAGGTTATTCTGCCAAACTGTTACAGTGATTCAATCCACACAATTCGGGATGTCATTCTATTTTGAGATTATGAACTACCACCCATTGAGGGAAACAAGAATACAGCAGGTGTCACAGCTCAGCACTGAAATGAGCTCTGACTCCCTTATCTGCTTCCCCTCCCACAGAAGATTCATGGGATGCCCAACCAAGTACAAGAATCTTCCAGAAATTTCCAGTCCCTCTTAGGGAGAAAGGCTGAGGAGTATGGTAATTGAAAACGAGGCTGAGTGACAGTTATGTTCAGGAATGATTTGCAAATCGCATTCTCCTGGAGATTATTAGGGGACTCATTAACAGTACAACAGTACATTACTTTCTGAAATTCTGATCTAAGCAGAAAATTAAAATTATTTGCTAAATGACCTTATAAAGTTGAATAAAATGTGCTGAGAAAATGAAAACCGCAATCGATCATACTGCAGAATTTGGCTAAAAATAATATCTATTTCCTTCCACTAAGAGTTAAGGTTGGGCCCTTTGTGCAGACTTGGCTAGACCTGTTGCGTGAGCCTCACTAGGCAAAGAGGACTGGATGACGGCAGGGTGCTGAAGACACGGAGCTTGTATTCCAGGCTGAAAAAGCCCAGCACCACTTGCTACTTTTCACATGCCCACCCCTTAAACCCACCTAGTTCAGGCTTCACCCATAATCTGTTGCTTCAACTACGTCAGCTACCATCTTTCTCATCTCCTTGTTCCCTGACTACCCACTCCAACACAGTCTCCACAACTTGTCAGAATTCTCCTTCCAACATGCAAGTCTGACTTTGCCACACTCCTTAGAAATCTGCAGAAGTACCCGGATTGCTCTAAGATCCAAACTCTCTAGCAGTGATTCTCAAAGTGTGGCCCACCGACCAGCAGCATCCCCTGGGCACTTGTTAGAAATGTAAGTTTCCAGGCCCTACCCAGACCTACTAAATCAGAAACTCTCAGAGAGGGGCCCAGCAATCTGAGTTTCATAGCCTTCTAAGTGATTCTAATGCACACTCAAGTTTGAGAACCACTGTTCTATAACAAGAGAAATTTTGCAGTCTGGCCTTGATCTTCCTGATTTTCTACCCCACTCCCACTCATTCTGCCCTTCATTTGTACCCAACCATAGAGAATGCATGTTTGCTCGTACCACTCCCTCGACTAGAAAAAAAAAAATAGCCTCCTCCTTCTGCTTGGTGAGCACCACATCCCTCAAAGATCCAGCAATAAAACGTCAATTTATTTTCCCATTTGAGGAGCTTACATCTGACTTTGCTCATTCTCCAAGTTAGCCATGCAGATGGTCTCGAGAACAATCTTGCCCAAGAGCCCCAAAGAGGTCATTTTATTCATCTGCCCCCCACTTAGGTTTCTGTTTCAATTAATGTCTGTCTAGAGACTGGCTGCCCTGCAAACTGGGGAAATAGGTGAGGTGGGGGTGGGGTACGTAAAACAGGATCTTCTCAGGACCTCGTATGGAGTCTGGGAGAAAGTTAGTGCTTAGAAAGCACTTGCATAGGAAAGAACCTTATCAACTTGAGCATATGGGGAAAGCCTCTAAACATCAGTCCAATTCACAAACACATTTGGTTTTACCTGCCCCCAAAGAGACAAAGATATTCAAAACACCAAGCCCCCCTACTTCCAAGGAAAGGGTAGTAGGTCTGCTCCATGCATTGTATGCAGATGATCGAGTTTCACATGTGTTTCTTAGCATAAGTTAACAGTTCACTTAGCTGGAAAAGATGTGAGTACAGAGGTGCTGCTAAGCAGTGGGGGCAGGGTGTTAGCAGCACCAGCAGAGACCCAAACGTTCAGCAATCATCCCTTCCGGGTGTGTGAGGCACAGGTGACAGACTTATCAACATAAGACACATCTGCACCCGATCAGCGTAATGAATATCAAAATCAACTCCAAGCAGAAACATCTAAGCCCATTTAATTCATTAATCTCTTGAAAACTAACAGCTGTACTAGAACATGCCTGGGTCATGAACCTTAAAACCTAGGGATCAGCACCAGCCCCAACCTCTCAACTATGGGGCCCCATGAAGAGACCTGTGAGAGGCCATGGGACCTCAAACCTCAGTCTGAGAACTGAGGAAGAGGCTTTTGAAGCCACCCACCCAAACTTTCCGTTGATGCCTGAAAGCTCCCTGGCCACATCTTCAACAAGCCATGGGCCAGCAGAAGGAGCCAAGACTTACCACCTTCCCAAAAGGTAACTTGAGGTTTGGCACTATGTCCCAAATGTCCTAGAATGTCACATCTTTGAGCTATGAGGAAAACCTTGAATATCACTTAACTCAGCACCGATGGACCCACAGATCCCTGAACTCCTGTCCAAAACCTACAATCCTTGATCAAAAAGACCAAAGAAAATCAGATATTTGCCAAAAATAAGGCTAACTAGGCTGTTATTTAATTACACACTATATTTCTGGGGGGAAAATAATCTCTCAAAACATGGTGCCCACAAAAAAAGAAAAGTTGATTGAAGGAGGCCTATTGTATTGAAAATATGGACACCCATGATCTAATTTAACTTGTCTCCTTTTAGAGATGAGGAAAGTGAGGCCCAGAGAAAGTAGGTTACAAAGTAGGTTACAAAGATTCACAGCTGGGTGGAGTAGCAAGTAACGAGAAATCGGGGCTCCTATCTCCCAGCCTGGTGCTTTTTCAACAATACGCCAGTTACCATTCATAAAATCAGGGAACCCATAAAACAGCAGTTCTCCAAGTGTGGTCTCTGGAAAAGCAGCATCAGCATCCCCTGGGAACTTGTTAGAAACTCAAGTTTTAAGACCCATCCCAGACTTGCTGAATCAGGAGCTCTGTGGATGTGACCCAGCAATCTGTGTTTTTAGTAAGTTCTCCAGGTGATTCTGATGCATGAAGACTTTGAGAACCACTGCCATAAGGAAACAATACCTTTACCCACCTGATGTTTTTCTCAGTCCTGCTTGAAGGAAGCACCTTGACCCAGCATTAG
>NW_011888906.1:4566894-4568728 GCF_000151845.1 Pteropus vampyrus | reverse complement strand
CCAGTTACCATTCATAAAATCAGGGAACCCATAAAACAGCAGTTCTCCAAGTGTGGTCTCTGGAAAAGCAGCATCAGCATCCCCTGGGAACTTGTTAGAAACTCAAGTTTTAAGACCCATCCCAGACTTGCTGAATCAGGAGCTCTGTGGATGTGACCCAGCAATCTGTGTTTTTAGTAAGTTCTCCAGGTGATTCTGATGCATGAAGACTTTGAGAACCACTGCCATAAGGAAACAATACCTTTACCCACCTGATGTTTTTCTCAGTCCTGCTTGAAGGAAGCACCTTGACCCAGCATTAGTTGAACAAATTATAGATCACAGCCTGCAAGCTGGAAGCCATCTTGGAAGATTAGTCCAAACTGCCCCCTGCACATAAGTCCCCTCTACTGCACCCCTGATAGATGGCTATCCATCCATCTTTGGCTGGATGCCTGCGGGATTGGAAACACACCACCCTCTGAGATGTTGTTGCCTGTATTGTAAAGCTCTTATGCTCAAAGATTCTTCCTTACGGTCGATAGAGATCAGCTCCCAACCTCCACTGTCTACCTACTATCTCAGCCATGCCACTTCTGGGTGGCCACGCCAGGCCTTCAAACATCACCTTCACTGAGGCCTCCACGATGACTGCTCTATGCCTGCCTCAGTCTCATGCAAGAGCAGTCACTGATAAAAGTTGTTGAGTCTGTACCCAAAGAATCTCCCTTTCTGGGGATTTATTTTTAAAAAAAAAAAGCGAGGTCACAGAAAAGAAAGGGAGAGAAGGGAGAAAGGAAAAAAGAAGTAAGGATAGAAGGAAAGAAAAAAGGAAGGAAGGTAGGAAGGGAAAGGAAAGGAAGATAAAAATGCTTTTCAAATACTCACTTAGTATTGGCATTTAATCCAGAGGACAACACTGTGAGATAGATATTATTCTCCACAACTTTACAGATTAATGAAGCCCAAGTTTCACGACATAAAGTAAACTGACGGTGGCCATCCTCAGTGCTGCCTCCCCTCGCAGGAGGTCCTTCCCTCGCCATAGCAAGACCACCAGCAGCCATTTCCCATTAACAACCTGGGGGTTTAACCGCCCCCTCAGAGGAAGAATACCACTTAATCAGTCTGTTCACCAAAGACCTAGGAATGGTTCTCATTGGTCTAGCTTAGGTCACATGCTCATCCCTGAACCAACCACTGTGGCCAGGCAAGTGTAATGTTTCGACTAGCGAGACCAGAATCATGTGCCTATTGCCTGTTCCAGAGGGTAGGAGCAGCCTCAGTTAAGGAAATCAGGATGCTGTTAGCAGTGGAGTAGAGAAACAGATCTGGAAAAACAGAAAAAAAAAAAAAAAAATTTCCACTCCCCTTGGGTTGTGGAATAATGACCTGAACAGAAGGGATTCCCATAAACACAATGAATGTCTCCTTCTGCCTGGTTAAGCTATGTCTGTTTAAAAAGCCGTATCTATGAACACACTGAATTATGAGAGTATAATAATAACAGTTAAGAATGAGCCAGGAATGGAAGGTCTTGAATAGTGGGAAGTTCCAAACAGCATAAATTTATTCTTAGTACCCACGACCTGATCTCAGGTGCCAGGACTGCTCTGTTCTGTTCACGCAGGTGGGTTAGGACACATCTCCTATTCCAGGAGAAAAGTCAGCCTTTGACGCTCTTTCTTATTTATTCTTCCCATGCACAGAATCACTCTTTGAAACTCTTTTTTTTTTTTTTAATTTCTCAAGTATTTCCGAGATGTTTCATTGGTTAAAGCTCAGTGATATCACGTGTTCCCAGTATGCTCAACATTGGCTCAGCTATGGCCTCCAGCCCAGCAATTATTTCACA
>NW_011888906.1:4563753-4566844 GCF_000151845.1 Pteropus vampyrus | reverse complement strand
AGATGTTTCATTGGTTAAAGCTCAGTGATATCACGTGTTCCCAGTATGCTCAACATTGGCTCAGCTATGGCCTCCAGCCCAGCAATTATTTCACAGGAGGTGCTAGTACTGCACCTTTACAGATCAAATGCACAACCTAAAATCCATTTTGCTGAAACTGCCAATCCAAGTCCAATAACAATTAACCATATCTAGTTACTACATATTTAAAAAATAAACTAGAACATTTAAAACCACACAATTCTTATTATAATGAACATAGTTTTACTACCTTTCAACTATGAACAATGATGCTTAATCTGATCTTAAATTTCCTTCTGGGCTTAAATAAAAAACAACTTTATAATTCTGGATTCATTCTTAGATTTTTTTTTTTAAATTGCCATATTTGAACTCTAGGTCTAGCATTTTATAGTTTTATAAGAAATCGACAACTTAAACTCTTATAGGAGATTTCTATTTAATCTTTCCTTTCACTGAAATCAGAAGCTTTTTAAATTCCTACTTAAAACGTAGAAAAGAGAAAGCACTGAATACCTCTGATTACTCCCTCTCCACTTTCTTGCCTCATATTTTCTTTGGATGAATTCAGAGAACAGAAAACAAAGGAGAATGAACCACGTTCATTCATTCAACAGATTTTATTTTGACTGGCCACTGTATCAGGCACTGTGCTGAGCGCTGAGCCTATGCAGTGAGAAAACAGACTCCCTCTGCCCTCATGAGGTCTACGGTCTAGTCCAGGGGTCAGCACACAACAGCCTACAGACCGAAGCTGGCTTGCCACCCGTTTTTGAATAGCCTGCAAGCTAAGAATGGTTTTAACACTTTTAAATTGTCGGAAAAAATCTAAACGAGACTATTTTGTGACACGTGAAAATTATATGGAATCCAAATTTCCGTGTCCTTAACGTTTTGCTGGAACGCAGCCATGCCCATTTATTTATGTACTGACCATGTCTGCTTTCACACTGGGGCAGAATTGAAGAGTTACAGCAGAGACCATGTGGATGGCAAAGACTTAAACATCTACTGCCTGGCCCTTAACAGAAAACGTTTGCTGACCCCTGGTCTAGTGGCAAAAGAGAGAGGGGACGAGAAGGGCACGGCTACCTCCTCACTGTGCAGTGGAATCCATCTCCCAACAGGTGGAGATGCCATCCTCTCCACTTGTTTTTGCAGTAAAAGGTCCCATAACACTCATTTTTCAGTCGAGGCTTTTTTACTGGCTGCTACTTCTCAGCTTTAACCTGACTTCACCATTTGATCAGATGTTTTGTTTTTGTTTGTTTTTTTGCTATTGACCTATATGATATTAACCCCTCATCAGATATATGATTTGAAAATATTTTCTCCCATTCCACAATCTGCCCTTTTATTTCATTGATTGTTTCTTTTGCTGTGCAGATGCTTTTAGTTTGATGTAGTCTCACTTATTAATTTTTACTTTTATTGCTTATGTTTTTGGTGTCATACCCAAAAAAAATTGTTGCCAAGACCAGTGTCAAGGAGCTTTTCCCCTGTGTTTTCTTCTAGGAGTTTTACAGTTTCTAGACTTATATTTAAGTCTTTAATCCATTTCAAGTTGATTTTTGCCTGACTTCACTATGTGAAAGCCATTCTCTTTTAGTCCAGTTGCTAATCCACAATCGACCTCCTTCTCTACCCACACATATCCCCGTTGTCCTTTCAGGCCTAACTAAGGGCCACCTATTTCTGGAGATATTTGATCAGGGTTTTAGTATTCTGCGGCACTTTGAACAACTCCAGAGAGCACAATTCATATACAGTCCAGGACACACTGATTCTTTCATCTCTGAAATCCTATGACATTGGTAATGATGACATTTAGCATTTAACTGCTATGTGTTTCCTGCCTTATCTTCTTATGAGAGTAAGTTCTGACAACTTATCTTACTTATTGGTATATCTTCCACAAAAATACAGAGTAGATGCAGTTTCTTGATTCATTAGTCGTATGAATGAGCCAGAATGAATTCTGGGGTAAATACTCATCCTCAGGATAGAATAATTCAGTCCATGCTCCAATCTTGCTACTGAATAGCTGTGCATCATTCTCTCAGCCTATTTCCATAGCTCTCAAATGCAAACAATGGCTCCAATTTTACTGGTTTATGTAAGAATTACTTAAGAGCAATGGTTCTCATTCTGGAGGGTGGGTCAAAACACAGATTGCTGGGCTCCAAGCCAAGAATTTCTGATTCAGTTATTCTGGGGTAAGGCCTGAGAATCTGTATTTGCTGATGCTGCAAGGGTCTCACTTTTAAAAAGCACTGTTTAGGATAATCTAGCGAGAACATGTAGGGGACACATTACGATCCCTCATAAAGAAATGATGGTGATAACAATGATGATGATGATGATGATGATAGTGATACGTGTTCCTAGAACTTAAATTTTACACCATATGCAAGTTTTCTATCAAAAGCTTCAAATTCATTCGGAAGACATTGGGAAGATGGTATGCTCTCTATATAACCACATGAAAAAAAAAATTTATGTACTTAATTCTGTCACATGTGTCAGGAACAATTTTACTAGCAGAAAATACGACTATATTAGATGTATGCATGTTTCTGCATCTCAAAAAATAGCAATACATAAAATGCTCCTTTAAAAAATCACATTTTTAAATTTCTTATCAATATTTATTGTTCATTTTGAGCTCAGTTTAGAGAAAATTTATGAGAGGAAAAAACTTAAAACTGAGAAGGTTCTATCTTGAGACCTTGACGTTATTGATGAGTTTGGAAAAGGCCACTGTGATGTGATTTTTGTGGTGAAAGAATCTGGATAGCTCAGGGAGCTCGGGGTTCCCTGCGGCCATAGTTTGAGAACCACAAACACACTGCAGCTAGGCCAAGCCAGTACTGCAGATTAAACTCTGTGGAATATAGCACCTTGGCAGAGCCCTCCATGCAGAGAGCAGAAGCTGACTGTATTGCTTGGCCGAAGTTCATATCTATCTGCTCCCAATCCTGTCCCCATCTCTCTATATATACAGGTTGTGGTAACCAATCCCTCTCTCCCTTCTCCTCCAAACTCCCCAATGCATCTCCCCATTACTAAC
>NW_011888906.1:4549218-4563053 GCF_000151845.1 Pteropus vampyrus | reverse complement strand
CTGAGAAGGTTCTATCTTGAGACCTTGACGTTATTGATGAGTTTGGAAAAGGCCACTGTGATGTGATTTTTGTGGTGAAAGAATCTGGATAGCTCGGGGAGCTCGGGGTTCCCTGCGGCCATAGTTTGAGAACCACAAACACACTGCAGCTAGGCCAGGCCAGTACTGCAGATTAAACTCTGTGGAATATAGCACCTTGGCAGAGCCCTCCATGCAGAGAGCAGAAGCTGACTGTATTGCTTGGCTGAAGTTCATATCTATCTGCTCCCAATCCTGTCCCCATCTCTCTATATATACAAGTTGTAGTAACCAATCCCTCTCTCCCTTCTCCTCCAAACTCCCCAATGCATCTCCCCATTACTAACCCCAGAATTTTGCCTATTCCATGTCATTTCTCTACACCCTGCCCATGCCTTTGGAAAGAATTATTTTCCTAAACTCTCTTCAAAACTCTTAACTCTCCAACGCTCTGCAAAACAACACTGTGAGATAGAGATTATTCTCTGCCACTTTACAGATTCCAGCAGCAAAAGTTCCACACGTTAAAGCAAATTGACAGTGGCCAACCTCAGTGCTGCCTCCCTCCCCATCAAGAGGGTCTTCCCTCATCATCGCAAGGCAACCAGGTATGGTCATTGAGTGTGTCACTGGTTTTCCACTAGGACCTCATTGGCACATAACACAGACATTCCCAAACTTTCTGTCTACAGAATCCTTAGTCACTCCATAATTTTTCCATGGAAGCAGCAAGCCAACAAAAATACCTAACAATTATATTTACTGAGTAGTTGGAGCCAAAGAATAAGATTCTATGCCCTAATATAACTAAGTTAGCAGCTGTGTTTTTTAAAATAATGCACATAAGTTGAAAGAAAAAGATAACATTTTATTTCATTCTCAGATAACTATAGTTACTTAGTGATGGATGCATGTACCTGTTGAGCACTGCACAACTTCTCAAACATGGAGTCAGACTGGACACCACCATCCTCACTGCCTGCTCCACGCTGAGTGATACACCCTATTTGATTCTTATCACAGCAACGACTGAAAACCCAGCAAAGACATGACATCATCGGAAGGAATGTAGCACAATCCAATGTTGAAACCATGAATTATCATGAACTAGTAGTTAGCACGATGTCCAGAGGAAGTCAAGTTTCCCTCAAAACATTTAAAATATCCCAGGGTGCCCCCTGGGTTTGCTGTAGTGCTCTGTGGCACCTTGACACACAGTTTGGGAACAACAGATATAGCATTGTTCTCACTCTCTTGGATTCTGGTATGTGTCTTTTAGTAGTAAAGAAAGAGGAAGAGTTGTGGCCAGCTTGACAAGAATCAAATTTGGGGATGGATGTGGCGTGGTGAGGGGGGAAAGGGTTGCAAAGGGTATCAGTATAAAGGAGCTACTACTCCATGGCTGGCTGACCTCTTCCACTGAATCCTGCTTCTCATGATCCTCCTGCATCTGACCTTGGCCCCCAAACCTGGAAGGAAGTCTTTGCTCACATCTGGAGCCAGTAAGGCTTTCTTCTCTATCTGCAGAGAAGTCTGAAACGGCTGCTGCCATGTCCTTCCTCTATACGTCTTCTGTCTATGAGAGAAGCCAAGCAACGATTTGGCTCTCCTATTCACGGCTCTGAACCTTATTTTTCTCTTGGCCTCTTACCTCCTCTGTTCAAAGCCAATGTCTATTACCACTTTGCAGCCAACATGGCCAGAGATGAAAGATTCTGTCATTATTTTCCCTATACGACAAATCACAAAGCTGCTTTATCCCATTCCTTGATTGCCTCCGTTTCAAGACTCATTGTTTCTAACTATCAGAGGCACATATGAATTTTCTTGTTATGCCTTTTCTCTTCCATTCCCTGCAAACATTTAGCCATTTATTCATTTTTATCAACACAAACATCGGTAACGCTTCAGAATAATCGGTTCCGCTATGATAGCTCATTTATTATTCACTGCAATAACTTTCAACTCACTCCACATCAATAAAGTGGAGAGGGAACCAGCTCAGCCCTCCCATGTGTGGGCTAGGTGCATGCTCTCAGGGCTGCCATGGGAAGCCCTGCTCTGCCCACAGCACAGGCCAGGATGCCTGGACCCTGCCTTGGATTTGCATACCACCAAGTTACTTTAAAAAGTGGCTGAAATCAATTGGGCCTATCATGCCAAACCTCCCCACAGATTCCCTGCTGTTTCTACTAACATGAGTCCAAAAAAAGAGGGGGCTTTTATGTCAGAGAGCCTGAGTTTGAATCCCAGCTGTGCTGTTCACCAGCAGACGACTATGAACAAATGACAACCTCTCTGAGACTTAGTTTCTTCATCCGCAAAGTAAGGCTATTATTACCTACTTCCAAGCCTTGTAATAATGATTAAACAAACTATGTGAACTGCATGATGCTGGCACACAGTAGGTGCATGACTCTCATTAGAGCCCATGAGCCCATCACACACTGAATTTGGCTCTCGGGCTTCACAGTAATGGATAGATGCAGCATGGCAGTTGCACACGTGGATTTTCAAGCTAGACGCTGGGTTTATTCAGACATTTCCTCACTTCTTGAGTCAGTGACCTTGTGCAAGCTACTTAAACCTCTCTAAGCCTCTATAAGAGGAGGCTGATAATAACCCTCCCCATAGAGCTGTTACGAGGATTAAACGTCTTAGAGCATAGGAAACAGTAACACATTGCCTGGGGCATGCTAAGTACGTAGCAAATGTTCGATGAGCTATTTTTACAACCATTATTAATATTTGCCAAACTTCCAGACCACACCAGTCTGGGAGTTAAAACTGGTAACAATCCTACCATCTGGGATATTTCCCTTGCTCTGACTCTGTGCACTACCGAAGGATATTCAGACCCTCAAAGTCTCCTCCGAGGTGTCCCTGGAAATCACACCCAGTCATCTCAGCTACCTCCTCCCTCAGCTCTGTCCCTAGGTGCAGGGTGGGGTCCACTGTAGGGACATCCAACGCTGGCAAAGCCACTGACACTGACCTCTGCCTCTGGCTTAGAAGCCATATTGTATTAGAGCCAGGGGGTGTGAAAGGTGTTGCGCAAGGCTAAAGCTACTTTCCACAGATGGAGAAGACTCCTGTACCCTGACCACTGGGCCACACACCAACACACAGGCCCCTGAGGCTTCACCTCTTGCTCCCAGGGTTCAGAAGAGGCTTCCCCTTCAGACAGCTTGCCATGCTCTGTTTACTCCTCCACCCCTGCCTCTCTCAAGTCCTACTGACTCCCTGCCAATGTGCCACCAAAATAAAATGGGTAACAATGAGAGAAGCCCAGCCAGCCAGGGTGAGGCATTGCAGAATGTGGAGGGAAATGAGAACTTGAGGCCAGGACTAGCACGGATCACCACAGAGAGTCAAGTGTTGACTCCCTTCCCAGGAGACCTCGACCCCTGCTCTGGCCAGCCAAGGTGGGAGAGGCAGAGGACACCCTGGAAGCCTCAGAGGCCACTCCCATGATAAAGTTATTCAAGTCTAGAAGGTGTTTAGAAAAAAGGAAACTGCATCTTTCTCAATCCCATTAGGAAATTCGAAGGAAGGGGTGTGTATTGGTTATCTATTGCTGCATAACGAATTACCGAAGTGCTGGGGGTCAGGACTTCAACAGAGGAACTTGAGGGAGACATTGTCCAGCCCATAACACTAGGCGAAGCTCTTCAATGTGTCCCTGGAGATCACAGCACTTTTTGCTGAACCCTGTGAAACGCTGCTGTGCCTGATTCTGTCGCATGAGCGCAGAACATGTTCACCCTGCCACAGGGGTCTCGCCTCTCCCCTGCCGCCGAGGGAGGCCTGCCCTGCCGACAGCCCTGTCCTGTCTCTCACTTACACAGTCGGCACTCGCATCACAACAGTGGGAGGAACGCCTGAAGAGCGTCACAGAGGCTTTCAAGAAAAACTGTCATCCCCTGACTGATGTGACACCTTGTCTACATTCCTCAGCACAGGCCCACCCAGGGGCAGAGAGCACTCTGGGGAGCAGCAGGTTTAGGACAGAGGTGGTATGAACAAAGGAGGCGCCCCTGAGGGTGCAGGTCGAGGCCCCAAGGCCACCGCCATCCCTGTGGGGGTGGCCTTGCTGCTCCCAGGGTGGAGGTGGGACGGACAGGCCTCACAGAACTGGGCCTCTCAGGCCAGTGACAGTGCTCGCACACTCCTCAGTGGGGGGCTAAGAAGTTGGACGTGATTGCGGAGTGATTATAATTATGATGACCTTTGGAGAGAGAACTGGAAAAGAATGCCGTAATAAAGCACTGATGAGCCTGAATAAGGAGAGAGCCCTGGAGAGGGTGGGCAGGAGCGTGTGTGCCTGGGAGGTGGCATTAGCAGACCTGCTCCTCGCTCAAGGACGTTTCTCCTGCAGAGCCGGCCCTTCACAGAATAGGGGCGGGAGCTCACTGGGAGATGTAGTAGCCTGGAGCCACACAGCACTCCCTGACAAGAAACAGGATGCTGAGCATGGCTGGATGTGCTGGGAATGCCAGCCTCACATCAGGGCCTCCAGCCAGCTGAACTGAAAGGAAAGAAAAACACCAGCATCGTACTTACCGGGTAGTAGGCTCTACTGTGTTTTAACACACTCAAGCTCAGCTTGATCCTTATAACAACCTATGGTGTAGGTATGAGCCCATGAAGCACAGAGAGGATGCATTACTTGCCTGAAGCTATGCCACTAGTAAGAGGCAGTCCTGGGATCTGAACCCAAGCAGTGTGGCTTCGAAGGTCCACAGCACTTCTCAAGAATGAGTTAGGAAGCATGGTGTGTGGAGGTCAGGAAACCAGGTATCAAGACCCATGCTCGGTAAGGGGCCCACAATACCTCCAGCGCCACAAGGAGGGGCCTGGGGCAGAACTTCAAATTGCCAGAGGTTGCAGCTGCTGGAGGAGAGGGGCTGAGAAGGCTTGGAGGGTGAGCTAGAGTGAGGACTCCAGAGAGGCTCCCCAAGACCCGCTGTGGCCCATTCATAGTGTTTCCGTCTTCAGGTACATCCCCCTCCTTCACAATGCCCTGGCCCTGGCCTAGGCAGACTTACTTCCTCTACTCTCAGGGCAGTGCTGCTGGTTATAGCTCCATATTGTGCCAGTCAACTGTGCTCAGAAGAAGAAAGTAAAGCTCTTTATGAAGCATGGGGATGGAGAGGACCCCAGGAGAGGCCCACTGGCTTTTGCATCAGGGATTCATTTTACCTGTTACACCACTGGATAAAAATCAGAGAAATCAGGGGCTTGGTTGGCACCCTCCAATGTTGTATAAAGACAACATTCATTCACATATTCATTCACCCAACACATTTATCAAGCACCCACTATGTGCCGAGACCCAATAGAGAACTAAACATCGCAATTCTTCCCCCGTAGAGTTTACTGTCTAACAGGTAAGACTGACATCAGGCAATCACATAAATAAATGCAGAATCATAACTGTAGTTAGGGGCAAATAAAGGAGGTTACACGATAGAATGAGAACCTGGGAGAGGGAGCTCTGACCTAGTCAGGGGAGTAAGGGAAGACCTCTCTAAAGCCGTGACACATCAAGGCCCAAAGAAAAAAGAGTGGCCAAGGGAGAAAGATTTCACCAGGCAGAGGCAAAGTATACGCAAAGGTTCTATGGCCACAGGGATTGTATTAGTTAGCCACTACTGTGCAACAAACCACCCCAAAACACAGAAGTTGAAAAGCATAAACATTGATATTGCTCACAGGTCAATGGGTCAATTGGGCTTGCTTGCTCAAGTGTCTGATGTCAGCTGTGGGTCATGTAGGTGGCTCTTCTGATCTTGATTGGACTCTCTGACAAGTATGGAGTCAACTGTCTATAGACTGGTCTAGGATAACCTCAGACAGACAGCTGGGCTTTATTCCACATGGTCTTGCATCCTGCAGCAAGCCGGCCCAGGATCCAGCAGGATCAGGATCAAAGGCAAGTTGAATGAGTCTTTCAAGAGCAGAGTTAGATTCCATTTTTATTTTTAAGTTTTGATATTTTGTTCAATATAGATTTATAGCATTCATTTTGATTTTTTCAAATATTCAAATATTCTCTATCTTGACTATTGAGTTTTTTTTGACACCTTTTAAATTTTGTCCTTGAAGCAAGCGCCTCACTCTCCTCACCCTAGCACCAGCCCTACAACAGGAGCACTGCCTACTCACTACAAGGAGGAAGGCAGTTATCTCTACCGGAATAGAACTGGGAACTTTAATTTCTAGGGAAGGTAAAGCTTGAGGTAGTTCCTGAAAGGTCGGTAGGACAGCATACCAAGCAATAGGAACAGCAAACGCTGAGACTCAGAGATATGGAATAGCCGAGTCATGAAATGTGGGGTGCAAAGGCACCGAGGGGTTGATTTTTAAAAGGGGGAGTGGAACCCTATTACCCAAGGTCTCAAGCACCAGACTGGCCAGCTCAGACACTTCCCTATGGGTGACTGGGAGGAATGGAGGCTTTGGAGCAAGGAGAAGATATCATCATCAGACTCAATTTACTTAACAAATTCATTAAGCACTCTGTGTCAGGTGATGTTCTAAGCACATTATAGACGTCGACTCATTTAATCATTGCACCGACCCTATGAGGTGGGTTCAGCCAGCAGATGAGGAAACTGAGGCACAGAGATGATAAGTGGCTCACCCAAGTTCCCATAGTTAATAAGTGGCTGATGCAGATTCTAAACCCTAACACCCTGTCTTTGGAGTCCCCGTCCTTAACCATTACACTCTGCTACTTCTCTACCCACTCATATTTTAGAGACATTACTTTGGCCAAAGTACAGATGAGCAGGAAGGCAGAAATCGAGGTAAGGGAGGGAAGTGCAGGAGGAGGTGGTTACAGAGGCCGTTTGGGTTTCCTGGAGAGAGATGTCCGTGTGCTGAACTAGACAGGGACGTCAGTGCAAGAGCTCTGGGTGTGGAATTCATGAACTTCATACGCAAAGGAGAGGACAGCGTTATGTTTCTGCAAGGGAAGGTAGGCAGGGAGCCAGCTGTAGGTGGACGGAGCCTGGTGGGGGCTGAGGGGAGAGGACTGGTTAATGGAGTATGAGAACAAAGGCGGTGGCAGCGTGCCATGGATAGGGCTTCAAAGCAACAAGAGCATTTTACATAGAGTGGGAGAGCCTGGTTTGCAGGTGGCAGTGGAAAACAAATATATCATTGATGCTGTCTCCTTGTGACCCTGGGAAGCATGGTCTATGGGAGAAAGAGCAGCGTCCACTCAAGCAGGCAGGAAGAGCTGCAGCACCCTGGGGAAGAGCCAGCGTTGAAAAGGACAAGAGACAGACAGAGCACCCTGCAAAGCAAAGAGGGTAGAGGTGGGTCATGATGTTTCACAAGAGGATGCGGGGGGAAATGCAAAAGCCTGTTATTCCCACCCTCAACCAGATTACTGACAAGCTTCCCTGTGCCAGGCAGTGCTGTGGGCATGGGTGACAAAAAGCAGAAGAACCCTTAAAGCTTTTCTAGTCAACACTGCTCACTGGAAAGATGGAAACTTTAGCTCATCCCTGCACGCCGAGGATGCTTCCTGCAAACATATAACTCCACCCAAAAGCTTTTCCCTGGCTGCAGGAGAGTCACTGCCCCTAGAAACACCCTCATCCTATGATGGTCTGGGAGTTGGGGAATAAATACCTCAGCTTCCTTGTCCCTCAGGTGAGGTAACTCAAGTGTGTATCCCCCAAAGTTTCTCAGCAGGATAGTGCCCTGGTTTCTCTGAGCGTGACCTGCTTAAGAACACACTTCATTGCCTTCCTTTTTCTGTCTTACTTGCCCCTTCCTTACAGGAGGGGCTTCCTGGGATACCGCCTCTCAAATAACCTACTTGCACTCAAATATCTGTCTCTGGGTCTACTTCTAGGGGTATCTAACTAAGACGAGGACACTGGGGCCCAGAGAAGAGAAGAAAGTTGCCTGCAAGTCACACAGCTTCTCAGTGCAAAGCCACAACCCAGACTCAGGTCTCACAGCTCCAAATCCATGAAGGCAGAGATTAAAAGCACAAAATAAATAATCACAAAGTTCTGAGTTCAATCACTTGTGTAGATGATACAGCTGATCCTTCAACAACACAGGTTTGAACTGTGCAGGTCTACTTACATACAGATATTTTTCAATAAATACTGTAAATGTGTTTTTTCTTTCTTACGATTTTCTTAATAACATTTCTTTTCTCTAGCTTATTTTATTGTAAGAATACAGTGTATAATGCACAACACATGTGTTAAAAAGTATATAACATACAATATAAGTGTTCATTGGCAGTTTACGTTATCGGTAAGGTTTCTGGTCAACAGTAGACTATTAGTAGTTACGTTTTGGGGGAATCATGAATTTTTGACTACACGTTGCTCAAGGGTCAGCTATTATTCTCTACTTTCTGCCCTCCTCTTCCCATTATCATTAGTTATAGTAATTCCTCGTGGGATGAATGAATTTCCTCGTCCCATTGAAAGAAGGCTTGGCCACGGACCTCCTTCAGCCACTGAAATGTGAGCACAAGTGACATATGCCAATTCTGGGCAGAAATCTTAACAGCCATGGCCGGCTTTACCAGTTTTCTTGCTTTTCTTCTGCCATGACAATAGCATGTTCCAAATAAGGGCTACCCCTTCAGCCTGGATGCTGGACCGAAGACGGACGGAGTAGGACAGCTGGCTCATGAGTGGCATAAGACAGGAGTGAAACAAACCTTAATTACTTTAAACCACGGAAATTTCAGGCTCATTTGTTACCATAACATAACAAAAGATAACTAATACACTCCCCACGTATTGGCTATATTACTTAAAGCAAGTGACTAAGCCTCTGTGAGCCTTGGTTTCTTTCTCTATAAAAATAGGGCAAACAATAATAGCAGCTACTTAATGGGATTTTTGTGGGAATTACCTGAGATAATGCATGAGAAGACTTAGTACAGTGTCTGACACAGAGTAAGCACCCAATAATTGTTAGCTGTTATTGTTATTATGTTTTTCTCTACCCCACAAAGAGACTTCCTCAGAAAGCTAGTTCACCAGGGAAAATGTATTGTTCCTGCAGGGCTTACCCCCAGCTTGTTTGCTAGAGGTACTTACTTTCCCCTCCTAATGGCCCTGCTCAGAAGTGCGTTGTCCTCTCCCCACTGCCAAGAGAAGTGCCAAGCGAGGTACCCACGTCCCAGCAGGCCTGCATGCGGGAAACCCATAGCAGCTAATGAATCCCCACAGAGAGGTCCGGATTAGCCCTGGTTTAATACCCCAAAATGGCAGGGAGTCATTTATCCATGAGCTATGGCCTCTCCCCGGTGCCTGTGCATTACGAGTTATTTATGAGGCAATTTGCACAGTTTCACACTGGCTGGCCATTATGCTGCTGTTTGCTAACCACTGCTGAACCCGGAGACAGAGCGATCCTCCGCCTGCCTCCGCTTTGCCAGTGACAATGAGCCAGCGGTGCTCCCTCAGTGCAGCATGTTTGCTCTTTGGGAAAGAGAGCAGGGCCCAACACTGGAGGAAGAGAACACTCCATCTCCGGCTCAGCAACTCAGAATGTACCTCGGGGGTTGCGGTAAAAGGCCAGACTCTAGAAAAGACTGTTGGGGAAGCCACTGGTTGCAAAGAGAGGTTATTTGAATACGCACTAAGGAAGGAAAGGATGCAAGCTGTCATGGCAGAGACACCTCCTTCAATTCTTGGGATGGGGAAATGGCGTGATCTTGCAAAGTGTTTCGCAAATGGCTTGGTACACAGGAAATTCTCAATAAATGTTATCTGTTAATATCATGGTTCTGACCTACCTATATCCCAACCAGTCCCCGCCATCTTGGACATCGTGCTCTAGTCCACTGGTCAGTTTGCTCCTTCTACAAGTTCATCCCATAGGTACAGACGCTTTTGATTTGAGCTACACGGGCATCAGCAACTGTACAGAAGATTTTTCTACAAACAAGCTAGGATCTGACAGACAGCTCAAGAGTCCGCATGTTTATACCAGCCCGAAGCGACGCTATACAGACAATGCTATCTGCTGCTGACAAATCATTATCTTTGAAGTTCAGCTTTATGTATTTGAAGTTCTTGAGTAGAATGGCTTCTGTGTTCCAATCGCTACTGAAAATTCTGTCCCTAATTACCACTGTAGCAACACAGGAGATTTAGGAGGGGGCCTTCTGCAATGGGACCTCACACTCCCTGTCAGCAGAAAAAGGTTTCTACATCTCCATTTTACACAGGAAAAAGAATATATTCAAGCTGAATGTGGCCTAACTCCAATGCCCTTTCTGCCATGGCTACTTTCTGTCTGCCATTCTCAAAACATCTCACTTTCTGCAATGAACGGCCCCCTAAGGCTTTATTTATTAATTATTTCATCCTACATCACATCACAATCTTGGGTCACTTTTTCTTGTCCCTTTTCTCCCATATCATCCTCTATGTCTAAATGCTCCCCATTCAATTTCCATAGAGTAAATAATATTAGTTATTAATAAAAATAGCTAAAATCTATTGAATGTTTGCCTCGTGCCAGGTAGCCTGTCAGTGTCTTGCATGCCTTATCTCTTTTAATCTTCACAATCACCTAGTAAGTTCTGTACCATCATATTTCTTATCCAGAGGATAAGACTGGAGAGGTTAAGTAACTTGCCCAAGGTCACACAGTAAATAGGAAGGAGAATCTGAGGTCTGCATCCAATTAGGTCTTTCAGAGCTGGAGCTTGTAGCAGATTCTGTAGGTGCCCCACCCATGTCTCGTCAAGCCTCACCCTGTCAGGGCACGTCAACTAACTTCTATCTGGGTGGACTTCCAGCAAAGCAAACTGAAAATGCCAGGCTTCAACTAGTGAGTACTGGGAGTTGGTATATAAACGCCCCACTCCCTCATCCATTGAGGGACAAAACTCTGCAGTGTGTGTTCTGTTCTGACTCCCCGAGTTTCCCAGTGGAATGAATCTTCGTTTGCCCACCCTGGCACTCTGCTTGCACACGCATCTTGTACTGACTGCCTTCCATTCCCTGTCCAGCTTTCCAGTGCTGCCTACCAGTGTTTCCTGGCCTGCAGTCCCCACAGAGCACTCGCTTTCCAGTCCGTGACTCTGCGTCTGCAACCAGGGAAACCCACGCTCAGACAACGCTCTCTCCTTCAATCAACTCAACTCATTTCCCTTTTCCTAGAACCAAAGTTTTGTCCTCATTGAAGCTACAAAATTCCTGAGCAGTTTTTGGGAATTCTATTTGTTCTGTCTATTATCGTCCTCATCATTAAGGGGGAGCTAGTGGGTAGAGGTAGCTTTATCTGCCCGGTGCAGGCAGAGTGGCCATTCAACATCTTCCTGCATAACCAAAATTAGCAGTGCCACAACTAGAAAAGTTTTCAAACATGTTGTCTGGTTCGCATGTGGCTCAAACTCACTCAAATGGACCCAAACTACAAGTGATTCCCATAATTATGACTCCTATGTGTTCGCTTTTCTGAGGCAGCTAATCTTTGTTTTTCTTATGCACATCACCAAGATGATGGGTTTGCTGACAATTCCAGTCACTAGATAATGCAGGGGGAATTGAAAAGGATAGAATAGAGTCTGATTGAATTGTGGGATTTCCACCAAAGAGGAGAGGCTGAGAGGAAGCAATCTTCGCTACCTTCAGCAGAAGGTAACGAAAACCACCCCAAAGACCACAGGTCTTCCCGGGAGGAGACAAACCCTACCCCCGGCAGGGGAACACTGCCCTCCACAACCCTTCCTCATCATGCCTGTCCTGAACCCAGCACCGTCTACCGTCATAAACAGCCAAGCCCTCCGTTACTTCATTTCTCCGAGTCTCCATCTCCTCAACAGAGAAATGGGAATCACGATACCTACTTCATTCATTTGGCAACTTCTTACCGAATGTCTAGCATGTGCTAAACACTTGTAAGGATCAAAAGAAATAACGTCTGTCCACACACACTTGGCTCATAGTAAGCACTCAACAACCTTTAACTAAAGTCATTAATTATCATTGTTACTTTATTCGATCCTCAAAACAAAACTATATTGTGGCTGTTCTTGTCTCCATTTTATAGATCAATAAACTAAGGCTAAGAGAAGATTGATGACTTGACTAGGGTTGCACAGCCAGAATCTGTACTCAGATCTACTGATTTTAAGACCAGGAATCCTTCCACTCTCAGTGTCTTGGGGTCCCTGGACTATAAAAAAACACACACACTCTAAGGGAGTAGAGTATAGACCAGGGCTCAGAAAATGTTTGTTGTAAAAGTACAGATAGCAAATTTTTTAGGCTTTGTGAGCCATATGGTCTCTGCTGTTCCTACTCACTTCTGCTACTATAGCACACAAGCAGCCATAATGTAACATAAACGGTGAGCATGGCTGCGTTCTAATAAAACTTTATTGACAAAAAGAGGCAGTGAGCAGGATTTCATCTGTAGTTTGCCAATCTCTGGTATGGATGAAAAAGCCTGAACTTTGGAACCAGACGATCCAATGTTTAAATCCCAGCTCAGACATCACTGTGTCCTCATGTCATCTACAATTCCTAAGCCTCAGTTCCCTCATTAGTCAAATGAGAATCTTATCTACTTTGTAGGGTTTGCCAGGGGTTCAGGGTAAGGCTGCGGTGCTTAGACCCTACCACTCATTCCTCTTCCCTCTCTGGATTTCTGCTGAGGAACCAATCACTTGAGGATCCACAGACAGATTAGAAACAGAGTCCTGGCTTTATTAATGGCTGGCACATAGACAATGTCCAAATGCAAAGAACTCTAGGAAAAGAGAGAGCAGAGATCACACACAAGTCCGAGGTCTGAGTGAGGCCTCTTACCTCCCCCCTTCCCCTGCCGAATCTAAATCTTGAGATGGGCATGCTCACTTACAGGAAGAAAGCTATGTGACCAGGTCTTCAGAGCAGATGCGGACCCCATAGACCCCACAAATCCCACAGACTCCACAGGATACCCAGTCCCTGCTTCCCAGTGGCAGGCAGAGCAGAGACATGGCTCATTGACAAGCAGTGACCTCACTCACTAACAAGATGTGGCCCAGTTAACATTAAGCTCTGGCCAGTTGGGTTGCCAACCACTGAAGGGGTTCGGATGGGCCTGGAAGCCACCTCTGTGGCCAGGGGGCTAGTGTGGGCATTCCCTCCTCGGGGCTTGGTTGTGAGGACCTGACATGGCACCTGGCAAAGAGGAAGTGTCTTGGTGTGAGTCCCCTGGAAGCAGAGCCTTAGATAGGAATTCAGATATACGTGAAGCATTGAGGGAGAAACCTGTAAGGGAGGAAGGAAGGAGAAGAGGGAAGGAAAAGAGCCCAGGAAAGATGGGGTTTAGGGGGAAATCTAACCTAGTCCTGATCCATGGGGAGGCTCTGGAGTACAAATTACACTCACGCTGACCTGCCTTGGAGCAAGGGTCTGACATTTCCTACACCTGGGACATTTTATCAACAAAAGTTCTTACACCAGACGGGAGCTCTCCTCTCTTCCTCCCCACCTTCCTGCAACAGGTTTCAGGGAAGGATGACTGGATGACCTTTGTCATAAATAGAAGAGAAGATTTCTCAGATATGGTCTTGTCTTCACCCATGCATCACTGGTTGCCAGTCTGACAAGACTTTGAAGAAGGGAGATCAAAGTCTAGACTCACAGAGACAGAAACTCATCTCATCCTACCCTTACTCCAAACCCTCACATCCCCCTTGTAGAGGACCTGGTGAGCTGTTCTGTCAGCCTGAGGAAGTGCTGTCAGGCTCACCAGAGCTGGAGATGTTATGTTTCGTAACCAGGTTTTAAAAGAAGGAAAGAAAGAAAAGGAAGAAAAGGAAG
>NW_011888906.1:4547117-4548743 GCF_000151845.1 Pteropus vampyrus | reverse complement strand
ACACCGAGACTAAGCACAAGCCACTTTCAAAACATGATGCATTATGCAGGCTCCTCACAGAATCAAATAATCATTTCTGGTGGTTTTATATTGAAGTCAACTCCACAGACATTCTACGTGCCTAGCACTGTGCAATAGTCTACAATACAAAGACAGATGAGTGAGAAGTCGCAGGCTGCTGGAGGAAATCGATGCATAAAAAAGCAAACAGAATACAGCACGGCTGTATTCTCAGTGGCAGAGGCGGGGCGCAGGTAGAAGGGAACTGTTGTTTCTGGCAGCAGAGTCCATCTCCCCGGGGGATGCCGATGAGGAGCTTGGTCTAGAAACAGAAGCAGTTCACAGAAAGAGAAAGGTGCTCCAGAAGCATGGAGGCAGGAAGGTGTGTAGGATCGAGAGGGAAAGTAATCTGAGGTGGCCAAAGCATCCTCAAGGTGGGGACAGGGGAAGTAGATGTCAATCAGCCAAGCCCCAGCTCCAATGTCCCCTCCTCAAAGAGGCCCTTCCTGACCATCCCAACAGAACACTGTCATTTCCTATCATTTCACTCTGTTTTGTTTTCTTTGTAGCACTTAACATTGTCTAAAGTTATCTTAATTATCAGTTTGTTTGTTTGCGTTCTCCTCGACCAAAACACAAATTCCTTATAACAGCAGGGCCCTCGTCTTGTTCACTGTCGTATCTCTGGCTCTTAGAACAAGGCTTCATAGGTACTCAGTAGATATTTGTCTTTAAAAATGAACGGATGGATAAATCAATGAATGGAAGATTTGCAACCTGGGTTTGTGGAGCATTTCAAATCAGTATACCATTTTACACATTATGGTTTTGTCCGTTAGACTAACATTAGCTGCTGTAACGAATAAACTCAATATTTTCACTATCTTTACTCAGGAGAAATTTCTCACTCACTTAAAAGACCAACGCAAGAGTTCCTGGTTGGCAAGTGGCTTTCCTCCGCGTGTTGACTAGGGGCCCAGACACCTTCCATTCTGTGGCCCCACCATCCCCCTAGGCCTTGAAGTCCTTTGTTTTCAGCCAGTAGAAGCAGAAAGAGAGCCTTAGCTCAGAAGTGACACACATTACTTTTTCTCACATCCCTTTGGGAAGAACGAGTCATATGGCCACACTGCAATGCAAGTACAGCTGGGATAAGGAATTTCTGGCTCGACAGGCGCCTCCTCTCAGTAACAACGCCACACTGTGGAAGGGGTAGGATGATTTTGTAGTGGACAAACAGCTGTCTCAGTCACAGCAGCCCTGGACTCAGAAAAGTTAAGCCATTTACCCAAGAACAAGCCACTCAGAAGTAGTGCAACTGTCCCTTCAATTTAAAAAGTGGCCAAGTCCTTCCTCTCCCCAGCTCTCATTTGTGCTAATTTTCCAAGCATTGAGGTAAAAAGGTGACATTTCCTGATCTTGCCCCAGATTCTGAAGAACTTTCCTGTCAGAATCCTATAGTCCCTATAAGCAGAGGTTCTCTTCTTGTGGGAGAATAAAGCCAAGTTTTTGAACTGAAGGACCAAGAGAGGAATGTGCTAGAATTTTGACATGAATAAAGAGAGGGAGCCAACAGGCGCAGAGGACAATATCCCCAACGTATCCCCTTCTCCCAGAGGAGAAGGG
>NW_011888906.1:4542384-4546667 GCF_000151845.1 Pteropus vampyrus | reverse complement strand
ACTATAGCAGGATCATCCTCCTCAGTGCTTGGAGTTTAATCAACATTAGTTGAATGAATGGTGATTCATAGATGAGGAAACTGAGTCTCAGAAGTTCCATGGCTGGTCCAAGCTCACGCAGTCAGTCTAGGGCAAAGCTTGTCTCTTGATCTCAGATCTGCCAACTCCACCAACTGTCAGATGGAGAATCTGGGACCAATGAGGCAGCCAGCATCCCCACCCCAGCTCCTCCTCCCAGACCCATGTCTACCAGCCTTGCACTATAGCTCCTGCGATCCAAGTCCCCACATCCTTCCAGCTCCATCTTCTGCCATGGGGCCCAGGGCAGACCTGAAGACCACCCAGGAACAGACAGTAGCAGCAATGGGTGCTCAAATGTCTAGACACATGGGTCCTCGAAGCTCCCAGAGCATCCTCTCACTTTTCTCTTTGATCAGACCCTTCCTGTAGGCTCAGAGGGTAAGAGTCTCCCCAGCTACCTGCCTGCTTCCACCCTACCTCACCCAGAGTTTCTTCGCTTTTTTGTCCAAGGACTACTTTGGCAATCTGTGGAAGCCTATGAATTGCTTCTCAGAATATTTTTAAATGCATAAAATAAAACACAATGGATTACAAAGAAAAGCAAAGATAATGAAATAGCTATCAAAGTAAGTGTTATTTAAAATGTGATATACATACATGTGCTTCTTTATTAATGCATTAAACAACGAGATCTATCGTAGGGTCTAACAACTTCCATAATTTCAAAGTCGTGGTGAGCATGAGTGATGTTTGGGAAAACTGCAATACTACAATGGGAAATAAAATAAAAATAATGGTAATTTCTATTGGTAACAAAGTCACTACTATGGCTTGTTGCCTACATTAAATAAGTGAAGGAAATGGTAAATTTCAATTAGATATTAGTGAAAATAAAAATATGGTAGCTTCCCATCTAAGTTCACAGACTCCCAGAAGTCTATCCAAGACCCTTCAGTGGACCCCAAGTTAAGAACCTGCTCTAATCCCAACCCGAATCAGTACTCATTCCTTCTGGCCTTGGGCAAGGAAGCAGATAAGAGCTTTCTAAGTCAGCATCCTTAACCCAGGCTGCCCCTGAACCCATGTCCACACAAGGTCCCTGGGCCTCATCATCCCAGTACCTTGCTCACGCTTGTCCACCCTAGGCTATTTTCTAGAACCTTGGCTTCCTACTTGCCATTAATTTTATTCTTTCTTCTATCATTTCCCTTTTTATCAACTTTTCTATTTGTTTGTGCACAAACCACATCCCACATTTCTTTCCAGCCTCTAGCTCACATCATACCTCTTTACAGTATCTTCACTTAGGGACTCACAGTGCATGTTACACTTTACACAATTACAAAACACATTGGCAAGAGATCGTCAGTCTCCACTCATCATTCACAACAGGCACCTCCAGTCCCAGGCGGCGGCAGCCTCTACTGCACGATCCACCCCTGCCCCAACTGAGGGATAACCAGTTTCTGCCTTTGAATTACACTGTAACATACTCCAAAGACCAGTGCCTTCTTCCTGAGATAGCCTTACACTGTGGTAAAAGCAGGACTCTGTCTTAACATCAATGTGATATTAATATGGACAGCGACAGATTCAGCTCTTTTAGGTACAAAGTATGTGTTCATGCACTGATTCAGGGACACTTTGAAATGAAAGGAAGCTGATGTGTTGGAGAATTAATTATTAAACAATCAACAGGCCAAGTGTACAGAAGAGGAAACAGAGACATTTCTAATCCCTAAAGACACACCTTCTCCACCACCCGCACCTGTAAAAAGGTACTTGCTCTCTTCAAACCTCTGTCACCTAGAATCTAGACTGAAAACAAACTTTAGAAATGATCTGAGCATATGCTTAAGGGTTTTCCAACTCAGCTTTTCAATTATCATTTGGGACTGACGAGGAGTGATATTGACTGGATCTGTCCATGAGTTCTCCTGACTTTCCCAATCTGTAGTCAAAGAAACAGCATCGATCCATCCATATCTCACTCCCAATCTTTCCAGATGGGCATGCGAAATAGCCAGTGTCTGTTGTTTGTTTTGAGGGTGTTTGAAGTTGTACAGTTGTTGATTTTTAATTAAGGAACTTCATAGAAATGGGCAAGAGGAATATAGGATCTCATGCTGCTGTTGTGCACTGTATCCAAAACCACATAATAAAAATAGCTAACACTTACATCATGTACGGGCAATGTCCTAAGTGCCTTACATGCAGCTTCTGCTCTAATTCTCACAACAACACTATGAGGTAAGTGTTATTTTGTCCTTATTGGACAGACAAGGAAATGGGGCTCAGGAAAAGGAAGTAACTTTAGTTCACACAGCTAGCAGGCAGCAGTTCTGGGATATGAACCCAGTCAGTCTTGTTCTCAGATGTGTGCTCATTACCACAAACATGTATAACATGGTAAAAGAAACCTCTGATTTAGGAGATGCCTCTGATTTAAGGCACCCAAGCCTTTTCCCTAGCCCTTCCAGGAGTTTAAGCATCTAAGCTGTATCTCTGGCTCTGCTGCACGCTTCCTGTGCGGCCATGGGTAAGTCACTTCCCCTCTCTGGGTGTCACAGTGGGACTCACAGTGCATGTTACACTTAGGGACTATTTTGAAGAATATAACAGTCCCCCAATGCCCCGCTATAGTCTGAGACAGGGAGATGGTGTTGTCGGGCTGCGTGAGCCTTGCTGGAGGTCAGGAAGAATGTGGGGAAAGAAGGGGATGCTGAGATCTACAGCATTATGAGAGGCAGAAAAAAATATTGGTCTGAAAATGAAACAAAAAAACAAGGTACTGACAAACCTCTCTGAAACTTACCCAATGAAAAACAAGTGACCCAAACCACACCTCATCTTGATGCAAATGGAAAAGCAGGATGCTGATGGCTCCATTGCTACTTGTCCGCTGAAACCCAAGTGTCCTAGAGCAGTGGTCCCCAACCTTTTTGGTACCTGGGACCGATGCTCCTATGAGAATCTAATGCCTGATGATCTGAGGTGGAGCTGAGGCGGTGATGTTAGCGCTGGGGAGTGGCTACAAATACAGATGAAGCATCGCTCGCTCACCGGGCGCTCACCTCCTGCTGTGCGGCCCAGTTCCTAACAGGCCACGGACTGCTACCTGTCCACAGCCCAAGGGTTGGGGACCCTGCCCTCATTGGAAAATGATACTGATTACCCAAGCAGAGAGCTAAGGGAGTGTGAAATTCTGATGCACACCAGTCTGCTAATACACGGTTCCTTAGGTCCCAGGAGGCAAGAAAGAGCACTCGGAAATGAGCTGAAGCAGCTACTATCATATGATCAAGATGCAAGAAAAGATGAAAGAAAAAAAACAGCCTTGCTATATCTCTCCAACTGATGAGTCCTTCGGGGAAAAAATTAAACGGAATGCCTAGCTCACGCCTTATACCAAAATAGAACCCAGATGAATCACAGATGTTAACATAAAAAGGGTATGCAGAAGAATACCATAGGACACTTAGGTAAATAGTTTTATAATTCCAGGGTGGCGAGGTATTTTTTTTAACATCAAGTCAAGAAGAGAAACCAAATAGGAAAGACAGAGAGACTATACTACCTAAAAATCTAAACCTTCTGTTTGACCAATAAATAAACATGGAAAAACACTTTCAACATATGTTACAGACAAAAGGTTACCATTATTCACAAAGACAGAAAACTCTTACCAAAAAGAAGCGGAAAAAAATGAACTTCACCCAAAGAAAAAGGAGTTACCATACGACCTAGCAATTCTATTTCTAGCTATATATCCAAGAGAAAAGAAAATATATGTCCATACAAAAAATTATACATGAATGCTCTAGCAGGATTATTTATAAAAGCCAGAAAGCAGAAACAAACCAAATGTCTATAAATAAAATGTGAAATATGCATACAACGGAATATTGTTCAACAGTTAAATGGAACGCATTATTGTTCCTTCATGGATACAACATAAGTGAACCTTGAAAACATCTTAAGTAAAAGAAGCCAGCCACAAAAGACCACATCTTACATCATTCCGTTTATATGAAATGTCCAGAACAAACAAATTTATAGAGACAGAAAGTAGATTAGTGATGGTGTAAGGCTCAGGGGATTTGAGAAAATGGAGAGCGACCGCTAACTAGGGTACAAGGTTTGTTGTGGGGGTGATAAAAATATTCTAAAATTGATTGTGGTGTTGGTTACACAACTCTGAATGTACCAAACCCCGTCAAAGTGCATGCTTTAAATGAGTGAATTATATGGTATGTGAATTA
>NW_011888906.1:4536652-4540938 GCF_000151845.1 Pteropus vampyrus | reverse complement strand
ATATGTGTGTATATATACATATATACATATATTCTCTTTTTAACTGAAATAGAATCATATTTTCATACTTTACATAAAATTAGTTCTTTTCACATAACTATATAATGGCAACTTTCCATATTAGGACATATACTTTCCCGATGGTGACGTGATATTTGGTTGTGTGGGTATAATCACATGTATTTAATAAGTCCACCCCTGACTGATGTTTTAGTCGTTTCCAATTTCGGACATTACACATACTGCTGCAACGAACCTTCTTACTCATGCGTCTCTGCACTTTGTACGTGCATTACTGCTACGGGATTGGTCATTTTCTCATTACTATTCCACAGGTACCAAACAAGGTTGTCTAGGACCACAAAGCCCATTTTAAAATAGCATGATGAAAGAAACCAGAAGTGCCTGCTTAATACAATTTCAGGATAGCTGGCAACAGAAACAAGCCCACTCCCCACCCCCGCCCCAAGAGAGATACAAACAGGAAACTCAGTGGAGAAAAAGTAAATAAATATGAGGATTTCAGGCTTTGCGAATGTTTGAAACCAAAGTGTAGTTTCAAAAGTTTGGGGGCGTTACAGACTGACTTCGTCTGCTGATTCTCAGCAGTCAATGCAGGTAAAAACTCACATGCGCACGGCTCTGACCGTTCTACTGGTCGCTGTGGTAGATGTAGCCACGCACCAGAGAGGCAAATTCTAAGATCAAAACAAGCAAGGAAGACTTCTGCTCAGAGGCTCTTCCCACTCTCACTGTGGCTGAGAGAGACCTAGCCCACCTGGACCGGGGAGCAGAACGGCGAGCCAACGCAGACAGAAAGTTCCAACTGGAGTGGACAGGGGCAATAACTAAAGAGAACAGGGATTAATTCATTTGGAAACAGAAAAGGAGCTGAATGGGTTTTTTTTAAACCCATATTTCAAAAAACAAAAAATTAATAGTAAAATAGATCAACCAGGATACTATCAGGCTGAGCAGAGTCCACCCCCGCAGAGAAGAGGAAATACGGGCCAGGCACAAGGCAAGGTGTGATGAGAGGTAATGCTGAAAAGGGAGACGGGGGCCGGATCCCGGGGAGCCTTGTGTGTCACAGAAGAATGCGGACTCCACCCGGGGGGCATTTGGAACTGGTTTGCAACTTTTTAAATAGAGGAGTAGCATGACCGCTTTTTACTCTTAGAGCAATTGCTGATGGAGGGAAGGAAATCTGAGACAAAACAGAAGCTAAATCAGTGCTCCAAGTGAGAGGCACGGAGAACTACACAGACGACGTTGCTGGGAGTGGAGAATCTGGTTCTCAGTGAGAGAAGCAAAGAGGGGGAGAAATATATGGTCATTCCCAGTTTTACGGCTAGGTAAACGTTTCTGATGTACAAAATGAAGATAATATCGAATCAGGTTATTGTCAAGATTCTATAAGTGGGTTTGCTTTAAAGTTAACTTGCTCTCATCTTTGTTCCAGAGAAGATTTAATGCTGCTTAAATTAAGGCAACAGCTGTGGAGACACTGTAAAAGCACCCATGGGTGTGAAACATTACCATTTATTACTGGCACCGACACCTCCACGAACACCTGTGTGTTTAGAGGCTGAGTTTGCAGTGCTGTGCAGGACAGGCATAGGGGCAGCTGGGTGGACTCGGCACAGCAGGTGGTGACAAGTGTGACCTTGGGACCTGGAGGAAAGGCCAAGGTTTATGAAAGAAATCTGGGCGTTGTGAGCTCATCTGGAATTGGGGCGCTTACTGCGAGCCAGACACTGCACCAGACGTGCTGTACCTGTTTGTCTCATTTAATCCTCAGAGCGAACTTGCAAGGAAATAGTTATTTAAAAAAAAAAAAACAAAAAACTTTATAGATGAGAAAATTTGAGGCTTTCGGAGGTTAATTAGCCACCCCGGTGGGCATCGGACGGACCCCCGCTGACTCTGTCCTTTCTTGGTGATGCATAACACTCCGTGTCTGAAAGGGCAGAGCTGGGTTCAACAGAAATATGTCCACAGCAGCTCTGCCGGGCTGTGGCCCATGCAGGGGTGGAAGGCCACCTGCTGGGGGTGGGCTGGCTAGCAGGTGGCACTTCTAGGAAAAAAAGCAAGTCCTGTCTCCTCTCTGTCTCCTCTCCTCTGCAACGGGAAGCCCCTGTGTCCCTCCCTGCCCCTGGCAGCACCCTGACGGCAACTCTCATGCTGTCCTTGGTGGTCACCCCTGGTCTCACCTCAGTGTGATGCTGACCCCACTGCGTCTCCCCGGGCCTCACTCAGCTGCCGCATCACAGCTCAGTCTTGCAGCTGCCGTGGGACCTCTCTCCACTGAGGCTACAGCTCATCCTTAGACCGCAAAGCAGGGTTTTGAATCGTTATTTCCCTGCAGGCGCATTAGGAAGTCTTCGGTCAGCCCCATCCACGGTCCCTCCAGCAGCATCTCCAAAGAAATAGATGCTGTTGAACCAATGAAACAGGTGACAAAATTCTCTAGCGTCACTTTTAACAAGTCTCCACTTTCACCATTGACAGCCAATCCGCTCTCTGGTTCCCAACTTGGCTTTGCCCTAAACTTGGGGTTTCTGGCTGCCCCTGGAGTATGTCCTGTGAGGATCCCCCAGCTCCCAGCTCACCCCTGAGCTGACTCTCAGAGGTCAGAGACTGCTTGTTTCAAAGCCAGGACCCCTCATACTAACCCGACCTAACCTTGATTCCACTTCTACCAAGTGCTATGGTGCCCACGTACACACGCACACGCACGCGCGCGCACACACACACACACACACACACACACCTCGCATGAGGCTGGCTGTTCTGGGTGACCACTAGTCACCAGGAATGGGGATCTTTAGGGATAGATCTTGGGCAGCAAGTTCTACCCAAGACAGCAGGAGGAAAAAAGTCAGAATCTGTGAGTGTAACAGCTGGGGGTAGCAAGTGCAAACCCCTAGTCTGCACTGAAATCAGGGTCATGGAAACAAAGAGGAAGGAGAGGGGACAGAGCCAGGTCAGTGCAGGGAGGGACGTAGGGGAGGCTGAGCACAGGCCATGATACTTGCCAAAGCTTCAGGAACCAGCGGGTACAAGGTGCACAGGAGAGTCCTGCCAGCCTAAAGGGCAGAGCTGGGGTTTGGTACCAACAGCCAGGGGGCTCCAGGGACAAGGTACAAGCCCCTCGACCCTATCTGGAGTATTATGGTGTCTGAATGTACCCGTGCCCCTTCCCAGGGATGGGACTACCCTCCTCCCACCTCAGTCCCCAGGCCTGACCCCAGGAGCAATTCCTGGAGCATGGATCAGCATCAAGAACCTGGAAGAGCAGAACTAAGAAGCGAGCAGGGCTCTAGGGTCTCAGGAGCAAAGCTCAACAAGGCGCATGCTCAGAGCTCACCTGATGCAGAGAAACCCGAGTTCAGGTAGGCAAAGGAACCTGGCAATAATCTAGGTCACTCACTCAGCCTCCATCAGCCCTGCCCACGTGGTCTGATCTGCAGGCAGCCTCGGAGACCCACAGGACTAAGCCAGCATCTTACAGATCCACCTTGGACTGGCTCCATCAGAGATGAGGGCAACCTAGTCGCCCTGCCAGGGCTTTCAAACCCACCCCTAGACCTAAATGAGAATGTGCTCATAAATATCTGTTGAATAAATAAATGAGGTGAAGAGACAGAAGCTCTAAAGGAAAAAACTGCAACAATCCTAAGGAAAAGGAACATTTCTGAGTAGCTACTGTGTGACTGCCATATATTCACACAGCAGCTGGGGGTGAGTGGGGGGAGGGGAGTCTTTTTAAAACCCATGCCTGATCAGGTCATGTCCCTGCTTAAAATTCTTCAATGTCTCACCTCTTGCCAGAGCCAGCCGTACAGCCCACCATCCCACCCCACCTGCCCTCTGCTCTGCCCTCTGCATTTCGGTCTATTGGGCATCAGACTTCCTTTCCCATATTATTCTGCATTCGCTTTTTCCACCTTTGACCTCACTGATATCTCACTATGCCCACATGTTTAGGTTCATTCATACCTGACACGTTACATGCACAGTCTCACTTAATCCTCTCAACAAATCTGTGAGACATGGGTAACTATACCCATTTTATAACCAAAGAAACTGAAGATGAGGTTGAGTGACTTGTCCAAGGTGATTGCTCATTCTAAGCCGTGCTCCCCCCCACCAATCGGCTCCAAAGGTGACAGTGAGCAAGGACAGGCAGGGTCTATAACTAGCTCCTCGCCGTCTAGTAGCTGAGACCTCAGAAACGCTCAGTGATAGGAGGAAAAGGATATGTCAGGGATACGACTGGGGAG
>NW_011888906.1:4525127-4535812 GCF_000151845.1 Pteropus vampyrus | reverse complement strand
AAAGAAGCTGTCCTTTTAGGATCCAGCCATTTATATATATCCTTCTCCAAGGGGAGACCCAGGCAGACATAGCCAAGGAGACGAGCCTTTCGCTGAGGCCTTCTCCACGTCTTCACTGTGAAGAAGTCTCCACCATTAGCCAAAACTCAAGGCCAGTCGAGCGGGGTTTTCATTAAGCAACCACTTCTAAGTTGTAAGCGCTTTTTACAGTAATTATTGCGGTGGCTACTTGCCGGTCCCGATGCTCAGGCCTGGGAAGCAGCAGCAGCGCCATCTTGTGGCTCTCTTGAGAACATCACAGAGCTGTTTTCAGCTTTCACCTGTCTGGGTGTGTATAGCACACACTTTCTGAGAATTCACAACTTGGATATGTTAATAAGGACATCTGACCTACTATTTAACAACCCAATATACTGATCACCCTTTATAAAGATCAAAAAAACATACAGTCAATCCCCAAATCAGTGTGGATTCCATGATACGTAACCTTTGTGTTTTCAGAAAACTCAGCTTCCCACAGTCGCTGAGCTAACTGGTATGCAACACCCCAGTGCAAATCAGAGAAAGATTACACTTCCCAAGTCTTCCGTTCTCTACCTATGGAGGCACACCTTGCTTGCTCATAAAAGGAAATACAGTAGTTGTCCACCACATTCTGCCTGCTCTTAGAGTCTAATGAAGATGTCAGACATAAGTCAATCATTACTGAAACAATACTGCCCTGAGGACCCTGTTATAAAGGAGGACGCGGGTGCTGCAAGCCGCTGTGACGAGGCAGAGAGTGGGATGTTGTCCAGGGGGTCAGATGAGGCTTCCCCTATGATGCCAACAAGTAAAACTCTGAATCGCCTTCCAGGAAATTCAGAGGGGACATGAGCTTTTAGCGCATTATATCCACAAACCTGGTGGGAGATGACTGCTGGGGACAATGAGATTTGAACTGGCCCCCAGCATTGGGGATGTTTTACCTGGTTCTAATTCCCTCCTCCTACCACCATCACACAATACACACACACACACACACACAAATGCACCTGCATGTGAACACACACATTCACACACATACACGCACACACAATTGATTTCTCATCTCTTTGTGTTGAAGAGGAATTAAATTAACGTGCCTACGAGAACTGCAGTCAGGTGGAGTCATGATCAAGTGGGGAAGAGCTGAAAAGCTCTTTAAAAGAAAACTTTATCTCTGAGGTACAAACAAGGTGAGTCTGTAGAACAGCCAGGGCAGTGAGTCTCCAGACTGAGTCCCCCATGGGGTTCCAACTAAATACAGCTTGAAAACTTCACAGGTGCAAAAATCCAGGGACCTCTAAGCTCACCTTCTTCTGATATTTGAAGGAGGATGGTGGAATGCACATGAGTTTTGGAATCAGACAGACACGGGTTCTAACCCAGCTCCAGCATGATTTGCCGAATTAAAGTCTCTGAGCCATTTCCTGTCCATCAAGTCCATCACCTGTAAAGTGAAATTTAGGATCTCTATGCTGCAAGGAGACTCAGGTTCTTTTCTGGTCCCCAAAGCTGAACTCTTACTCCCAAAAGCCCCTGCTCTCTCCTGCCCTACATGTTAGGGAATTGTTTTACTAAATATTATTGGTCCTTTCTTTCTGGGGGAAAAAAAAAAAACCCTTAAAATTCAAGATTTGTAATTTGTATTAATGTTGTAAAGAATCGATTTTTTAAACATTTTTATTCTCCATACTGGTATAAATAAATCGCTGAATAAATAAATAGACTAGGGGAAAGAGATTGCTCTCCCTTACAGACAAATACCAGTTAATAAATGGAGAAGGAATGATGTAAATAGAAAATCACCAACAGACAAACTCCATGGCAATAACTGTCACAAGCACGTACCAGTGGAAGTACAATGAGAAATAAGATACTTGCACAACCTCGAAGTATCTCCTCTACCAGATACTTATTAAATGTAAGAGGAAAGGAGTAACTTTACAGTGAAGAAACCTAGCAGACACATGTTTATATAACAAGTGATAAGACGAATCAACATCAGTGACACGACACGCTGCCCAGAGAAGAGCAGCACATCATTTCTGCGGTATTCTTGCCACAAATGCGTAACCTCAATCGAAACCTGAGAAAACACCAGACGAACTCAAATTAAGGGTCTTTCTACAAAATAATTGGCCAGCACTCTTCAAGAGGATCAAGATTATGAAAGACAAAAAAAAAAAAAAATCGCTGAGAAACTGTCATAGATGAGAGTAAGAAAACTTGACAACTAAATGCAATGTGGAGTCCTAGATTGGGTCCCCGGACCCGAAAAAGGACATTAGTGGAAAAACTGGCGACATTCAAATAAGGTCTGTAGAATAGTTAATATTTTATCAATGTTACTTCTATTGAGTTATTTAGTTCGGAAAGGAACTGATGGAAACAATTTAAATACAGAAGAGTGTATCTAGTTTGTGCCCTAATGTAACAATGCAAACATAAGTTAAGCCGAGGATGTGCTTCTGGGCCCATTATCTTCACTAAAATTGAAAATTTTTAAATAGAACTTTTTGACCTTGGGAAATATTTTTGTTTACTAAGATGAGGTTTCCTTTATTTCATTATTTCATCCTCATCAATGTATAAGTGGGCATTTTTTGAGAGTGGTGAATTTATTCACTGCAGCAAAACAAATATATTGCCCATGATACAAAATCTAAATAACTCCAGCCCTGCTTGTGACTACGGCATCTGTCATAGAGGGTGTAGCCTACTTTAGGCTAGCCTCTGCTTGCTTAGGCCTCTCGTTTGACATACTCAGTAATAGAATATTTTGATCTATTTGAAGTTCTTAATGCCAACAATTTTTGAAAAATCAAAACATTTAATGAACTGTAAAATAAAACAAGATCTTGGACATGCAGATATAAACCTATGGAGCATTCCCAACACATTTTATTTGTCATGGCTCGGCTGATTACAATTCCTTGTACAGCTTGTATTTTGATTTAGCTTATATTCTGCTTATTATCTATTCTGTGTTCTTATAGATGAGAAAGCACAAGTGGGAAAGAGGTCATATATATTCCAAACCTGTCACAGAAAGTAGCCTGCAGTGGTGTGAGTTACAGCATTTTGCTTAATGAAGGTCTCAGTTCCGAATATTGATATTAGTAGTTAAATGGAAACTGGGGCCATTTATGTGTTTATGTGTATTAAGTTTTTCTGATAATAAGAAACACTTAACTTAGACATATGTTAATCCTGTGAAAGCTTCTAGATATAGAAAAGAAAGACACTTTACCTTCAACAAATGTTATTTTTGGAAGCACAATTTTTCTCATTAATGTTATATTATTTTACATATATAAAGCCGATGTTATATAAGAATGTATATATCCATTTAGAGAGATTATCTAGATTCATTAATTTTTGTAGTGCCCTTTTCACATGAGTCAGCTGAAAAATCTGTAGTAATCAGTATTTGCTGTATGTTAAAAAAATAAAAAATAAACAATACAGATGAGTGTAAGATAGAAATGTGTCTCCCAAAGTCCTGCCTCCCACAGGCAACCACTATTAAAAGTTTGGTGTTTTTTCGATTTGTAGAATGCAATAAAAACAAATACGTAAATTTACATGTTTTATGTAAGTAAAATGGAATCCTAATATATATAATGTTCTATGACACGATATATTCACACAACAATATATCTTGGACTACATATCTGTCTTGTTTTCATGGCTGTATAATATTCCGTTATAATGATAAGTATTTATTTAGCCGTTCTCAGATTTTCTCTGATTTTTCCCTATTATAAATTATTATAAAAGCTTGTGTATGTGTTATATGTTTTTGGATGTGTGTGAATATACAGAGAATATAGATAATAAAATATATTTAAGAGTCTTAGAAGGAGGGTGGTTGAGTCAAAGTGTAAGAAAACTTTACATTTTGATCAGACTTCCAGCAACAGCAAATGAAAGTGACCATTTCCCCATATCCTGAAAAATAATAATTATCAGCATTTTTTTTCAATAGAGTGGGGAAAACATAAATTATTGAATCATTAGCCTATCTGAATGCCACTCCCAGGCCTATGGCCTTACTGCAAATGAGCTGTGGGTACCTTGAATGAAGTTCAGTCTCTCTGTTTGATGGCCAAGTTACATAAGCTCCCTATGACAGCCAGTCTCCAGGATGGCCTCCAGTGATCCCTGTCTACTGGCATGTGTGTCTTTGTGGAGTCCCCTCCCTTGTTATATCATGGTCTGTGTGACTATGACCGACAGAATGAGACGGAAGTGATGGCATGTAGTTTCTGAGGCTAGTTCATGTAAAGGCACGTGGCTCTCCCTCTTTCTCCTGGCAGAAACTAACTGCCGTGTTAAACTGACCCTCAGGCGCCTGTGGAGGCCTCATCGGTGTTGCACAGCCGGGATCTGAGGCCTCCTGACAGTGGCCATGCGAGTGAGCCCTTTTTAAAGCAGATTATCCAGCCCTGGTCGAGCACCCAGATGACAGCAGCCCTAGCCAACATCTCAACTGCAGTCGTATGAGAGATCCTAAGTTAGGACCATCCAACTAAGCCAGTCCAGATTCCTGATGCTCGGATGCTATATGGGATAACAAATGTTTGTTGTTTTAAGCCACTACGTTCTAATTAGTTGTGCAGCAATAGATAACTAATACACTCTCTGAGCCTTACTTTCCTCATCTGAAAGATGAGAATGATCATAATCACAACACCCACTACACACAGAGAAAGTAGATGAAAACACCTGCCACCTACCTGGCCCATAAGCACTAGTGTCTGTTCCCTTCTCTCTTTGGGAAGCCCCTGTGACAGGCTGTCAGGCCTGATTAAACAGAAAGGAATGTTTTGAGTTGCAATGCCTTTGACCTTTTCACTTAAAATCCATGTCAAATCAGTTTCTAATTCATTTCCAGACACATTATTCTGAGAACAAAACAGGGAGTGAACTTTGCTGCAATGTATTCCCTACCCTTTTATTTGATGAAATTCCAAAAACAAACAGTCCAGTTGCTCTGGCCTTCGGATTGCTGCCAAACCTTTTTCTGAGTGATCAGGGAGTGGCTGCTTGGGCCCCTGGCCAGTGACAAGCTAGTGTGGAGGGCTGAAGAGGGAGAGCCTGACCTGAGTGTGTCTGCACACCTTTGTTTCCAAGCAACATGGACACACATATACAAAAAATATATTGTTCCTCCATCCTCATCTGATGGAGGTTCTCAGTGGATGGACCAAGCCCATTGGTGGTGGGGTGGGCAGAGGGAAGCCAAGAACCATGATATCCCCAGGCATGCTGGTTGCCCAGCATCCGCCCCAGTAAACTCTGAAGCCAGTCCAAGAGCTAGAGGCATAGCAACAACTGACTGATCCTCGCCCCTTGAGCAGCTAACGCTCTTCCAGGACAGGCCAGCTTGGAGCCTCATTGGAGCATTCCTGGAAGCCCAAGGACCTCCTGCATCCCTGCCACAGTTCAAGTTCCACCCAAACTGTAACTAACGCTGCTCTTCACTCTGCCATCTGGTGGCCACAGTCAGCAATTGCAGCTTTCCCACAAGACAGCCACCTTCAGGGGAGTGGGGATGTCTCCCTCCATTTGTGTTAGCAACTATTTTTCCTCACCCAAAGGAGCGAGCAGGCTCTTTTCGTTTAGTACTCCGGCCAAAGAACTTGAGTGGATTGCCAGGGAAGGAGTCAGAAGAAGGTTTTAAATAGACATCATTTTGAGTCCTTCTCAAAAGTATTCCTCAGTCCAGCAGCTAGCCGGAACCCAGGCTAAAAACTTTGTCTTGTCTCCTGTCGAGCTCCCTACTCCCTCAAAACTGTTTTCCTGGAGGATGGAGTGGTCTCTGTCCCTGTCTTTGTTAAACCAGTGTCCAAAGCCATTAATCTCAATAGTTTCTCCATCCCCAGGAGGCTCCTGGCTAAAATTCTCCAGGTGAGCATGAAGACTCAGCTGACCACATATCTTACCAATCAGGTGGCCAGATAGGGCCTGGTGGTAGAATCATGGTCCCCCAAAAGATGTCCAAGCCTAATCTCCAGGATCTGTGAATGTTATCTTATGGCACAAGGTGAGTCCCACTATATTCCTCATTTTACAAAAGATGAAACTGAGACACAAAGAGTTAAGTGACTTGCCCAAGGTCTTGCAGCTAGGAACTTTATCATTTGCTGAGAGCCAGCCCTGGAAATGGCCCACCCTTATCTGAAGAAGGAGGAAGAGAAAGCAGGGGCTGAAATGGCAGGGTACGGGGGCAGAGGAGAAGAAAGACATTCCAATTTGAGATGGAAGAAACATTCTCATCAAGGAACCGTTGGCTTTAGGGTCTGAGGTCTGGGATTCTGGCTCTCACTCAACAGTATCTAGTATGTGACCGTGGGTGATGGCCTTCCCTGAGACCCAGCTTCTTTCACCGAAGGTCAGAAAAACAAAGTAACACACCTAAGAGTGTGTAAATAGTAAATGCTGGGATCAGGCCCTAAATCCAGATCAACTAGCTCCCCTTGCTAGAGAAGACCTGACCCCTGAATCCTGGGAAGGAGCTGGGGTGGGGGTGGGGGCGGGCGAGCCACTGTGGAAGTGGTGTATGTGGCCACCGCAGAAACTCGAAGTCACGTCCTAGAGAAAAGCTGGGTGAGCTCAAGTCAAGCATCAGGTAACTGGCCAAAGTTTGGGATGGGAACTGGGTGTGGAGCTAAAATGAGACCGCGGGGAGCTGAGGGCCTCTAAAACGGAGGACCAGAGCATGAGGCAAAGGCTGCAGCCTGGAGGAGGCTGGAGGCGCGCAGATTGAGAGCAGCGGCGGATTACTTTACACAGGCTGGCTGAGAGGAGCCGCTCTCTCCACCCCACACAGAACACGTCGACCCTCAGCACACCCTGCCGGTCCCCGTGCACAGGAAGCCATAGGACCGGAATCGTTCTGGAAAGTGAGGAAACTCTTCTGTGGCTCCAAGACCTGGGAAGCACTCATTCCTTCCTTCATTCCTTGGCCCAATATTTTTTAGGTCAGCTATGCAGAGGGCTTTTGTTGGACACTGGGGCACCGAAAAGGTTGCGGAAAGCTTAGATGCCACGCCCCGAGGAAGGCGAGGAGGAAAGCGGTTGGGGCCCGGGGGGGGGGGGTGTAGCGATGCCCAGCTGGGGTTTTCCTGAGCGCCTCGTTCACTATTGTCCCAGGAAGAGCCCAGCAGATGCAGATTTGCGATGTGGAATGGAACAGTAGGCACCGCGCTCACCCTGCTGGGGGTTTTGGAACCATACGACATGCTTGATTGAAAGGCTCTTTTAGAAGCTTAATTTTTTAACATTAAAGAATTAAATCAATAATGTCCCCATTTCGGCTTCTCTGTGATTATGTCCTTTGTGTCCTATTTGCTATTTAGTAACAAGCTTTCTGAAAATTACAATCTATGTCATGCGTACCAAAGGAAATCAAGGGAAGCAGGAAGGAGGAAGAGAAATAAATTAGCATAAGATGAACCCCTACTAGGTGACAGGCAGTGTTCTAGGGGGGCTACGTCCATTATCTTAGGTCACCCTCAACACGACCTCAAAATGAATTTGTGGCTGTAATCCTCATTCTGTGAATTAGGAATCTGAAGCTCAGAGATATAAAAGAGACTTGTCCAGGGTCGCACAAAAGAGACGAGGCTGTATTGGAACTCTCTGGGCTGCTAGATTCCAAACGCATCGTCTCCCACTGCCTGCTCTGTTCATTTCCTCCACGCAGAGCCCCCACCCAATAACAGGACCACGCGGTGCCCAGGATCTTCCTGCGGCAAACAGCTCCCATTTTCAGGCATGGTTCATGGAGCCAATGGGAAGGCTTTTCCTGTCTGCCTGGCTGAGCCCCTCAGGTGGTGCTGAGCCTCCTCACTGGCCCCCAAGATGGGAGGGGGAGCCCCAGATCTCCTATCTACAGAAGTCAGGGCATTAGCCTAAGCAGCAGGATTTTAATGTACAGGGTCCCCAGTTTGAGACCATGAGTGGGGTGGCTGTGACAGAGTTTAATCCTAGAAAAATTAAGTGGTGTCCCGGGACTGGCTAACTGGCCGTACCACTGGAGGCAGGAATCCTGGCTTCCAGATACACCTTTGCTGCCCTCTAGACGGGAGACTTCAGCGAGCCACCTTCTTTTTCTGAGCCAGTTTCCTCATCAATAAAATGAGACCAGTGCGCTCTTCCATGGGGATTGGAGGAATTAAATTAGAGGATGTACAGAAAAGTTTCTGGAGCTTTTCCTGCACAGTGTCCACGGAAGGAAACGCTCTGTGTTGTAATGCTCTGTGAGGGGGGAGCAGAAGAGCAGCTCAAGGTCAGTGTCCTGGGAGAGCTTTCCCTGTGTCCTGTATGAAAATGTGTCCTTGAATCATAGCTCAATCAGAGTGGGGCTCAGAACCATCAAGCACCCTCACTCTCCATCCGGTCAGGATCAGGGGTCTGTTCCATCGTCTTTGGATGAACTATTCACCAAGTGTCAACCTGTGAGGGTCAGCCTCAAGGCTGTCTTGAATGGCAGGTCCCACCCCACCTCTCATCACACCCTAGGCAACCGCAGACATGGTGTCTGTGGCTCCCGTTCTCAGGAGACGTTACAGGACAATGCTGTCCTTTACAAGCTTAATACAAGGTCTATACGCAGAGGGAGATGTGATCAGGCTTGTAGACCCGACTGGGCCACCTCAAGCAAATCCTTCACTCCTCATTTATTCAGTCATTCTTTCGAGGGAGAAACATCTATTGAGACCACTATGTCTGGCTCCTGGAGACATGCAGTAGACAGGTAGACCCCTTTCCTTCCTACATTGTGTGACAGCCTCATCTCACTTCGGTTCACCCATCAGAAATCTGAGAATCAGGTTGCCTGCTTTGCAGTATTGTGGTGAGAATTTGGAGATGATGTGTGTGCTTCATAAACTTCAAATGTTCGTGGCAGGTTTATTCACAAGAGCCAAAAACTAGAAACAACCCAATGTCCACCAACAGGTAAATGGACAAAAGAACTGCCATATATCCTACAACGGAATACTACTCAGCAACAAAAAGAAACAAATGATCAACACCCACAGCAGGAATGAACCTTATAATAATTACCCTGAGTGGAAAAAGTCAGAAAAAACATGTTGTGTGACTTCATTTATATAAAATTCTACAACAAATGCAAACTGATCTATTGCGACAGAAAATAAATCAGGGCCTGCCTGGGGATAGGAGTGGTATGGGCAGGGGAGGAGAGATTATAGCATCAACAGGAAAATTTTGGAAGTGATAGATGGGTATAGGCTGAATTGTGTTCCCCCCCCAAAATTCGTACGCTGAATTTCGTACCTAACCCCCAGTACTCAGCATGTAGCTGTATTTGGAGAAAGAGCCTTTAAAGATGTAATTAAGGTAAAATGAGGTCACATGGATGGGCCCTAATCTAATATGACTGGTGTCCGTGTAAGAGGAGATTAAGACAGACGTGCACGGAGAGAAAACCAGGGAGAAGATGGCCATATGCGAGCCAAGGAGAGGCCTCAGAGGAAACTACCCCTGCTAACACCTTGATCTTGGACTTCTGGCCTCCAGAACTGTGAGATAGTAAATCCTTGTGGTTTAGGCCACCCAGTCTGTGGTACTTTGTTGTGACAGCCCCAGGACACTAACACGTAGACGAGCTCATGGAGTTGGTTTTATGGGTACATACATGTCAAAACGCATCAAGTTGTACATTTTAAATACATAGTTTATTGTATGTCAATTATACCTCAATAAAGCTGTTTTTAAAACCCACTGATAAGATATTGTTTTAGTTTAATTAAGCATCCACACAGGTCCCAGGCCAAGTGATTGTTCCCCAGCAGGGAGGACCCAAGGCTGGAAGCCCAAAGAGAGGAAGAGACTTGCCTGACCCCATACAGAGAGCCACTGGCAGAGCCAGGGCAATACAGAGGCCTCGTGCCTCCAGCCCAAGCCAGGCCTCTCAACCTTGCCTGCACCTTCAAACCACGTGGGAAAGTTTTTAAACTCCCCATGCCCATACTGCCCTTTAGATCAATTAAATCAGAATACTTAAGGGTGGGACCCAGGCATGAGTATTTTGTAAAGCTCCCCAGGTGGTTGCAATGTGCGTCCAAGGCTAAGCAGCTGCTTTGCACCCTCCCTCCCGCCCCGGCCCCAGGCCTGCCTACCTTAGAGAAGCAGGCTCCTTCCAGCACCTAGCTGAGTCCAGCCAGGCACAATGATGCACTCACCTGCATTGACTGGGAAACCTAATTGCCTTAAGGTTCTGTGCAGAGCCAGCCCGGACCTAATCATTCCACTCACATCAAAATATTTACTCCAAATAGTCATTACCACCAGGAAGGGGCTTGCAGGTAGCTGGGGAGGGGGTGGGGGAGGCTCAGAGTTCAGCACACCCTGTAATGGACGCAAGCTGTTTGCAGAGGCTGCTGCCCAGTCATCCAATGCTCAACGATTCCCTCCACCCCCCACCCCTGAGAGATTTCTTAAGTGTTTGTACTTTTATACCCCAAGGCCTGAGAATCATCTGATTCCGCCTGGTGCAGGTGCTGGGCTTGGGAACAGACAGTAAATGATTTGCATAAAGTGAGTGATTTGCATAGTATGGAAAATTTGCATGTGGTAAATAGCTAAGGGGAGGATAAAACTATGGCCCAGAAATGGCCTAAAATAAC
>NW_011888906.1:4505461-4525077 GCF_000151845.1 Pteropus vampyrus | reverse complement strand
CTAGCTGAGTCCAGCCAGGCACAATGATGCACTCACCTGCATTGACTGGGAAACCTAATTGCCTTAAGGTTCTGTGCAGAGCCAGCCCGGACCTAATCATTCCACTCACATCAAAATATTTACTCCAAATAGTCATTACCACCAGGAAGGGGCTTGCAGGTAGCTGGGGAGGGGGTGGGGGAGGCTCAGAGTTCAGCACACCCTGTAATGGACGCAAGCTGTTTGCAGAGGCTGCTGCCCAGTCATCCAATGCTCAACGATTCCCTCCACCCCCCACCCCTGAGAGATTTCTTAAGTGTTTGTACTTTTATACCCCAAGGCCCGAGAATCATCTGATTCCGCCTGGTGCAGGTGCTGGGCTTGGGAACAGACAGTAAATGATTTGCATAAAGTGAGTGATTTGCATAGTATGGAAAATTTGCATGTGGTAAATAGCTAAGGGGAGGATAAAACTATGGCCCAGAAATGGCCTAAAATAACATGTTCATCTGTAACCCCAGGGTAATCTGAATGAGCATCTGCCTTCAAAGAGAGACGTACCCAGTCCCTGACCATCACAGCTCATGTCCTGAAAGTCTGATGGGACTAAGAATGAAGGATACAGGATGCATGAGACCAGAGTGTCCCACAGGCTAGGCGCCTGACCATTCCGCACCTCCACTCCCTCCTGTCAATGCACTTTGTTATGACCAGATGCAGCTCCCAAGAGGTGCTCCTCCACTGCACCGTGAGCTCGCTGAGGGCAGGAACCATACCGATTCAGTTACACACCCCAGCATCTGGCTCAGGAACAGCACTGTGCCGCTGGGGAATGTCTGCGGCTGCAGGGAGCAAAAACCTCAGCTAACAATGGCTTAAACCATAAGAGCATTTACCATTTACTTCCTAAGAAGTTCAGAAGTACTGGGGGAGAGGTGGCTCAACAACGTCATCAAGAGCTAGTTCCAGGAGTCCCTCCACACTACCATCCTCAATTCTGCTCTCGTGATGTTAAGATGGCTGCCTCAGCAACATGCCATCACATCCTCATCATCCTCATGGGACAATGCACAAAGCAGGAAGCAAAAGGACTTGCAGCTCATTGGCCGCTCTATCTTATCAGAGAGGTTGTTTCCCAGAAGCCGCAGCAGATATCCCAGAGCTGAGTCACATGTCCACTTCTAGACCAATCACTATCAAAAGGTAAGATGACTGGAGCTGGGCACATTGCTGCCTGAACTAAATCAAGATTCTGATAAGCAAAGAGGAATCAGAGAAAGGCTAATGGATAGAAAACAAATGATACCAACCAGCGACAATAAATGTCTGTTAATGAAGAGATCAAGCAGCTACTTATGAGACCTAAGTGGGGTCTTCTCTCTCTCTCCCCCTTGGCCCAAGTCCAAATACTGGGATCTTATCACTATGTGATACAGGTACACAACACAGTAAGAAGCAAGATGAAGCAAGCGTGAGGAAGGAAAGCTCATGGGGCTGAGTTCCATTGCTTACCCATCGGCAGCATGGGAGTCAGGAAATGGAAAGGCAGCTGCAGGAATTCAATCAGGAGACAGTGAGAGTCTGCTCTAGCATGAGGAGTGTTACCATTAACCAAGACAATCACGGTAATGCTGAAATCAGCATTTAGAGAGCACTTACTATGTGGCAAGCACTCCTTTCGGACCATCACTTTTCTTCTTTAATTTTCCTAGTTATCTTTAGTAGATTTCCTTTCAAACTACAAAAGCAATTCTGGTCATGATGACAAGCCAATTAATACAGAGGTATACAAATAAATAGCCAACGATATTCCTCTCCCCATCAAAACAACCAATGTGAACAATTTAGCAGATCACTACGTTTTCACATATGTGAAAACACCCTGTCGACTCTGAGGGTCATGTCTTTACAGCTGGGTTATCCGTAGCCATCTGCCAGAATCTCGAGAAAACTCGACATTCTTGCAGAAGACTCACCGAACCCTCCAGGTTCTCCTTGATTTCAACATCTGCCCGTGTTCCTCTTTCTCACTCCACTCCTTTCTCCCGTGACACCTCCTCGGTTGTGACCTCACTGAGACTCCTTGGCTCCTGGGTCCTTCCTACCTTTCTCCAAGTTGGTACTACCGAATCACCACTTCGCCTTCTCCCCGCTTCATCCTGGACTGGATGGAGCATTCCTTCCTCCACTCTTGTCAGTGCTATAACATCTACCTCTTTGTTCTTCTACCCAGCGTATCCCCAACTTTTGATCAGTTCAACTACCATCTTTCTTCACTCATCGCTCAGACAGCCAAGTGCAACGGAAGGAAATTATACGTTCCACAGCTTGATGCCCCTGAGAACCAGATTCCCAGCATCCCTGGGGCCCTTGGCATTGCCTTTGCTGCCAGGACACATAAGACTGGAGACACTGCCAACACACTCCCAAGGTCGGGCCCTGACTTAAATAACAGCAAACGATTTTCAGATAACTAAAACATTAAAATAATTGGTAATTTCCATAGCTATGATTAAGAGCCATCAGTAACTCCTCATTCATGAGGATCGCAGCAAAAGGAAGATGGAAGCGAATTGTGCACAAAGCAAGCCAGAATTCCTGTAGTAACGTCACCTTTTCTCTCTCCCTCTTATAAAAGCATAGCGAGATCAAGTGAGTGAGACATTATAGGAATAATCCTGAGTCTGATCTAATTTAAGTAAATAATTTAATATATTGACACTATAAACATGATTACTCAAACTCAAATGTTTCTGGGCCATTTTTCTAGTCTCAGGCCAGTGTCACATCAGAAAAAAATACGGTTCTGATTCCCAAAGCACTGAAAGACAAAAGAATCTTTCCTAAAGTTTTCTTGGAGAAGTACAGGTGGGAGTTTTACCCACATTACACAGAAAAGTTTCTTTAAATTCCCTATTTCCCCGTTCAAGGTGGATGGAATATTTGCATATGTGACGGATTTATTCCTCACGATACCATTTCCTCTGCCTGGACACAAGGCAAGACTATTTCTCAATCTCCCTCCTATGCAGTTAGATTAAGGCCATATGACTGGTTTTGGTCAGTGTGATGTGAGCAATTGTGACCTGTGTCATTTCCAAGCCCACATTAAGAGCCCGTGTGCCTCCTACACACTTTCTAGTTTTTTTCCCTGCTGCAGGGACCTTGAAAATCTTATGTGTTGAGATGGGATTATCGCAGAGAGCCTGGATCCCTGAATCTCCAGATGGAGGTTCCATCAGACTCTGTGAGAACAAGAAATAAAAAACTTTTGTCTTATTAAAACACTCAGATTTGAGGATTGATCTTACAGCAGCAAAACCTCTCTTATCCTGATTAACGCAGCTGTAAATGCATCTTATGTGATCCTGAGCAAAGAAGCTAGAACCCTTTCTAATATCTAGAAGTCTAGACTCCCTAGAATACTCAGGTTCTCAATACCATTTGCATCTCCACAGTGCTCAGCAGAGCTAGTTTTAATCCAATCCCACCAATAATTTATTGAACAAGTTACTTAGCCTATCTATATGTCTGTTTTTCTATATAGTAAATGGAAAAATAATAGTGCCTGCTTTCATAGGATTGCTGTGGGGACTAAAGAGATAAGAGTGAGCACTTTTAGGAATCTGTTCTACAGATAAATTCATGCCTGTATTCGAAGAAATACATAGAAGGATTTTCACTGCCCTGTTGGCTAAAAGAAGACTGGGAACAACCTAAATATCCCTCAATGAAAAAAAGTGGCTAAATATGTTATGACACATCTGTAAAATGGAATAGAATACCATGTAGCTGTAAAAATAAATAAATAAAATAAATCTACTTATGCTAAAATGGAAAAACTGCCGAGATGTATTGCTACATGTAAAAAGCAAGGAGCAGTATGAAATATATAAAATGCAACCATTCGTCTACGGCCATGCCACCCTGAACACGCCCGATGTCATCTGATCTCGGAAGCTAAGCAGGGTCGGGCCTGGTTTAGTACTTGGATGGGAGACCACCTAGGAAGACCAGGTGCTGTAGGCGTAAAAAGATATATAAATAAATAAAAATAAAATAAAATAAATAAAATGCAACCATTTGTTTTTTAAACGATCTGCCCAAATATGGTGATTCGTGGATTTAAGAAATTTTAGGACATGCAAAAAACGTTTGCTTCTAACGAAAGGAAACTAGGAGCCTGGGTTCAGAAGGGGATTTATATTTTACTGTCTATCTTCTTGTACTATTTTCATTTTACACTTATTACTTTTAATAAAATAATAATGTAAATAAAGTACTTAGCAGTCCATGCCAATGTTAAATATTACTGTTGTTGACGATGTTGTTATAATGAATTAATACTGATTTCTTTTGGTTAACATTACATTTCAAGGGCTCCTGCCCCTGGTTCCCTGCAAAGGCCTGTCTCCTGCCTCCTTGTTTTCTTCCCTTTCTTCTAAGGAAAATGAGAAACAGGAAACTGTGGAGACTAAATTCCTATTCTGGGTCTTCTCTGGAAGAAACAATTGCCACCTGGACATGTCTGCACGCCAGCCAACACAGCCCCGCTGCCTCTCGGAAAAGGTGTGAGGTTTCGCGCGAGGTGCTGGGCTGGTGGAGAGACCACTGCAGCAGATGGAATCCTGCCGCTGCGCCCCAGGAGGTGGCTCTCAGAGAAACGCCTGTCCTTGAACAGTCGCCCTGACTTCAGAGTTTGTAGTGGAAGGTGACTGCCATCGCTGCTGCTGTGCGCCACCTGGGACTGGCATGTGGAGAGGAAGCTGGGTAAGAACATTTGCTCCAGAGTGGGGCTGCCCTGCCAGGCTGTCAGTGTGGCAGGCGGAATAACAGCCCCCTAAATATGTCCACATCTTAATCCCTGGAACCTATGAATGTTACCTTATAAGGCAAAAGGGATCTTTCTGATGTGATTAAGTGAAGTCTCAATGAGATGGGGAGATTATCCCAAGTTATCCGGGTGAGTCTGATACAATCACAGCAGCCTTTATAAAAGGGACATAGGAGGCTCAGAGTCAGAGGAGAAGGCCATGTGAGGATGAAAACAGAGAGATTTGAAGATGCTACACTGAGGCTTTGAAGACGGAAGAGAGAGCCGTGAACCAAGGAATGGAATCCTAGAAGCTAAAAAAGGCAAGGAAACGCATTCTCTCCGGGGCCTCATGAGGGAATATAATCCTTCCCATACCTCAATTTCAGCCCAGTGAAATCCATTTTGGACTTCTGACTTCCACAACTGTAAGATAATAAATCTGTGTTGTTTAAGGCTACTAAGCTTATGGTTAATTTGTTACAGCAGCCATCCAAAACTATACAGTCACAACCTGCTTCTCACTGTCTCTTTGCTCACCTCCGTTCACCTTCCCCTTTCAGCTGCCTTCCCAGGCAAATCTGACCCTCAAGATTCCAAATGGCTGCTGCACCTCCAAACCTCACATCCTCTCAGCTTCAAGTCCCATGGAGGATTCTTCTTAGCTCATTTACATGGCCTGCCCACTCTCTGGCTCTATTGGGATGTGAGAGGAAGGATATGGCTGGAGGAACTATAAGAACTCTTCGATTTTATGGCAGGAAGAGCAACACAAGTCTGTATACCGTAGCAGTGAAGTAGTTATAAGGAGTGTGGATTCTGAAGCCATACTGCTGGTCACTACTATGTGAACCTGGGCAAGTTACTTGACCTACTGGTGCCTCTGTTGCTACACTTTAAGAGAGAGATAATAATAGCACTCGGCTCCAGGATTGTTATAAGAATTAAATGAGTTAATAAACATAAAGCACCTAGAAGCATAGCCTGGGATACAGAAAGAGTTATAAAAGAATTTTGCCATGATCTTCCCAGATTTTTTGAAGGAAAGGGAATAGATGCTGAAGTGGCTAAAAACGATGACCTTCCACCATGGGGTGGGAGATTCTGGGTTAGGACGATGCGTATTTGTCTATTTCTAAAGCTTGAATGTAGGCTTTCTTAAGCCCAAAGCTTAGTACTAGGGGTGCAGTGAGAGGTTAGAGCTCCTGGCCCAGTATGGCTGCAAGTAACACAGGTGTGAGATAGAGGAGGGAGGAGGAGATGGTAAGAAAGACTGAGGCTGGAGAGAGGCAGTCCTGAGTTCTCAGTCAGAACCTTTGCACATTTATACGGCGCATATGACTAGATGCTGGGGACAGAGAGAGGAGGCACACACTGGCCCTGCCTCAAAGAGCACAGTGAGATGAAGGAGACTCAGAAATAAAACATGATAGTGTAGCTGATCAGTGTGAGCACAAGTGTATTTACAAAGGGCTGGAACAGTTCAGAAGAGGGGCTGGTTCACTGCCCAGATAATCCTGGAAGGCTTTGGAGAAGAGGTGCTATGTGCTGGATGTTAAAAGGTGCCAGAACAATCTTTGGACAAAGAAGGTGAGGAGGGCAACCCAGGCAGAAAAAAACAGCTGTGCAAAGGTACGGTGGTATGTTACCACGAGAAAACAGACACTTTTAGATCCTGATCTCCCAGTGGGCTTGATGTCAGAGCATCCTCGCCAGGGGCTGGAGTGAGTCAGCAGGCTGAACGAATAACATAGAGTTCTTCCCCCAGCCTGAAAGGTTTTGCAGGATCTCGCCTCCGCCTTCTCTGATCCCCGCTGGAAACACTTTCCTCTCGGGCCTTCTGCTCCTCGGGCTCACTGAGTTCAGACCTGCCTGATCAGACGATATCTTCTTGTGGCTGGTTCCTTCTCACCATTTAGATCCCCAGTCAGGTGTCGCTGCCTGAGAAAAGCCTTCCCTGATTACTCGATAAAATAGCCACTCTCTGTCATAAAGCTCGCCCCTTGTTAAAGTCTTGTTTGTTGAGTCAACTTTAGATCCATCCCGCCCTCCAAAATGTAAACTCCACAAGAGGAGGGCCTCTGCATGTTTTTTCACCACAGCGTCCTCGGCGCCTTGAGATGTGCCTAGCACACGGTTGGTACCTGTGATGGCCGACTGTATGTGTCAGGTTGACTGAGGTGCCAGGCCATTTGGTCAAACATTATTGTGGCTGTGTCTGTGAGGGAGTTTCTGGATGAGATTAACACTTGAGTCAGTAGACTGGGCAAAGCAGATTGCCCTCCCCGGGGTGGGTGGGCCTCATCCAAGCAGTCGAAGGCCTGACTAGAACAAAAAGGCTGACCCTCCCCTGAGTAAGAAAGAATTTTTCCTGCTGACTGCCTTTGAATTGAGACATTTATTTATTTTTTTTTTCCTGTCTTCAGATGCAAACTGAAACATCAGCTCTTCCTGGGTCTCAAGCCAGCGGCCTTCTGACTGGAACTGCACCCTCGGCTCTCCTGGGTCTCTCTTACCAACTCACCCTGCAGATCTTGGGACTTCTCAGCCCCCTTAATCATGTAAGCCAGTTCCTTATAATTAATTGATTAATTAGTTAATTAATCAATCAACCTCCCCTATTGGTTCCATTTCTCTGGAGAAATCAGACTAATATAGTGCTCAATAAATGTTAGTAGAATGAATGAATGAACAACACCCCACTTACAAATCCTCTTTCTGAGGCAAAGTCTGTGTTAGACAGCCAAGCTCAAAATCAACAGTGCGGACCCCGGATGGGGGTGGGGTAGGGTTCCTGGAGTCACTGCCAGGAACCTATATGGGATCTTCCAGCTCTGGACAAAGGACAAAGGATGGTCCTCCCTGTAAAAGGAAGACTAGCTTCTAGTCATAGCTTGTGCCCAAATCCTTCATCAGACCTTCCCTCCTCTCCACCGAGGATGGCTTCCCTCAGCTGCCCAGCACTTGCCACCATGACTGGATGATGCGCTGGACTATGGTGGGTCTTCCTTGATTCACCCTTCTGTGACATGGCAATTGCTCGCCGGCCCTGGGGTCAGCCAAACTTGGATCTAAGAACCAGCTCAGCCAGGATGTCGATAAACCTTTAAAAGCTGTCCTGTGAAGTCTGTGCCTTTCATATTTTTCCTTAAACACTGTTCTCAAGGTTGCAAAAGCACAAGTCTGACCCGCCTTCTTGAGCTGCATCTCCCATGAAGCTGTTTGTTATAACATACCCCTGAGCAGCATCCCCCACACAGCATGTACTGTCCCCAGCAATGTCATATATTGTCCCTATGCAGTATCCCCATGCAGTGTCCTCCCAGTGACATGCGGTGACTTGGGCGGCATCCCCACACAATGTCCCTATGCAATATCGCCACTCAGTGTTCCTACAGTCTTTTTTCTAACTTACTTAAAAATTAATAATAACTACTTTTTCTTGCTATTGTTACAGGCCAGTGACAAAGATTCTGTTCTTGACCAAGCTCTAAGCCAAGCCCCAGGAGCTTGGCCTATAAAGACTTGAACAAATGCGTGATTTCTAACAGGTCAAGGCCACATCCCTAGGATGACCCTAGCCCCGCTTAAAGTGCCTGCCTGAGAAACTCAAGGCCAAAAGAACTGACTGTTCTCCCTGAGGAGTGTCCCTGTCCCCCAACCTCTGTGGGAAGGGAGGAGCTAAGCTTCGATAGGTGCCAGTTAACAAACCCTAATGGGTTTGACATGGACCAGCCCCCACTTCCTGCTTTTGTAATTTTTCACTTCCCTGACTCTACTGAGTACCCCCTCCCTCCCCTCCCTATCCCCTCAGTCTCCCTTTAAAACACTCAGTCACTGCTGTACAAATCAAAGTTGAGTTCGCTCACTCTGGACTCTTTTCCCTATTGTGAGAAGATGCTACTGATTAAAATCTGTCCTTACCACCTCAACCAGTGCCCAGCTTTGTTTATCTGGGACACCGGGCACTGAGGAATGTGTTTCCCATTACGGTATCTCATCTGATCCTCAGAAGAACCCTACAATGTGGGGAAACTGAGGGTCTGAGAAGTCCCTTGCTGAAGACCATGGAGCTGGAGTGCAGTGGACCCTGCAGTCCTACCCACTACATACTTCCTACCACAGCCTTATTACAGAGAAGAAAGGGATCATTTGAATCAGAGAACAACATTCTAATCCCAAAGCCTACATGGCCACAGGTTCAAAGCAGACATCAATACTGTCCACCAGTGTGGCAGCTACAGGCCCACCCTCATGAGCAGTGGCAGATGGCTTTGGTGACTAAGGCTGAGGTTTGCAGGGAGCCAGGCTCTGGGCTTCAGCAATCACATCCCATTTTCCTGAGATCATCACAGAAGCTTTGCTCCTCTGCCTCTCAAGGAATCAATTCTGACCCTGGAGTCCAACTACCCAAATGAGTTTACAGCACGCTGGAGCTTTTGCATGGGACCTGGGGTAGAAGCAGGACAGACGAAGGGTTCCCCACCCTCTTGCAGGAAGGAATTTGCTTTGCTCCTTTTCCGTGAGATTAGAAATACATTCCAAAGCTCCTGTGAAATCTGGTGGGCAAAAGGTGAGTGTGAGCAGCGTTGGAGGTTCTGGTCTCTACTCTAAAGGGAATCACAGTCCCTTTGGAGGATCTGACTGTTTAAAACTAGTGTTGAGAAAGGAGTCCCACACTTAATATCTGAAGACTCAAGTTTGAGGCTTCAATATATCACATGATCCCTCTGGGATTCTGTTTCTGTAACTCAAAAACGGTAGCAATATCTCCAGCAGCACCTACCTTAACTGCTTGGTGTGTCCATGCCACAGGGAGACCAAAGTGATCAGTCCAAGGTCAAGAGTGTCTATCCTTAACAACCTAGTAGACCTTTCACAAGTCAAACAACCTAATTGCTGAAGGACAGCTAGCTCTCCACCAAAAAAAAGCAGTAATGTGTTGTATTGAAAGCTCTCTTTTCTTTTTTTCTTTTTTTTTTTTTTTAGTAGTTTGGTATCTATGCATTTTAGCTTTGGAGAATAAATTTCAAGTTGGGGAGATTCATTTTTTTTTTAATGCAAATTGGCTTTGATTTGGAAAGAGCTGTGACGGAGTTCTGGGGTGGGGCCTCTGATCTTAATGGCTACATTTGCATATCAATGGCCTCTCACTTCATTCGCTGCCTCGGCCACCCTCTGAGTTTAGATGGCTCAAGACATAATGGAAAGATGGGAGAAATGCTGGTTGTTCTTTTTTAAAACATTTAAATATAGAAACTGCTTTGAAATAAAAATTTCCCCAGGACTTTTGAAGTTGGACTGAGCAGATAAAATAGATAATCTCTTATCACGCTTACCAAGACTGTAAAATCTCTGAGGTACCTTTCAGATGAAAATGAGGACTCGGTTTGGGGAGGCTGTCTGGGCTGGAGATGGACATGTGAGAGCCCTCTAAGCCTTGCGTGGGGCTTGGATGAGATGATGTCAAGAGGAGGTGCAGGCGACTCCAGCATCCTGCTCTGTAAAACTGTCTCCACCAAATGCTTTGGGTCCTTGGCCGAAGCAGTTCTTCTACACGCCGTGTGTGGCATCTGGGTACCTCACTGCTGATGTGCTTTTCGCCCTTTCGTTAATACAATGGCTAGTTTGTATTCTTGCCAAGGATATAGGAGCTGAATCTAATCATGAGGAAACAATCAGACAAATTCAGATCACGGGTCAATATACAGAACCAGTAGCCTGGTTCTTTCAAAGGTGCCCATGTCATGAAAGACAAGAAAATAAAATAAATCAAGGGGGCAATCCTAGAATCTAAATTAAAGGAGATGAGGAAAACATGACATTCAAACGCAGTGATTTATCCTTGATCAGAGCATAAATCTAAAAGAAAAAATATAAAGGATACTTTAAGGGGAAGAGGGAAAACTCAAATACGGTTAGAGAATATTTTTTATATCAATGCTAAATGTCTTGGCTGTGATCAGGATATTAGGGTTATGTAGGAGAATTTCCTGGATTTCAGGAAGTATATGCTGACATGTTTAAGGATATATGTCTGCCATTTTCAATAGGCTCAGGAAAAAAATTTTAAATACATAGAAAGAGAGAGAAATAAAGCAAATACTGGAATATGTTAACAAACCGGAGACTCTAAGTGAAGGTTATATGTGTATTCATTATACTACTCTAGGAAATTTTCTTTAAATTTTAAATTTCTCAAAATAAATGGGGAAATTGCAATGAAATCAACTTTTTTTTTTTTTTTTGAGCTCAAACTTCTGAAACCAACTACTCAGAATCAGATCAAAGTTCACAAGTTAAGGGTACAGCCCTCCATAAGAATGCCTTTACTATAGACACCAGCCATAACTTTGGGGGTCGTCAGGCCACCCACACATCTGACCAGATGGCTATGAATTCAGGAGTTTCCATCACCCCTTCAGATTCTGTAATTCACTAGAATAAGTCAGAGAATTCAGGAAAGTGCTGTACTTACAATTACTGTTTTATATTGCAAAAGAATGCAAATCAGAACCAGCCACAGAGAGAAACACTCAGAGAAAAGTCTGAAAAGGTCCCAAATGCAAAACTTTCATTGTTCTCTCCACTTCAAATCATCATGTGTTACCGTCTAGTCATACCAATGTGTGATGATACAGAGTATTAAAACCAGGGAAGCTCACCCAAGCTTTGGTGTCCATAGTTTTTACTGGGGTCTCATTCATCAATGATTGAATCATTGGCTACACTCCTCCTCTTTTCCCCAGAGGTCAAGCTGGTATCACATGGCTCAAAGCCCCAACCCTCTCATCACAAAATTGGTCTTTCTTTAAGTGGCCAGTCCCCATCCTGAGTCACCTAATTAGCATAAACATTCAGGGTCCACCATGAATAACAACAACATTCCTATCACTCATTATTTCAAGAATTTACAGGGTATCTTCCAAGAACCAGGGACCAAGGCCGCTCACATTCTTTATTACACAGAAATAAGACAAAATATTTTTTCGAACAAAATTTAAAAAAAACTTTCATCAAGAACCACAATAGGTAAGGCTACGGCATTTGAATGAAAAACTATCAGACTCCAGAGACACTGTCTCAGCTCCATGCAGCCTCCAACAGCACCATCTGTTTGCATCTTGAGTTTAAAGAGGCCACTTAGATCTCGCAACAGTTCCCATTTCAAAGGCATTAGGATAAGTCATTTCTCTTTTCTGCAGCAAGTCAGCTGCAAACAGTAAGTACACAGTTGTGTAGGAGTGACGAATGGAAGAAAATAATTTACATTTGTTGTTCAATACTTCTCAATTCAATTTAATATGCCAAATTCTTATGATAATCACAGCCTATACTACTTGAGTCAAATCAGATCCTTCTAACTCTCCAACTCAAACAGAAAAGAAGTCAGGATTCCACAAGCAATGCGAAAAAAATCACTGTATAATTATAAATTAGAACCGTAATCAGCCCTCTGGCCCCTGGGGCTTCTTCAACACTCGGCTGTGAACCAAAATGACTTACTGTGAATGTATCTGCAGGAGAAGAGCTCCAGGCACAGGACAGAGCTGAAAAACTGGAAAGAAGAAATATTCATGAAAAATTAAAAGAGGAGGCTTGTTATCTGGCAAATAGAGAATCTAGAAGCATCAGTATTCTCTCTGCAACTAGTTTGTTTTTAAATATGAGAGTGATACATACACATAGGAAAAAAGTATTGAACAGTGAAAGAGTATAATACCAGTTATATCTAAAATGTAACAACTCTGTCAAGAAGGACACAGACCAATCGCAACAGATTCTAGCAACTGTATTAGAGAGGACCCGCTGAACAACAGTTTGGATACACAACGAAAAAGAGTTTTCTCACCCCAGACATCCTGCTGCACTCCCCACAGGTAACCTCTGTTAATTTCTTAGGACTTGGTCTAGAAATGTTTTATACATATATCAGCATATCTGTGTATTTATATATCCCTTTCGTATAGATTTGTTTTTGAAAATACCACTGTTCTATTGCATACCTGCTTCTTTTAACAATATATCTTGGACATCTTTCTACATCTTCACACATAGAAGCTACTTCATTTTTGTGAAGCTCAAGCAATGCTACTCAAAAATATGATCTGTACACCAGTGTTAGTCCAGGAACTGACTCAAGTAAGACCAGTAAGAAACAGCAGACTATCTACTTCGAGCAGCACCACAATAGAATATGTTCACCATAAATTATTTAACCAATCTCCTCTTGATGGGCACTTAGGTTCCTACAGGTGAACATTCTTATATGCATACATTTTTATGTACTTGGGAGAGTACTTCTATGGGATAGATCCTCAGGAAAAGAATCAAAGATTGTATAATTGATGACAAAGCTGATCATGATGGCGCCAGTGGTTAGAAGTCACCTCAGAGAGAACTAGTCCAACTCTTGCATTTCACTGATGAGAAAGGTAAAACCAAAAAGGTACGAGCAAGGTCCAAAGCCAAGCAAGCCCATAGCCCATAGCAGAAGTAGGAATGGCCCTAAGTCCTCTGAAAGGCACTGGATGTCAATGAAGCAAAGGCCTAAGAGTCCACACCAAGAAGATGGATGGATACACTCACCCCACACAGTGACTCCATCTCTGATATCATGATAACTTGGAACAATTAAGGGCATCTAAGGTCGCCCTGGGACTGATCTGCAGGTAATCCAGTCCTGTTTTCATAGGCTTTGCTAGGCCTCCTAGGAATACCAGTGAAGGGGACTATAGAACACAAGGCTTGGACTGATTTAAGCCATCCCTTGGAGGAAGGAAGGAAAAGGTTGCATTAGACCAGGATATCCTAAGAAGGCAGATAATTCACCTGGAACTTAGAAGAGTTAAATGATAGTGGGCTTCGATCAGAGTAAGAAAAAGAAAGTGAAAAGGAATGAAGGCAAATGAAGGATTAAAAGGACAGAGAACAGAGCTGCATAAAACAAGGACAAACACAGAGGTTTAGCAGAGGCTAGAAGAATTGTTCACAGAATTAGGAGAAACACAGCAGTGGAATCTTGGAAGCCAAGAGAAGAAAGTTCTGAGAAGGAATAAGTGGACAGCAGTGTCAAATGCTGCAGAGGGCTCAAATGAGGTGAAGACTAAAATATCCATTGTATGTGGCAACATGGAAGCCACTGGTGAACTTACTGAGTCACTTCAGTAAGGCACTGCCAGCAGAATCCTGGTTGCAGTGACTTGAGGAGAGAATGAGAGAAAATGGAGCCATCAAGTGTAGATCATTACTGGGCAAACTGGTTGAGAAGGAGAGCGAGGGGGACGATGGCCGCTTGGGGTATACAGGAGCATGTCCTAGACCTTTACTCAAATTCGGCACACACAGGCAGGTCCCTCATTCTCAAGGCCAGAAGGGAAAAGGGAGTCTCAGCTTTCTGTACCAGCCTCTGCTGTACAGAATCATGGTTCCTGGGGAACCATGGATAATTTGTATAAATTATCCACAGTAACAGAACTCTGTGCCCATACTGTTTGCAAGATGTATGCATGGGGTATGATAATTGCAATAGTCACCATTTACTGAGAGCTTATTTAAGCAAAGCTAAGAGCTTTACATAAATTATCTCATTTAATCCTCACAACAACTCTGTGAGGTGGGCCTTATTATTTTCTTCAATTTGAAAATGATGAAACCTGAGACACAGAGAGTTTAATTAGCCTGCTCCAGGTTCTCCAGCCAACAAATGGCAGCATTGGTCTACTCCAGCTTCAGTCTACTCCAATGCTAGTTCTTCTAACTGTGAAGCCAGCCAGGGTCCCTCAAGCTGGACTCCAAATCACAGGCCTTGGGATCACCTGGGCAGCATTTGAAAAATGCAAATTCCCAGGTTCCACAAAAGATCTTCTGACTCCGAATCTATAAAAGTGGAGCCCAGAATCTGTACTTCTATCAAGCACCACAAACGATTCTTATGCTCACATAGTCTTTTGTGAAATATTTACTTCCTTATTGTTTGAGCTGCCTGTCGTTGGTCTTCGCCCACATTGGGAGTCATAGTCTTCCCTGATGATAAGGATGGCCTGGACTGCTTGTCTGAGATAAAGCCACTTCTCAGGCCTTAACTTAGACCTGTTAAATAAGGATTTCCAGAGACAGGCCTAACAATCTGTACATTTAGCAAGTCCGCCCAGGCAATTCTTGTCTTCAGAGAAGGCCTAAAAACACTGTTCTGTGATTCGCAGTTGAAAGCATCCTTAGCACCACTCTGGGCTCTAATGTCGGTTCTAACACCTAATCATTCCAAGCTTCTTCATCTGTAAAATGTGTATAAATATGTCTGCCTGGTAGAGCCATTGTGAAGATCAGCACTGTGCCAATTAGAATTAGATTTACCTGCTTATAACAAAACTAAAGCAACAGTGGCTTAAACAAAAGGGTTTGTTTTTCTTCTAAAGTATGGAGCTAGGCAATACAGAGCTGGTATGAGGTCCCTAATCTTTACAGATGAAGACTCTTGCTATCTGTCTGCTCTTTCCTTATTAACATACTGCCTCTTGGCACAAAACAGCTGCTGAGGCTGCAGTCATTTTGTCTATAATCCTGCCAAATGGAAGGGAAAAGGTATGCACCTTCTAGCCAAATCAGATCCCCTTGAGGAACATTTCTGGAAGGTTCTTATAACACTTCTTTTTACATCGCATGACCAGAACCACATGATCGGTCATAGAACCACACCTAGTTGCAAGGAAGGCTGGGAACTGAAATCTTTCAGTTCAGCAACAGGCTTTTGCCATTCCAAATAAATGAGGCTTCTGTTACTTAAAAAGAAAAGCAAATAAATATTGGTGTAGCCGTCACAAAAATGTGCTCCCACGCCTTCCTGTTGCAGGGAGCTGAGACCTGCTACTGTCGTGCTTTGAAATCCATTGGCCATGCCTCCCATGGGCTGCACCTCACCAATGGCTGAGTGTGGTGGGGTACAAAGTCAGACCCAGTCCTGAGAGACAAGGGACTCCTTTGTTGGTTAACTCTGGCTCAAGAACTGCCTGACAGCTTTGCCAAACCTCCGTTAGACTGGATTTTCCCTAAACCGTTCAATCATCTGGGACACTTGCACCCATCCTTCTTTCCCTCTCTCCTTCAGTTGGGTTCTGATGGCCCTCCTGGCATTCTCTACCTCCCTCCCTATTCCCTTTCAAAAGGGTACTTCCCCCGGTAAAATCCTTGCACTTTTAATCCCATCTTCTCGAAGGATATGGACTAACAAAATTGGCAAAGCAATTCACAGTCTCTAGCACAGATTCAATAATGCATGCAACACTTGCATAACTCAGGGATGGATATGTAGTAGATACTCAACAAACAGCAGCTGTGTGGTGATGATAATGGCGGCGGGGAGGGGAAGTAGCGCAGAGCCAGCCACAGAGAAAGGCGTGTTCAAAGATGGGGAGGGACTTCGGGTCTGAAGCAAATCACTCTGACTCTCCTTCACCTCCAGAATATTTCTATTAGAGTAAATCTGGTTAAAATTGGCACCAAAGTCAGTATGAAAGGGGGAAAATAGACTCTAGTTGTCATCAGAGGAAAATTGAACTGTTATTACTTACCATCAGCCATTTCAAGTCATTTTTCAACAAAAAGAAAGGAAAAAGATAAATAGGGCAGAGCTGAGACAAAATTGCACAAAATAAACCCAATGTCCTGGGCAACGCTGCTTCTCATGTTGGAAAAACGGTGACCAGAAATGACTTCTCACAATGACCTAAGAACACTATTACCATGAGAAAGTTTTCAGTACGGAAATTAAAGCGCATGCCAATATCTAGAAAAATAATAAAAGAATTCCAACGAGAAAACATAGCATGAGGGAAGGCACGATGGGGGCAAAAGGTGGATGTAACCTATATATGAAACAAAAGTTTCATGGAATTTAACCAACATCACGTACTTCGCACATGGTAGGAGCTTAACAAATGATGGTCGCCCAGATAATTGAATCTCTCTCTCTCTCTCAAGGTTGTACTTCACCCTTCATTCATTCATTAAAGAAAACTTTGTAGAAAGTCTATTATGTGCCAGGCCCTGTGTGCCACAGTGAACAAGACAGTTGATGTCCCTGCCCTCATCATCATTCTGCGGAGAAACCTCCTTTACAGACATTTTATGGGCCCCTCTTCCTCTGTGTTTCCATGGACACAGCCTGAATTAGCACTCTCATCTATCAGATTTAAAGCCCATACGTTGCTTCTGAAATACCTTCTCAGTCTCCAAAACCAAGTTGATGCACCCATGTAAATTTATCCCTGATGCACTTTTGGATTTCCATTGGACTCTGTATTAGTTATCTATTGCTGCATAACAAATCACCCCTTCTCCAAACTTAGCAGCTTAACAAACACTGATGATCTCACAGAGCTAAGGAACGACTTGGCTGGATGGTCTAGGTCAGGGTCTCTCATAAGGTTTCAGCCAGGGTGTCAGTCGGGGCTACGGTTATCTGAAGACTTGATGGGGGCTGGAGGATCTGCTTCTAAGGTGGCTCACACACTTGACTAGCAAGTTGATGCTGCCTGTTGCCAGGAGGCCTCCGTTCTTTGCCACATGGGTCTCTCCAGAGGGCTCCTCATGACATGGCAGCTCACTTTTCCCAGAGCACGCGATCTGATAGAAAGACCGAGAAACCAAGCGAGAAACTGCGATGTCTCTTATAACCTGATCTCAGCAGCGACACATCACCACGTCTCCTGTATTCTGTAGGTCACACAGACCTCCTCTTGACACAATGTGAGAGAGGCTCCACAAGGGTGTGAAAACCAGAAGGCGGGGTTCACTGGGGTCATCCTGGGGACTGGCCGGCACCAACTCCACCCAAAGCCTTGCAGGGAGACGGGGCGTGCGCAAATTTCTCTGTGTGAAAATACAGTAGTCGCCTCTTATCCACGGTTTCACTTTCTCCAGTTTCAGTTACCCACGGTCAACTGTAGCCCAACAATAGTAAATGGAAAATTCCAGAAATCAACAATTTATAAGTTTTAAATTGCATGCTATTCCGAGTAGCATGATGAAATCTCGTGTGGCCCCGCCCAGGGCATAAATCATCCCTTTGTCCAGCGTATCCACGCTGTACGTACAGTACAATAAAATCTTTTGAGAGCAAGAAGCACATTCACATAACTTTTATTACAGTATATTGTTATAATTGTTCCACTTTATCATTGTTGCTGATCTCTTGCAGTGCCTAATTTATAAATTAAACTTTATGACAGTTATGCAGGTATAGGGAGAAACATGGTATATATAGGGTTTGGTACTATCTGCAGTGTCAGGCATCCACTGGGGGTCTTGGAACATATCCTCCACAGATAAGCAGGGACGACTGTATACAAAGGCACACGGTAGTGAATTTACTGTCCTGGAACCCCAGTGTTTGAGCCCCATAAACCCACTTTTCCTCAGTTGCAGTTTAGCATGATGCCACAGGCCTGCATCGAAGGACTTCATAGAAACAGCTCCAATTAAGTCACTGGTGTTTGTTTCACTGCTCAGTCAGTGTCCTCTCTGAAGACCCACAGGAAAAACATCTCTCTGGTCTCAGGATCAGGAAAAGTTGTGTTTCTCCTGAATAATGACTTTGTTTTCCTCCTATAAAACCTGGAATTTTATTGCCATTCATGTTTCCCTCTTTCCTCTGGCTGTTTAGAAGCTCAGAACCAACTGTGTGCTCGCATCCATCTGCTTGATATAACGTCATCCTGGAGTTATTTTTTCCACTTGTTCTCTATTTTGTCCAACTATCTCAACTTTCCATTTTATCCTTTTGTATATTTGTGCTTCTATCACTCATCTGAAAGCTTTTGTGGACTGGAGTACAAAAGCATAATAAAATTAAAGTTTTTGTGCAAAGACTGATGACTTGCACACATGTGCCATCTAGTGGTGAGAGTGATAACTACCAGAATAGAACCCTCTGATTTTTCAGGTTTGTCTTTGCAGGGAAGAAGAGTGGGAGGGATGGAAGGGGAAGGAGACTAAGACTTCTGTGTTTTGTCAAGGAAAAGAGACTGCTGGGGGTTAAAAAGACTCCACGCAGGGCCAAAAAAAGTAGGTGATTCGATGGCTGAAATCTAACATGACTTAGTGGAATCTGAAGCAGCAGCCAAAAAACAGTAAAGACCTTGCAAATGAGGAAGGCACTAGCGATGCAAGGGTTAAGTGAAAGGTGTTAGAAAAACTAAACAATGAAAATAGGCCAGATTCAAGCATATGATCACTTGAAAGGTACTTAATGTGGTTTGATTGCAGATGTGACCAGCCATTTTTTAAGCATTCACATTACCTTAGGAAGAAGCTTAGAGTCTAATGTTTTTGTTTTACTTATGAGAAAACTGGGGCCCAGAGGCACTGAGCACCTTGTGCAAGGTCTTATAGCCTGTTAGTCACAGGTCCAGGGTGACCCTGAGACCAGTCCTCTTTCCCCAGAACCACACTGCCTCTAATCATATGTAGCAGATGCTCATTTGGGTTTTCATTTTGCACACAGGATTTCAAAATAAAAATCCGATTATCACATAAAAGTGCTGGATACAGCATGTTTCCAAGGAATTATTACTCACTGGTTTTGCAGCTGTCCCTTGGCATACCCCAAAGGGTCAGGATGGAGGAGGTGGTTATGAAGCACTGGTTTCATTAATCTTCACTGGATGACAGAAGCCATTAGTCCATAATAAGGAGGGATTCTAGAAGCCAAATGCAGTAGCTGAGGAAGCCCTAGCCTAGGGAAGAGAAAGTAAATTCATTCATCCGCAGTGTTAACCTAGCACTTGCTCTTGGCCAGGATCCAGGGAGGATGCTGGGGTGGTAA
>NW_011888906.1:4498971-4504576 GCF_000151845.1 Pteropus vampyrus | reverse complement strand
GGAGAGATCAGTAAGCAAACGAATAATTATACAGCCAGGGAACCAGAAGTTAACTGAGAGAGCACTGAGGGAAAATCACAGAGGAGGTGATATTGAGGCCAAGACAGGACAGGTGATAGACGTTTGCCTGCTCAGCAAGAATATGGGAGAGGGCATACCAAGCAGAAGTAACAGCACGTCCGAAAAAAAAAAAAAGGAGACTGTAACTATAAAGCAAGATAAATCCAATTATGAAGGTCCTTAAGCACTAGGCCAAGGAATTTGCCTTGTAGGGGGCACAAAGCCTCTACAAGAGAATAAAGTCATCATATTTGAGTTTTGAAAAGATTTCTATGTTGTCATTGTGGATCAGTTTAGATGAGTTAAGACTGGAGAAAGGGAGGCCAGCCTCAATTTGCTCTACCTTCTCCCAACCTCACTCCAGCCCTTGAATAACAATAGAAGTTCTTACCCATCCCAGGGCCTTTGCACTTGATGTTCCCTCCTCCTGGATCACTCCGCTTTGGCGGTTACAAAGCTTCATTTTTCTCAGCTTTCAGGTCTCAAATCAAGCATTCCTTCCTTTCCTTAATTTCCCAATCTAATTTATTGTTCCCTCCATTCTCTTTTGTAGCACCCTATTTTTTCTATTTACTACAGTTTTAAATTTTATTCTCATTTGTGTTATGTAATTAGTATGTCTTCTCTATTAGATTATAAACTCCGTAAGGGTAGGGTTGTGTCTGCCCCATTCAATACCGTGTCCCCAGCATGCAGCACAATGCCTGGCACTTAGCACACCCTCAATAAATACTGAATGGATGACACTGTTAGTGTAATGTCACCCTTAAACTAAGGCAGTAGCAGAAAAACTGAGAAAAGGAGACTAACACCACACGAAGTGGACAGGACAGGTTAGAGACAGGAATCAGAATTAGTTCCGATTGTACTGAGTTCTGACTACACAACTAGCTGAAGACCTTTAGCAGGTCGACCCCTTTTATCCACCACACCTTCAGTTTTCCCCTCCGTGAAATGAGAACGACACCACTGCAGCTGGACAGAACAAATGTCCTCCACGGCAGAAATAAGGCTTGGGCTCGGACCGAGGGTCGTGGTGGCCCACTTCAGGGGAGTGAGCACCAGCGAGAACTCGACACTCTCTGCAGGCGGAAGTAACTGCCCGATAGAAGTCCTGACTTAAAATAGATCCCTCCCACCCCAACAGGCGCGGCGCCACGGTTCTTTGTACCCTCATAAAGCATCCGACGAGCAGCAGAAGGGTGGGGGGTAATTTAGGGCTGCTGTCATTTGTTTCTTTTAAAATATTTTCCCCATTTCTCAGATCTCTCTAAAAATTGCTTAATCGAAATCTAAACTTAAAGAAATCTCAAGACAATAGGGTAGAAGAGAGATTCCAGCATGGGATAAGCAAGAAGTAGATGGGTAGATGCTCGTGCGCAGCGCCACCCGATGGTCGGGGAGAAGCTAGTAGCCTCCTCTTCCCCATTGGTCCCCCCCCACGCGCGACCTTCACAGCCTGGGGAAACGCGAGAACCAGGAGGACTCGGAGACCTCGATGTTACTACATTTCCCAGAGGCCTCTGCGCAAAGGAAGGGACAGTGCCGCGGCTCGCTTCCTCCGCCTCCGGAGTGCAGATGTTTTAATCTTCACCAGCCAGTCAAGTTCTCCATGGACTTGGGGCAAACCCGACACCACCCTAGATATATAAACAGCCAGGAAGAATAAGCACTGCAAGGTCCTCTGGGAAATGTAGTTTCCAGGAAGGCTTCTGGGAAACAGAAAGGCAGCGAGCTTTTGCAGCCAATTAGAGCCTGGCTCGGTCACAGGATCTGAGCAATGTGGTCTTCTAGGGCTTTGCTTTTGCTTTTGCTGCTGCGAGAAGGGTTTCCCAGACATGGGCGGCAGTTCCCGCCACTGTGTGGACTCGACCTCTGGACTGGCTTCCTCAGTCTCTGAGCCGTTCCTGTTGACCAGCGCTGACCGTATATTGCATGTACTTAAACTTGCCATGACTTCTGTGACCTCGAGTTAACTTGCAGGCTTTTATAGGACCTGACCATGCTCTATTACCTTGGCCTGGGCAGCAGCCAAACAACCGGCCACTCGAGTTGCTTCAGAGCTTTACTGAAAAAGCTACTAATTAGTTCTTGGGTCGCCTCATCTTTGGGGACGTTTCCCGCTACTGTTCTCACTCCGCCACCTTGTCCTCACCCATGACTGTCTCTTCAGAAGCTTAAGTCACGGGACCCCTCTTTTTTCTCGCTATCAGCCCCTTCCTAGTTACATTTCTTCCTCTACCTGTCTTGCTTCACTTCCTTCAGTAGCAACCCCAAACCGTAGATAAATATAATTACCTGCTTTGGTTTTGCTAGGTGCTCCTGGAGAGGGAAAACTATTATCACCTAACTTCACAGGTTGGTGCCGTTGGAATCAAGGTCTCAGACTTCAGCTAACCCAAAGCTCAGTGGATTAGGGCAGCGTTGGGGAAGATAAAAATTAGAGGCAGGGAGTCTGCTGCAGAGACCTCTGGAAGAAAGACAAGGCTTTAGAGGCTATCGTTGTTGCCCTACACCTCATGTTTGTCTTTTAGGAGGGTGAGAATGAAATACAGAGCAAGGCAAAATACTAGTTATGAGAATATTCTAGAATGGCACGTTAGTAAGAAAGAATTCTGTAAAGTCGCAAACAAATGTTAAGTAACAAACGATAAAATTAGAAAACTTATCAGAGACTAAACTGCTGTAAATTAAAAGCTAAATGAGGCCAGAAACAAAGTCCTTTAGACTTTTTGAATTGAAAGAGATTGGGTGTTTCTGATGGAAAGCCAGGCCGAGGCAATGTTTTATTACTTTTCAGAAAGATTAAGATTATAAAAAAATCTCTCGAGAAGTGGCAGGTGTAAGAGGACCGTGGAAATCAGTAACTAATCTGGCTTAAAAAAATAATTTTAAAAAACAAGTCTGTCCTTGAGGAGAAAAGGAGATCTACAACAGATATGTTTGGACATTTCAGAGGCCCCTACTGTGTAGCCTGGGCTCCTGCTGTCACACAGGCCATTAAGCAAGCTTTAGAGTCCTCTGATGGAGACCACACACAGCCTGAAACTTCACAGGAGTGCTGCCAAGCACTGGAGAAGAGGTTGGGTTTTATTTTGTTCTCTTACAATAATAATGTTTTATTAATTTATATCTTTCATTCTATAGCATGAGGTCTATTTTTCATGCAAAAAGTCCATGAAGTAAATACTTTAAATCCTGTCTATGGTGTTTTCACATATCAGGTGATATTAGGTATAATTAAGAAAAGCAACAAAGTGGTAAGTTAACAGTTAACTTGAAAAGGTATTGCTTTGAAAGCAATCCAATTTATTACACTTCTACATACCAACCTTACCACCTGATTCTAAATTTAAAGGCTTGCTGTTTACCAACAGGAAATTACAGCTACATTTACATGTGTCTGAAGGAAATGCATGCAAAGAATAGCCACATCTTTATATGCAAGGCAAATATCTGGAATTAGATAAAATAATTCTGGAATCCCACACTGGACATTAATATTTTAGGAGCAGAACACAAGATCCCTAAGGAACAAGAAAACCTAAACATTGCAGGGGGGGAAATCATGAAGATAGCAGTTTTCATTAAGGTAGAGCAGTGCATCTCAAATTATTTATGCAGGAGCAGTTTATTTGTTTTCAATTCATTGCACACCAATACTTATGTAAAATAAGAGTTTATTTCTAGGAAAAAAATGAAATAATGAATTATAAAATATAAAATACAAGACCGTATTTTTCTATTAGATTCAACATACATAAAATCACTCTAAAATTGCTATAAAAGTTCCCAAACACTTAGGCTCAATTCTTACGTTTAGTCCATGCAGACCAAATCGCCAACTCACACTTGTCTAAGGACCATATTTTGAATAGCACTGAGATAAAGCATCTAAAAGTAGAGATTTGCCAGAAGCACATCACATATTACTCCCTGGATCAAACTTCCATTATTTTTATAATAATTGACTTTTATTGAAGTTGTAATTCTGTATAGTTTAAAGGTCAGCCAGAAGTACAATTTTTTAAAAAACAAGAAATACAATTTTTTAAAAAACAAGAGTCCTCTGCACCTTCCTTCACCTCCCTACTCCCTTTCCTTTTCCTATTTCCTTCCATATTTCTGAGCAATAAATATATAATGCTAAGTGGCATAGTTCATTCTAAGATACAAATAATGAATATCCATCACCTATTAAGAAATAAAGCTTTACATTTATAGCTGAAGCTCTGTATTACTCCCCCTGATTTCATTCCCCCTGCCAAAAGTAAACCACATTTGGTTTCTATTCGTGTTTATTATTCCCATACACGACTTTTTATACTTTTACTAGATATGTCTATATTTCCAAACCAAATATATATTGTTTTTTGTGTTTTTAACTTTTAGAAAAATAGTATAATACTTTCTGAAAACTTTTCCCCTTACTGTTTTTGAGAATCATCCACAATGATATATATAATTTATCATTAATTTCCTCTGTTGTACAGTATCTCATCTCATTATATGAATATACCACAGTTTATTTACCCATTCTCTGTTGATGGACATTTGGATAGTTTCCCATTTTTTATTATTACAAACAATGTTGCAATAAACATTCTTGTAAATGCCTCCTCATGTACAAGTTCAAGAACCTAGGGTATATACCCATGCAATTCTATGTGATTTGTATACCCATGAGTGAAATAGGTTGAAGGATATATGCCTCTTCATACGTCTTCACCTTTAGATACTGCCTACTTGGTCTCTTAAATGCTTAAACCAATTTGCAGTTACTTCAGCATGTAAAGGAGTTCTCATTTCTCCCTGTGACCACAAACATTTGAAATTGTCAGACTTTTTAATTTTCCCAGGCTGATGGGTGTGAAATGGTACCTCACTGTGATTTAGTTTGCATTTCTCTGATAGAGCATATTTTCATGCATTTATTAGTGATTCTTACTCTGTAATTTATCTTTTACTCATTTTTCTGTTGAGTTTTTTTAAATTATTGATTTATGAGTTATTTATATATTCTGGATTTGAATCCTTTGTCAATTATGAATATTGCAAATTTTTTCCCAGTCTGTAGTTTGTCTTATCATCTTTTTAATGATGTCTTTTGATACTCAGGCATTTTTTTATTTTAATGATGTTGGCTTTATCAGCTTTTTTCTTTATAGGTTGTGCGTTTTATATTTTATTGTATCTTTGCTCTAACCAAAGATCATAGACATGCTCTCATATTTTCTTCTAGAAGTTGTCTTTTCTTACTAGGTTCTTGAATTCCACTTGGATTTTTGTATTTGGTCCGAATACGAGTCTCAATTTTATTTTATTATTTTTCCTATATGAATAACCAATTACTCATCATCATTTTCTCCGGCGATCTGCAGTGCCACTCTGTCATATATATTAAATGTCCATCTATGGGTGCGTTTCTGGGCTCTGTTTTCTGTTCTGGTAATCTAGTTATCTATCTCTGTTGCAACACCGCACTGTCTTAATTGTCATACTTTATAATAAGTCTTGTTGTGTGCTAGTGCGAGACCACCATTCT
>NW_011888906.1:4488133-4498921 GCF_000151845.1 Pteropus vampyrus | reverse complement strand
TATCTTTGCTCTAACCAAAGATCATAGACATGCTCTCATATTTTCTTCTAGAAGTTGTCTTTTCTTACTAGGTTCTTGAATTCCACTTGGATTTTTGTATTTGGTCCGAATACGAGTCTCAATTTTATTTTATTATTTTTCCTATATGAATAACCAATTACTCATCATCATTTTCTCCGGCGATCTGCAGTGCCACTCTGTCATATATATTAAATGTCCATCTATGGGTGCGTTTCTGGGCTCTGTTTTCTGTTCTGGTAATCTAGTTATCTATCTCTGTTGCAACACCGCACTGTCTTAATTGTCATACTTTATAATAAGTCTTGTTGTGTGCTAGTGCGAGACCACCATTCTGTCTTACCTGTTCTTGTACATTTCTGTTTACATTTTAGAATCAGCTTATCGAGTTCCTAAAGAAACATGTCAGGGTTTTGATTGAAATTACAATAAAATCTATATATTCCTGTGAAGAATTGACACCTTTATCATATTAAGTTTACTGTCCATGTTCATAATATGTTTTTTCTATTTATGTCATCTTTAAGATTTTTCTATCATTTTTAAAATAATTTTTTCATAAAGGTTTTAAATATCTTTTGTTAAATTTATTGTGAAGCACTTCATAATTTCTTAATGTGGTGACATCTTTTTTTAAATTTTATTTTCCAACTCTTTCGTATCTGAATTATAGGAAAGTAATTGAATCACCTTGTTAAACTCTATTAATTCTAATCTATTTGTAAATTATCTTGGCTTTTTCTACATAAACATTCATATAACCTGTGAGTGATTGATTGCATGGAAATGATTTATTGTAGACTAAATAATGGCCCCCCTCAAAGATGTCCATATCCCAATCCCCAAAACCTGTGAATATGTTACCTTACATAACAAAATGGACTTTGTAGATGTGACTAGATTAAGGGTTTTGAGATGGGGAGATTTTCGGGATTATCCAGATGGTCCCAGTACAATCACAAGAGGCTCCTTTTAAAAGAGAGACAGAAGGGTTAGAGACAGTGAAGGCTATATGATAATAGCAGAGAGAGACGATGTGACAATGGAAGCAGAGTTTGGAGTGATGTGCTTTGATTATGCAGGACAGGGCCACAAGCCAAGGACTGGGGGTGGCCTCCAGAAGCTAGAAAAGACAAGAAAACATTCTCCCCTAGATCCTCCAGAAGGAACACAGCCCTGCTAACACCTTGATTTTAGACTAGATTACTTTCAGATCTCCAGAACTATAAGAGAATAAATTTGTGTTGTTTTAAGCCACTGAGTTTGTGGTAATTTTTATAGCAGCAATAAGAACCTAGTACAGGATGCATATAAGATAAACTTTTTGAGAACTATCTCGTCTGAACTTGTCTTAATTCTGTGCTCTCATTTCCAAGTGTCATAGCTCCAGAATTCTAGGCTGGAATATTATAAACAAGATAGACATTTTTTTCTCCTTTTACAATTTTTATATCATTTATTTATTATTCTTGTCTAACTATGCTGCCCAGACTCTCCAAGTACAACGTTGAGTAGAAAGATTTTAAAGGATACCCTTGACATCTTCCTGGTTTTAAAAGGAGTTTTTCTAATACTTCACCATTTAAGTATTCTATTTGCTATAAGTTATTGGTAGAGAGTTTTCATGAAGTTATTGAAGAAATTCCCTTATTCTCCTAGTTGGCTAAGATTATTTTTAACGTAAATGAGTGCTAATTTTTATCAAATGCTTTTTCTGTGCCTATCAAGATAATCATGTAGATTTTCTCCATTAATCTATAGTTGTGATGATTTATATTAATACTTTTTTAAAAGTTAGACCAACCTTATATTCTGCAATAAGACCAGCTTGGTTCTGCTGCATTCAGCTAGCTAACATTTTAATTAAAACTTTCACATCTTTGCTTATGAGGGAAACTGGCTGTAACTTCTTTTCTGCTTTCCTCATCTAGTTTTGGTTCAGGGTTATATAGCCTCACAAATTGAGTTGGGGAGTGCGCCCTATCCTGCGGTTTTGCTTCTTTTCATTTTAGAACTTAAACATTTTCTTAAAGCTACAGCAAATACAGATTCAGTTCTCTTACATTTTACATACTCTGACCCACAAACACACCACTATAACTATATATTCTCCCTATATAGTTATACTTTTTGGTTCAGTCAATATTCAGCATTATCAGGATTAAGTAAATATTACATGCCAGTGAGCCACATAGTATATTACATTTACACATCCTTTTCAGTACAACTTTTCCCTGGAGTAAATAAATGGCCTCATTTTGTTTGTTTGTTCATTTGTTTGTTTGTTTTGGCTTAGTTTTCTATGTGTCAATGAGTAATTTTTCCTGAAACTGTTGCACACAACTGTAATTCAATTCACTTCAATATCAGACAGCTGATATTATTGTTTTTCATGGGGAATTCTCTCCTGGAGTTTTCTTGTTCTCTTGCTGCCAACTGAGTTGTGCTGTGCCTGCTTCCTGCTCTAACTGACAGCTGTTATATTCCTTTTGTCTCTTTTCTGTATTGAAATCCGTCTGTCCTTGTTTCCAGGGGTTCCTCTTTGTTGATTTGCTGGCTCATTTTGGTGGAGCACATTCTCCCATTTTGAGAAGGGGCTGCATGGAAGATAACATTTGTGAGGCCTAATTTCTCTGAGTTTACCTTAATTCTGCTCTTTCATTTGCTGCTTCGATGGGTCTAAATAGGAATCTTGTTCTTTCAGAATATCAGCATATGTTATCTTCTACTTCCTGTCGGACCAACACAGTTCTGATTCGCAGTTTTTATATGTGAGGTATTTTTATTGCTCTTTCATTGCTTCAATGATATATTTTTTTTAACCTCTGTTGTTCTGAAATTTCTTAAAGATATGTTCTGGTGTAGATTTTTTTCTTCTTATTGCATCAGACTGTTAAGCCCTTTTCATTTGGAAACTCACCTCCCCAATTTGGAGAAGTTTTCTTATATTATTCGTGTGTACGTGTCTGTGTATCTCTCTGTGTGTGTATGTGTGTGTGTGAGAAACATCTCACATATATAAAAGAATATGAGTAATATAAGTTAAGAAATGTAGTAAAACAAGCATAGTAAAAACACCTATGAACTTTCTACCCAATTTGGGAAACAGGGTGTTATCAATACCTTATGCTGTTTTCTGATCCCATTCTCTGCTCACCATGCACTCACCCTCCTCCAGCCACATAACCACTCTCATGCCTTTTTTTCTGAATTCTCTTGCTTTTCTTTATTGTCTTATTACGTATGCGTGTGTTGCTAAACTCTACTTTGTTTACTTGGGCTTGCTTTGAACATCATAAAAATGGCATCACACACAGAAATGGCATTCTTCTGTGGCATGCATTTCATTCAACGTTGTTCCTAGGAGTCGTCTATGCCCTGTGAAGAATTGACACCTTTATCATATTAAGTTTACTGTCCATGTTCATAATATGTTTTTTCTATTTATGTCATCTTTAAGATTTTTCTATCATTTTTAAAATAATTTTTTCATAAAGGTTTTAAATATCTTTTGTTAAATTTATTGTGAAGCACTTCATAATTTCTTAATGTGGTGACATCTTTTTTTAAATTTTATTTTCCAGCTCTTCGTATCTGAATTATAGGAAAGTAATTGAATCACCTTGTTAAACTCTATTAATTCTAATCTATTTGTAAATTATCTTGGCTTTTTCTACATAAACATTCATATAACCTGTGAGTGATTGATTGCATGGAAATGATTTATTGTAGACTAAATAATGGCCCCCCTCAAAGATGTCCATATCCCAATCCCCAAAACCTGTGAATATGTTACCTTACATAACAAAATGGACTTTGTAGATGTGACTAGATTAAGGGTTTTGAGATGGGGAGATTTTCGGGATTATCCAGATGGTCCCAGTACAATCACAAGAGGCTCCTTTTAAAAGAGAGACAGAAGGGTTAGAGACAGTGAAGGCTATATGATAATAGCAGAGAGAGACGATGTGACAATGGAAGCAGAGTTTGGAGTGATGTGCTTTGATTATGCAGGACAGGGCCACAAGCCAAGGACTGGGGGTGGCCTCCAGAAGCTAGAAAAGACAAGAAAACATTCTCCCCTAGATCCTCCAGAAGGAACACAGCCCTGCTAACACCTTGATTTTAGACTAGATTACTTTCAGATCTCCAGAACTATAAGAGAATAAATTTGTGTTGTTTTAAGCCACTGAGTTTGTGGTAATTTTTATAGCAGCAATAAGAACCTAGTACAGGATGCATATAAGATAAACTTTTTGAGAACTATCTCGTCTGAACTTGTCTTAATTCTGTGCTCTCATTTCCAAGTGTCATAGCTCCAGAATTCTAGGCTGGAATATTATAAACAAGATAGACATTTTTTTCTCCTTTTACAATTTTTATATCATTTATTTATTATTCTTGTCTAACTATGCTGCCCAGACTCTCCAAGTACAACGTTGAGTAGAAAGATTTTAAAGGATACCCTTGACATCTTCCTGGTTTTAAAAGGAGTTTTTCTAATACTTCACCATTTAAGTATTCTATTTGCTATAAGTTATTGGTAGAGAGTTTTCATGAAGTTATTGAAGAAATTCCCTTATTCTCCTAGTTGGCTAAGATTATTTTTAACGTAAATGAGTGCTAATTTTTATCAAATGCTTTTTCTGTGCCTATCAAGATAATCATGTAGATTTTCTCCATTAATCTATAGTTGTGATGATTTATATTAATACTTTTTTAAAAGTTAGACCAACCTTATATTCTGCAATAAGACCAGCTTGGTTCTGCTGCATTCAGCTAGCTAACATTTTAATTAAAACTTTCACATCTTTGCTTATGAGGGAAACTGGCTGTAACTTCTTTTCTGCTTTCCTCATCTAGTTTTGGTTCAGGGTTATATAGCCTCACAAATTGAGTTGGGGAGTGCGCCCTATCCTGCGGTTTTGCTTCTTTTCATTTTAGAACTTAAACATTTTCTTAAAGCTACAGCAAATACAGATTCAGTTCTCTTACATTTTACATACTCTGACCCACAAACACACCACTATAACTATATATTCTCCCTATATAGTTATACTTTTTGGTTCAGTCAATATTCAGCATTATCAGGATTAAGTAAATATTACATGCCAGTGAGCCACATAGTATATTACATTTACACATCCTTTTCAGTACAACTTTTCCCTGGAGTAAATAAATGGCCTCATTTTGTTTGTTTGTTCATTTGTTTGTTTGTTTTGGCTTAGTTTTCTATGTGTCAATGAGTAATTTTTCCTGAAACTGTTGCACACAACTGTAATTCAATTCACTTCAATATCAGACAGCTGATATTATTGTTTTTCATGGGGAATTCTCTCCTGGAGTTTTCTTGTTCTCTTGCTGCCAACTGAGTTGTGCTGTGCCTGCTTCCTGCTCTAACTGACAGCTGTTATATTCCTTTTGTCTCTTTTCTGTATTGAAATCCGTCTGTCCTTGTTTCCAGGGGTTCCTCTTTGTTGATTTGCTGGCTCATTTTGGTGGAGCACATTCTCCCATTTTGAGAAGGGGCTGCATGGAAGATAACATTTGTGAGGCCTAATTTCTCTGAGTTTACCTTAATTCTGCTCTTTCATTTGCTGCTTCGATGGGTCTAAATAGGAATCTTGTTCTTTCAGAATATCAGCATATGTTATCTTCTACTTCCTGTCGGACCAACACAGTTCTGATTCGCAGTTTTTATATGTGAGGTATTTTTATTGCTCTTTCATTGCTTCAATGATATATTTTTTTTAACCTCTGTTGTTCTGAAATTTCTTAAAGATATGTTCTGGTGTAGATTTTTTTCTTCTTATTGCATCAGACTGTTAAGCCCTTTTCATTTGGAAACTCACCTCCCCAATTTGGAGAAGTTTTCTTATATTATTCGTGTGTACGTGTCTGTGTATCTCTCTGTGTGTGTATGTGTGTGTGTGAGAAACATCTCACATATATAAAAGAATATGAGTAATATAAGTTAAGAAATGTAGTAAAACAAGCATAGTAAAAACACCTATGAACTTTCTACCCAATTTGGGAAACAGGGTGTTATCAATACCTTATGCTGTTTTCTGATCCCATTCTCTGCTCACCATGCACTCACCCTCCTCCAGCCACATAACCACTCTCATGCCTTTTTTTCTGAATTCTCTTGCTTTTCTTTATTGTCTTATTACGTATGCATGTGTTGCTAAACTCTACTTTGTTTACTTGGGCTTGCTTTGAACATCATAAAAATGGCATCACACACAGAAATGGCATTCTTCTGTGGCATGCATTTCATTCAACGTTGTTCCTAGGAGTCGTCTATGCACATAGCTATAGTTCATCAACTTTTCATCACAGTAAAGCATTCTGTTGTGTGATGATACTACAATTTCTTCATTCTCCCAATGACAGGCATTAAGTTATTCCTTCTTTTTTTAATCATGTCTACTAGCGTGACCATTTCTTTCCCCCATTGTCTCTCATTTCTCTGAAACTTGTATTAGTCAGTTGTTGGATCTCTGGGCTGAGCTTGAATTTTCTTACCTCTTCTCTTGTTTTCTGTTTCTTTGTATTTTTATTCTACTGTCTCAAAGAATTTCTCAAATTATACTCAATTCATCTATCGAACTTTTATTTCTGCTACATTTTGAAATTTTAAAAGCTCTTAGTCTCTACATGTTCCTTTTTTTAGCTTACTGTTCTGTTTTCATAGATACAAACAAGGTTGAGAATTTTCTTGCAATTTTCTTTGCTTTCTGCATTCTCTGCCTTCCCCTAGGATGGTTGGTGGGGTAGTTGGTGGATTTATGTCTGTCTTTATGTTTGTCTTTCATGTTAGAAGCTCCCTCTGATATCAAGGGATGTTTAGCTCTCTGCTCAGACTGATTTTGAGTCCTGGGTGCATAGAAGGGGGTCATCTGCCAGTGGGCTTCACAGTAACGTGATCAGGTGGGGACACAGCTCTTTCTTTGAGGGAACACCAAATGCCTGTAGGTCTTTTCTCTTGGCCTAGTCAGTTTCCCCAGAGAGGAATCTTCCATTCTTCCTCTCAGAAGATGTAAGCTTGTCTCCATCATTCTGCATCTGTCTCCATCATTCTTGCTGCTGCAAAGAAAAATTGAGTAGGGGGAGGAGGTTGCCATCCACAGGTAGACTTTCACTGAATGCCCCTTTCAGTACTGTTCCCTGTTTTTGTCTGATTGTGTAGGATGGGAGTAGAGATCTGGGTGTCTCACTGCTTCTCAAACAGACAGCCAAGATGCATCTCCTATTTTCAGCCCCACCTCTCTCCCCATCTCTAGTGGATATTTATTTCAATTAAAGTCCTACAGCAAGGAATCCACTTCTTATTATATACTACCTCCCTTTTCAGATCTAAATTTCGGCTTTCTCTGTTCTTCTAAATCAGTTATCACCAGCTTCCAAAATTTTCTGGACTTCTGTCATCTGTCCTGCATCCTCTCCAATTTGCTTTGTCCTTGTACTCATACCTTTTTGTTGTTCTTTGTAATTACTCTCATTTCGAGGCTTTGTGGAGGAAGTGGAAATAAATGCACATGTTTTTGATGTCATTACCCCACAGTGCAGAGGTGTTATAATGCGGAGAAGTATCTGAGGGAAGGAGCATTAGAAACTGCAGGAAGTCTGCAGGGCCTCCCTTGGATGTCTACAGCCACCTCTGGTTTTCAGAGGCCTCCATGTGCTGGCCCACTGCCTGGCACAGTATTCATTTATGTGGCGAGTAGAGAGGAATTTGTGTGTGTGTGTGTGTGTGTGTGTGCGCGCGCGCATGTGCGTGTGCAGACCATTGACGCTTTTGCAAAGAGCAGCCAAAGAAAGTGCTATTTGAACTAAGGAAAGAGAGTCAAGCTCATTTGGAGCAAACAAAGTCGACCAGAAAAGCATTGACAGCCAACATCCAGATGGATCTCACCCACTCCATTCTCTCTGTCCGGGATACTGCAAAAACAGCAGTTTACTCTCTCCCAGTCAGAGGCCTCCCCCATAGACCAGGACTTGGTTAACAACACCGGCAACCTTGTTTCCAAGCATGGGCCAGATAGCCACAAACAGGAGAGCCACCTGTCTGGAACAGAATGCCGTCTTGCCTCTAGCATCTAGCAAACCAAAGTCTGATGGGGCAGGTTCTGCAAGAGGAGATTGCAGTCACCACCTGTGCATCCAGGGCTCTGTAACCTGGAGTAGGGCATTGTCTCAGAAATAGCCTGAGGCACGCCCTGTGGCAGGGGGGGCTGTGGCGTTTCACGTGCAGTTGCTGAGGGGCAGATGTGAGTACTGTTGATGCGAGAAACATACAAACCTGTAGGTAATCTTTATGAGTTTATCTGTGCCCAAACTGATGATGGTTGCTGGGAAGCAAGATCTAAAATGTTCTGGAGAATAACAATGTGCAGTTTCTTTTATGCATTTGAAATTGAAGGAAGTAAAGAAGATTGTGCGACAGTAGGAGAAAGCAAGGTAAGGATTGGATTACAAAATTATGTTCTTTCTTAAGGGCGGTTATGCGTTTGAGGGGTATCACTCCTGGCATTTCAAAGGTATGTTAACCTAGATGTACAAAAGCAATGGTCAAAGTTTGCTTACAAACTTTTCACTAAAGAAGTTATAGGCCTGGGGCGTGACTACTCACCGTGACCTGCCCTGGTAGGCATTTGTGATTTATTACAGCACCTGTTTTTCTTCCACAGTACTCACCCTTTTCTTCTGATTGTAAGTGCCCTGCAGTCATCCTAAGAAGCTAAGACAGGCCTGAGAGGGATGGGAAAATGGGAGAAGAGCCTGGAAGAATAGCTTCTGCGCTGGTGAGTAAGCATACTCTGGAGAGTTTTCAACACTACAAAGCCATTCTCAGAGGATACTGACTGATATCTGATCTGATACAATTGAACTCAATTCTGACACTATCTCCCCAGAGACAGTATCAGATCTCACAGGTTCCTGGTTCAGTCCCACAATACTGCCCCCATTTCACAATACTGTCCCTTGTGCTTCTGATCCATAGGCTATAAATCGGAGGTTCCCATGACTTACCCCCAGGTTTTATCACTTGTTAGAACAGCTCGCAAAGCTCAGAGAAACATTTACTGGTTTATTATAACGGATATTATAAAGGATGCATATGGACAGCCAGATGGAAGTACATAGGGCGAGGTCAGGAAGGATCCTGAGCTTAGGAGCATTTGTTCCCATGGGTCTGGGGTGCACTACCCCTCCTGGCATATAGATGTGTTCACCAACTCGGCAGCTCCTCAAAACTCCTTGTTCAAGAGTTTTTGTAGAACATAAGCTGCAGCGCGCTCACACCCATTCTTTAGATCAGTGGGTGGGGCTGAAAATTCCAGTCTTGCAATCACTTGTAGTGACCAGTCCCGTCCATTGTGAGGCTTTGTAGAGGCCCCACCCTGAGTCACCTCATTAGCATAAACTCTGGTGTGACGGAAAGGGCTTGTTATAAATAACAAAAGATACTCCTATCATTTAGGAAATTACAGGGTTTTAGGAGCTCCCGTGCCAGGAACCAAAGATGGAATTCTTATACCACACGTGCCAGTACCACATCCTCAGTGATAGCTGCTTCTGCTTTTTCCAGGGTGGCGTTACTCACGTCAGTGAGGAAATTACTCTGCACGCAGCTCCCTTCCTCTCACGAGAGTGAGGTGGGATGGGGGAAGAGAAGACTGCAGCAGATGCTGTTGGTACTCTGCCCGTAGCCCCTAGGATCCCTGGACTGGTTTTGTGCGCGCTTGCTCTCGGCGTGATTTCACTCCCAGCAGCCTGCACCTGCATCTCTTGGTAGAGAGCCTGGGAATTTATGTCCCCCTAGGGCCAGCCCTTTAATAATGACTGACAAATACGGGGGTACAGCCCTCCAGCTCTCTTGCTTCCTTTGAAGGGCAGTTGTAAGGTATCTCCAGAGTTCTCATGAGGGACTGAGCCAGAGCCACCCTCTTTGGGACTCTACTTGCTGTCATATCTTTTGCTTGTCCTCTTTTTTATCCAGGTCCCACTTCCCCACCCACCCCACCCCACCTCCAACCAGTTTTTTCTGGGAACACTTCTGGAATAAGTAATTTTTACATGAATCCTCTTCTCCAAATGCTTCTGGAAACTCCGTCGAAGGCAGCCTCATATTTCAGAGTCTTTGCTGGTTCTTTGCTACTAAAAATGGAAAGACTTCAGTTTAGCCCTTTGTTTATAAAGCACAATAAAGGTGCTGCAGGGGTGAAAAGGGTAGACCCTGAGATGAGGAAAAGAGTGGAGACTTAATTGTTCTTTAAATCAAAGGGAGAGAATTGCGCTTCTGAAGGGAACCTGGAGTTTAGGTAAGAAGGAGAGAAGGCTGGGAGTTTGGGATGCAGAAGGGGCTGAGCGGCATAGCAGAATGAAGCTGCTCTATGGTGCCAAGCCTTCAGTAAAGACTGCTATGTACACAAAGACTGCACAGGCGTGATGTTTGGGACAAGGGGAATCCAGTGAAAAGGTTGCTTGGGATGAGATGCTGCAGTGCAGACCAAATGAGCAGGATGGGAAGGCCAGGCGATCCTGGCGCTGAACTCTTTCAGTGGAAGCAGGAAGTCCAAACCAGTTGTTCTTGTAAGAGTAAGGAAAACATAATCCAGCATGCATATGGGCACCACACACACACACACACACACACACACACACACACACACACACGATATCGAAAGGGATAAAATAACTCCTCTGAGATCTGAGTTATACATGAAATGGCAAACTTCACATACTTGAAGGATAAATTCTAAA
>NW_011888906.1:4478502-4488083 GCF_000151845.1 Pteropus vampyrus | reverse complement strand
CACACACACACACACACACACACACACACACACACACACACGATATCGAAAGGGATAAAATAACTCCTCTGAGATCTGAGTTATACATGAAATGGCAAACTTCACATACTTGAAGGATAAATTCTAAACTCGGCCCAAGAATATCCAAAGGCATCTACAACATCAGAAACAGCATTGCTCAGTTAAAACCTAAATCGACTCCCACAGCAAACAGGAGTTCACGGACGGTGGGGATACAATAAGAAAGGACAAGCTAAGGCAACGTCATCCAAACCCACACATGACCTGAGCCCTTTCCATGCTCCTCCCAGCCTGTGGCAGAGCCGGGAGAGCCCTGGCACTTCCTCCCTCTGCCCTGCTCCTCCAGGGGCTCAGCGGCCTGTGCTGATAGCCTTGCCCCTTCCCTGCCCTTCCTCTCCGCAGCCCTGCCGCCGGCCGCCTCCCTGTGTGCCAGCGTCCTCACAACGGTTTCTCCAGGGTGAATGAAGTCTAATTCTGTCAGGGGGCTGGGGACCGGCCTCTCATTCCGTTCCTGTCTCTGCTCTCCTCTTTCATGTCTTTCTTCCACAAACATTTATTCAGCGTATGTGACTCACCGGGAACAGTTATCTGTGTTCTGTCTCCATCCGTTTCTGTTTCTTTTTCGCTCTGCCCCTGACTCCATTCCTGCCTCCTTCCTCCTCCTTTCCCCTCTTTCCCTCTCAACCCTTCACCCTCTCCCTCTATCCCTTCTCCTAGTCCTGGTCTCCTTGAATTAAATTGGCCTATATTTCTGAAAACATGACACAGCAAATTTGACAGTGCCCACAGTAACTGATGTGTTACAAAGCGGTTTGTGCTAACAAGTCCTTTTTTTTTTTTGGTTATCAATAAGGGTGTAAACAACATGATTTTAGATCTTTTTCTACTTCTCTGATTAATTACTTCAGAAGAACTCTCTGGGTATGGTATTTTTAAGTCGAAGGGTATAGACATTTTTAAGACTTGCGATATATTTGGAAAATTATTTTTATAGCAATGTTGTGCATGTAACCAGACTTCTTTAAGTTCATACCAACCTCAGATTTAAGATGGGATCACACATGTTTCTCAGGAACATGGGTTCCTGAAAACACTCAGGTTATGGAATATCTCTGCAGATTGGTTGTTTTGTAGGGACATGCCAAGTCTCCTTTCTGCACATTTGTTTATTGATTCGTTTAACACACATCGATATCAAGCATGTGCCAAGTGCGAGTAATGACCCTGGACTAGACTCTGGTGATTTAGAGCCTTGCCAAAATCACAGGTGACTCCTTCCTTTAAATTAGGCTCGATTTTGGCATTTGGTATTTTAAAAATCAACAGTAAGGTGAGAGTTTTGTTACAACATGAGACAGTATAATCAGAGATTATTCTACCACCCATTTATCTCTACCCAGATAATAGTAAACAACGTGCAGCTCTCACCCACACTGCCTTCAGTCTCTGTTGATCGAGACGCTTTTTCAAACATCTAAACAGCTTTGAATGTCCTATAATTTTTAATTACTGTTTGCTATAGATTAAATATTTGTGTTCCCCCCAAATTTGTATATTGAAACCTAATCCCCAATGTGATAGTATTTGGAGACGGAGCCTTTGGCAGGTGATTAGGTCATGAAGGTTAGAGCCCTCATAAGTGTGTGATTAGTGACTTTATAAAAGACCCCAGAGTCCTTTCACTGCTTTCACCCCTTTTTACTGTGAGGATACATTAAAAAGAAGCTTGTCTATGAACCAGGAAGCAGGCCGTACCCAGACACCAAATCAGCCAGCACCTTGATCTTGGACTTCCCAAAATCTAGAACTAGGAGAAATAAATTTATGTTGTTTATAAACCACCTAGTCTGTGGTAATTTGTTATGGCAGCCCAAACAGACTAAGACACTGCTTCAAAGGTAGAAGGTGTTTTGACCCCTTTTATTTCCTCGTATACCTCAGAATTTCTGGGCCATTGTGCCTGCACATGTTCTGTTCCCTCATTTGAGATAGGTCCAATGGGCTGGTCTTTCTCTCTGTTCCCCAACAGGTACATGAAAATACCAAGCATTATATTTTCTACTTGTCACAATATATGCTCGCAGATCTTGGTATAACTTGCTTACTAATCAAAACTTTTAGCTATTAGGTGAATGTCATGAGGTGTTTTTAGGTCTCCAAAGAGGAATTTGACTAAAGGTCACCCAGAACATTTAGATACACTGAGAAGCTCACAACGCATGTTAATCAGATAATCACACACAATACAGCATGATAAAGTCTTCTCTGAAGTTGTACTGTATGGGAGGTAGGATTTGAGGGGGAACCCAGAGGGGAAGTCCATAACACAACAAGCAAGGGCAAGAGACCTTATTAATTGTGTATCAGTCAGCTACTACTGCATAACAAACACTGTAATAATCTCGGTGTCCAACAACAATGGATATTTTTAAATTTCTCATTCAGTTAATGGAGGTTTGCTGGGCATTGATCTTGATTTTGCACCAGCACCTACAAAAGACAGGCATGCAAGAGACCAAGCCTAACATGTAAGCACATTGTAAGCCTCTGTCACATCATGTGTATTACTATCCCACTGGTCAAAGTAGTCATATGAAAAAGCCCAAGGCCTAGATGCAAGGAAGTATATCCCTCCCATGGAAGTATAGTGAGAAGCAGTGAATATTTGTTGAATAAGCATCTAATCTACCACAAGCTGGACCTCGAAGGACCAAGGAATGTTGTTCTAGGAAGCTGTGAGAGAAATGAGAGTTCTGTAGAAAGGAACCACATCAGGAAAGGCTGGGAGATTCAAGGATGTATGGCACATTTAGGGAATCGTGCATAGTTTGAGAAACAGAAGCCCAGGGCACTTCTGAGAGATGTAAAGTGCATGTAGGAAGCTGAATCAGAAGAGGGAGCCAGGAGCCAGTGTCCTCCTCAGGGTTGGAGGATACCTAAGAGATCTGGACAGATTGGACCAAGGTCAGAGGCCTGCTCTCCCTGTTGGATTTTCAGGGGCCTCCTGCTCTGTTTCTTGAAGTCTCTACTTCCTGGGGGAGAAAATAACCTTCCATCAACCTTTTGTGCTCTCTAGGCAACCAACCTTAACCTCTTCACTATCCAAGGAATAAACTATACTAATTCTCCTTTTCCTCAACACTGACCATGCCCAGCATTGCGTCTAGGAAATGTTTCTTGTGTATGACCCAGAATGTATAAACAACTTGGAATTCTTTATTCAAAATTATTTTTTTTCTGGTCAGGCATACTTATTGAAAGAATAACACAAAATAGTGACTATTAATAATGTACCAACTATCGCCAGAAATAACCACCCTTCACACTTTGATCAATAGCCTTTCAGAGTGCATGCAAGGTAATTATATAACTAGAATCATATATTCTGTTGTAGTTAACCAGCTTTTTTAATATCCACTCAAAACATAAACCTATCACATCCTTTTTAATGGCTGTATTCTAGTTTATTGTATGGCTATGCCATCATTTATTCACTAGTGAATAAGTAGTAAATCAAATGCATACATACTTAAATTTTTCATACATATTACCAAATTGCCTGCCAGAATGGTTGTATTCCTACAAATGGTGTCAGAAAGTGGCTTTTCCTCACACACTTGATATCAGTAGGTATTTTATATGTTGCTAACACAAACAATTTAACCTCTGTTATTATAATGGAACAATTATATTTTTATTTCTTTGTGAAAAAGATATTTTTTGAACCAGAATTGTCACAGCAGAGCTATCAACCAATGTGAAGGTAGAACACAGATATTTTAGGAGAGAGAAATTCTTAAAGACAGAAACAGAAATTAATAAATTAGAAAGCAAAAAAATAAATAACCTGATAAATCAAACTAAGACCTGGTTCTTTCATAAAGAATGTGGTGGGGGGATGGGGGTGAGTAGAAAAGAAAAAACTACTCTCAAGCACAAGCAAAAAATAGGTTAAACACACACACACATATCCCACAATGTCAGGTATAAGGAGTAGGGTTTTTACTCCACATATAAAAAACTAAAAATTATTAGAAAAATTCTATGTTAAAGTTTATTAATATGCCTGAAATTGTCTTTGAAATGACTAGTTTTCTCGAAAATATGAGTTCTTAAAATTGATTTTACAGAACCTATATACCAGAATATACTAAAATTCATTGATAAAATGGAAAAGGTTGTAAATAATTTATGCCCCCAAGCGACAGCGGCCCAGATGGCTTTATGAATGAGTTCTAGGAAATATTTTAAATACCATTTCTATGTTATGTAAGCTAGATATTTAAACTAGCATGGGAAAAGATGTAATTTATAATAGAAAAATGCAATACATTTTATAATACAAAAGTCTAACTAGGCACTTACACATATGAAAGTCTTAAATAAAATATTAATAAGTTATGCCCAGCAGTGTATTAAAAGAATTGTGTGCCCTGATCAAGTAGTGTTTATTCCAGGAAGAATAACTGGTTCAACATTAAGAAATTTGTGTCAAGCCAAGCATCCTGTAACACATTAGATGGTGAAAGAAAAAAGCATATGATCAGCTCAATATATGGTAAAAAGTGCATTAATTGAAGTGTAGCATATATTTCAGATAATAACGATAACGACAGTGGTGACAACAGTGGTGATAAATACATTAGTAAGCAAATAACAGAAGGGCCAGGGATGCATTTTTTTTAAAAATCGGAAGCCACAAGCAGCAAACTTAATGATAAAACATTAAACATTGGAAGTGTTTCCATTAAATGAGACATTCGCTATTATTGCTGTTAATCAAAATGTCTCTGAAGTCTCAGAACAATGCCATTCATTTTTTAAAAAGAAATAAAAGGGATAGATATTAAAAAGAAACAGCAAGTTATCTTCATTTTCAGACTATATTATTTTCTTCCTAGAAAACCCATGAAAATCAACTGAAAATATTATCAAAACTATTAAGTGAGGTCAAAGAAGTGGTTCAATATGAGAAATACATAAATCTGTATGTATGACTTATTGCTTACACCACCAATGACCAGTTAGTAAATGTAATGAAAAAAGGGAGATTCTATTCACAATTGCAACAGTAACTGTAAAATACGTGTATGTGAATATGACCAAAAGTATATGACCTATATGAAGAAAACTGTAAAATATTCCTAAAGAAAAAAAAATTTTAAAGTTGGAGAGAGATACTACGTGTAATGATATAAAGATATTTGTTTTCCCTGACTTATTTTATGAATTTAATACAGAACTTGAAAGATTGATTCTAAAATTGTCTGGAAGGAGGTATGCATGAAGCCAAGAAATTTTGAATCAGCTCATAGCCACACAGAATAAAGACTGTATTTCCCATTCTCCCTTGTAGCTAGCTATATGTGTTCATGTGACTAAGTTTTGACCAATGAAAGTGTTTTGTTGCTCCATCCAGAAACTTTTTTAAAAAAATGACTTACATGCATCATTTCCCTTCTCTAACACATTTTTCTATTTTGCTGCTTGGAATATGAAGTCTGAGGATGAGGATGTGTAGGCTGGACTCTAAGAAGGAAGGTCACGTTCTAGTAATGGCAGAGCAGAAAGCTGAAAGGAGCCTGGTTTCCAATCAATAAATATCTGGTGTCATGAAAGAGAGAAACTACATCAGCTCCAGATTGCCTATCTCTGGGCCTTAATATTTAAGCCACTAATATTTTAGGTTTTCTTCATTCACAGGTGAATCTAATCCTGTTATAATAACCTTTCATATGGTCCCCATGCTTATATAATTATATTCAGACCTATTTAACACACACAAGTTTTATATAGATTTTTGAACTTGAGGGAGGAAAAAAATTTTTCTTCACTTTGTTTTCCTCAGTCCATACAACCTTGTGAAAAATGTTATCCATATCAATTAGTAGAGCTCTAATTCATGTTTTTTGATGGCTTTTAAAAAGTCCCAAAATTTATTCCCTCATCATCCCATTATTAGGCATTTGCTTCATTTCCAATTTTTTTTTCTCACTACTAACAATGAAGTAATAAACATATATTCTTGTATATATACTGGTGCCCTTGTTTCTAAGGGACAGAATCCTAGGAATAAGCTAGCTGGATGAAGGGCGTATGTATTTTAAATTTAATAGATGTTGCTAGATTGCTTTCCAGAAAGCCTGCAACACTTACATTTCTATCAGCAATGTCTGAGAGCACCATTTCTCCACATCCCCACCAGCAATAGCTCCTTGTTATTTTTTAGCAGTCTAGTGGATGTAAAATGTTCCCTCAGTTTGCTTTTCTGGGACTGTTAATCAATTTCTGATAATATAAGACTCCTATCTCTTCACAGTTTTAAGGCATTTGTTTTTTCATACTATGAGATCACTTTATTCAATTCAAAAAAACCCCTATATAATTGTAAATGGAATTATAATAAATCGATATATAAATGTTGAGAAAATTAAAATTTTTGTATTAAGCCCTCTCACCCAAGAACTTGGTAAACTTTATATTGGTTTAGTTCTTTTATGCCTTTCAATAAACCTTATAGTTTTTATATAGCTTTCCCTAAGCCTTTCCTGTTACATTTATTCTTAAACATTTTGTAGTTTTTTAATCTATTATAAATAGAATATTTTCTCATTTTTATTTCTAGGTATTTATTGACAAAATAGAGAAATGTTATGGATTCTTTGTGTATTTATCTTATAACAAGACACCTTATCAAATTATCTTATTCATAAACCAATGCCTATGTTAGTTATTTCATTTTCTTTTTTTTTTTTTTGGAATTTTCTAGAACCTCCAAGACCATGATAAATAATAACAGGCCCAGTTTCTTGGTTTCTAAATTCCTCTCCTTCAATTGCTGGTGTTCATCCACTTCTAATTTTGATTTAACCCCTTCACTTACTGAGGGCAAGAATAAAGTCTGATTTTTCCAACAATCTATCCCTAGCAACCTAGAATAGGGCTGAGCACATACTATGAAAATGAAAGTAAAAAAATCTATGTACGTATGTGTGTGTATAAATATATATATATTTATATATTTATACTTCACGGAGGAGGAAGTGGCCCAATATTGAGTTCACTAAAATCAAATAAGAATTCAAAATGTATTTTAGATTTAACAACAGGAATGTTATTGATGAATTTGGTGATAGTATTTTAGTGGTGGGAGCAGAAGCTACAGAACAGAAATTTTGGACGTAAGGCGTACTAGGCATGACGAAACATTTGGGGGCCAGGGTTCCCCTAGTGCTAGTGGGACACTGAAAAGACTTCAGGATAGTGGAGCTTGTGAACGTTGAGAGCTAAGAGATGAGCAAGAACCATGCTAAGGACTGAGGGTCATGCTTCAGCTTGGGAGCTGTGGGTAGCTATGGAAGAACTTTAAAGGGTCATACCTATAGAGTTGTTTTTTAGAAAGATCGCTCTAAAGAAAATGGAGTACCATTTTGTAAATTCGCCCATTTCTCTCCTCATTTGCATTGCCTTTCCTTGGATCACCCTACTCACCCCTCCCCACACGTGGATTGCTGCAATCACTTTCTGGTCTGTTTCTATCCATTCTTGCCCCTCATCAATTCATTCTTCATGCCAGCTTCCAAGGTAGTTCCTTTGTTTTATTTTTTTTTTTCAGTGTAATCTTTTCTAGATTACAAGTCTAATTATGGAATTCTTCTGCTTGAAATAAATTATTGGGAGTTGTAAAGCACCACCCTGGTTTCTATAGGATCCAGCCTTCCCAGGTGAGATTCCCAGGGCGAGAACATTCATTTTGGGGTTGGTAGAATCTTTATCTGGGAAATGGCCTATTCTTGGAGTTCCCGCGGAGAAAATCAGTTCCCTCTCTAGGGAAACAGAACTCAGTGAGGATCTAGTGACCATCCTTTGAGGTGTCGGGGCACAAATTTCCTCAAAACTGTTTACTCTCCCTCCATAAAGTCAGTTAAAATTGTGCTGAAAACTGGTTATGGTTCTTATCCCATTTTTCTGCCGAATGTTGCCTACACAAGGTCCTGATGCTCTTATGTCTGCTGGGGTAGGAGGATGAGTTCCCTGAGAACAATCTTGTCTGTAGATATGCACCTGAGGAGGGAACCAGGGAGATTTGGGTTGGGTTTAGAGAAGAGTTCTTGGAAGACATTACATTCAAAACAGTTCAAGGCTAAGATGCAGTAATAATAATAGTGATGATCATGTGGCAGGATGGCTTATCTACTATACCTTCCCCACTTCTCCTCAAAGCCTAGCACCTCCTGAGGCCAGGATAGTAGAGGCAGTAACACTTGGGCAGATTCTGACTATAGAGCCTGTGGGATTTGCTGACAAGTGTAGTGTGAGAGGAAAAAGAAGAGGTGGATCAAGGATGACTCCAAGATTTTTCACCTAGTCAATTGGAAACATAGAGTTGCTACTTACTGACATGACGGAAGCCATAAGAAAGTTTTGAAGAGGTCTGGTTTTCATTTTGTACAGATTTATATAAGAGATGCTATTAAATACCTAAAGGAGGATATCAAGCAGGTAATTGAATATAGTTGTGGAGAAGCCTAGCTTGGAGATATAAATTTGGGAGTGTTTAAAGCCATGAGACTGGATGAGGTCACCAGGAAGTAAGTGGAGATCAAGAAGAGGATCAAGGACTGAGCCTGGGGAAATCCAACATTTAGATGGAGTGATGAGGAAGAACCAACAGAGAAGACTAAGAAGAAGCAGTCACTGAAGTAGAAGGAAACTAGAAGAATGCAATGTCATGGAAGCTCAACACAGAAAGTATTTCCATGAGCAGAGATGTTTCCATCATCAACTATGCCAAATGCTGCAGACAGGTTGCATTGCCCAGTAGAACTAGCTGCTGTAATAGAGACATCCCCATGTCTCAGTGGCATAGACAATATAAGTTTATTTCTCACTCATTTGAAGTATATTCAGCGGCAGAGGGGAGGGATAAATGGAGGGGAGAAGCAGTTCTCTGTTTCATGATGATAATCAGGGTCCCATATTGACAGAGGCTGAGTCCTTTTCAATTCGTGGCTTCAAAAGTCACTCAAGGTGTCACTGTTCCCTGGAGGTGGGAGATGGGGATAGTGCATGAGAAATGTATTGGTAAGAGTCTAGCAGGAAATACACACTCAAATTGAATAATTTGAGAAAGGTTTAATGAAAAGACTATAAAGATGTGAGCAAGGGCAGGAAAACGATTGAAGGATTTCCATAATCTTGACATGGTTGATAGTAGGAGCCGTTACCACCCCTGATTTGTATAGACAAGAGGAAGTAATGGCCAGCGGAATTGAGAGAGAGAAAGAACCGTGTGGAGAAAGATGCCTGACTGAAGCTTTGGTAAGGGAAAACAGCCAACTCAAAGCAACCCCACAGGAGGGAGCCAGGGGAACAAATACCCTTCCCTCACTCTCTTCCCTCCCTCCAGTCTCCAGCAGGTACCTCCCACTGACTTAACCCAACCAGAATCCAGAGTCTCATTGAAAAAGTCTCAGTAGTTAGGCTGCTGAGGCACAGAGCAGGATGGAAAAAGGTGAAGAGTGGATCTGCAGGAGCAGATATCCGGCACAGGACATTTC
>NW_011888906.1:4451311-4477782 GCF_000151845.1 Pteropus vampyrus | reverse complement strand
GCGGAGAAAATCAGTTCCCTCTCTAGGGAAACAGAACTCAGTGAGGATCTAGTGACCATCCTTTGAGGTGTCGGGGCACAAATTTCCTCAAAACTGTTTACTCTCCCTCCATAAAGTCAGTTAAAATTGTGCTGAAAACTGGTTATGGTTCTTATCCCATTTTTCTGCCGAATGTTGCCTACACAAGGTCCTGATGCTCTTATGTCTGCTGGGGTAGGAGGATGAGTTCCCTGAGAACAATCTTGTCTGTAGATATGCACCTGAGGAGGGAACCAGGGAGATTTGGGTTGGGTTTAGAGAAGAGTTCTTGGAAGACATTACATTCAAAACAGTTCAAGGCTAAGATGCAGTAATAATAATAGTGATGATCATGTGGCAGGATGGCTTATCTACTATACCTTCCCCACTTCTCCTCAAAGCCTAGCACCTCCTGAGGCCAGGATAGTAGAGGCAGTAACACTTGGGCAGATTCTGACTATAGAGCCTGTGGGATTTGCTGACAAGTGTAGTGTGAGAGGAAAAAGAAGAGGTGGATCAAGGATGACTCCAAGATTTTTCACCTAGTCAATTGGAAACATAGAGTTGCTACTTACTGACATGACGGAAGCCATAAGAAAGTTTTGAAGAGGTCTGGTTTTCATTTTGTACAGATTTATATAAGAGATGCTATTAAATACCTAAAGGAGGATATCAAGCAGGTAATTGAATATAGTTGTGGAGAAGCCTAGCTTGGAGATATAAATTTGGGAGTGTTTAAAGCCATGAGACTGGATGAGGTCACCAGGAAGTAAGTGGAGATCAAGAAGAGGATCAAGGACTGAGCCTGGGGAAATCCAACATTTAGATGGAGTGATGAGGAAGAACCAACAGAGAAGACTAAGAAGAAGCAGTCACTGAAGTAGAAGGAAACTAGAAGAATGCAATGTCATGGAAGCTCAACACAGAAAGTATTTCCATGAGCAGAGATGTTTCCATCATCAACTATGCCAAATGCTGCAGACAGGTTGCATTGCCCAGTAGAACTAGCTGCTGTAATAGAGACATCCCCATGTCTCAGTGGCATAGACAATATAAGTTTATTTCTCACTCATTTGAAGTATATTCAGCGGCAGAGGGGAGGGATAAATGGAGGGGAGAAGCAGTTCTCTGTTTCATGATGATAATCAGGGTCCCATATTGACAGAGGCTGAGTCCTTTTCAATTCGTGGCTTCAAAAGTCACTCAAGGTGTCACTGTTCCCTGGAGGTGGGAGATGGGGATAGTGCATGAGAAATGTATTGGTAAGAGTCTAGCAGGAAATACACACTCAAATTGAATAATTTGAGAAAGGTTTAATGAAAAGACTATAAAGATGTGAGCAAGGGCAGGAAAACGATTGAAGGATTTCCATAATCTTGACATGGTTGATAGTAGGAGCCGTTACCACCCCTGATTTGTATAGACAAGAGGAAGTAATGGCCAGCGGAATTGAGAGAGAGAAAGAACCGTGTGGAGAAAGATGCCTGACTGAAGCTTTGGTAAGGGAAAACAGCCAACTCAAAGCAACCCCACAGGAGGGAGCCAGGGGAACAAATACCCTTCCCTCACTCTCTTCCCTCCCTCCAGTCTCCAGCAGGTACCTCCCACTGACTTAACCCAACCAGAATCCAGAGTCTCATTGAAAAAGTCTCAGTAGTTAGGCTGCTGAGGCACAGAGCAGGATGGAAAAAGGTGAAGAGTGGATCTGCAGGAGCAGATATCCGGCACAGGACATTTCTGTGAGTCAGCCTTGAAAGTTGCAAACATCCTTTCCACTCAATTCCACTGGCCAGGCCTCAGTTATACAGCCACATCAAACTACAGATAAATTTGGGAAATATGGTCCTGCCAGTGCCCAGGAGGAAGAAGGGAGAGATTGGGTGAACAACTAACCCCTCTCTACCTCATGGTCAAGCAAGATGATAACTGAGAATCGACCACTGGATTTAGCAATATGGAGGCAATTGATGATCATGATAATCCAGTCTTGGTAGTGGATGTGAAAGCCTTATTGGAGTGGACTCGAGAGATTGGGAGGAGGATAACTGGAAACAGCGGTTGTTAACAACTTCTTTCAGTAAGTTTGCTGTAAATGAAGGCCAAGCAATAAGACAGCAGTTGGAAGGGTTGTGAGACCTAGGGTTTTGCTTTGTTGTTTTTTTTTTACAGTGAGGAAATAAAAGCATGTTTTTTATGCTGATGGGAATGTTCCAGTAGAGGGAAAAAATTGATGATGCAGGAAAGGGAGAAAATTGCTGGAGCGATGTCCTTGAGTAAGCAAGAAAGGATGGAATCTAGAGATAAGCAAAAGATTGGCCTTGGAAAAGAGTGCAGGCAGTTCATCTATAGTAAGAGTGAAGAAAGCAGAATATATGGACAGAGCCCTGGTAGGCAGTAAATGCAGCGGGGGGAGCCTGTTAAAGGTCTTTTCCAGTCGCTTGTATTTCTTTAGTGACACAAGAAACAAAATTATCAGCTGCGAACGAGATTGGAGAAAATTGCTGGGGGTTTCAGCAGAAATGAGACAGTATGAGACAGTATGACATAGCTACCAAAAAGACTGTGAGAAATGACATCTTCCTGATGGAGATGGTCCAGTTGTCTCTGAGACAGTCTACTCTGAGTTCACACCCAGGTGGAAGCCTCTGGCCCTGCCTTTCTCCACTCTACCTGTAGACTTCTTGTCCTAATCCAGTATCGGGCCTGGATAATCTGAATAGGTAGCACTTTTCGAGCATTTACAAGGTCCAAGCACTGCTCTAAACACAGTGCATTTAGTCATGATAACTCTATGAAGTAGGTACTGCTATTATCAACCCCTTTTTATAATAAGGAAACTAAGGCACAAGGTAAGTGATATAGTAGATGCTCAAGCTGAATTCAAACTCAGGCAGTCTGGCTCCAACACCCTTGCTCTTGACTTCTCCGTGTCTATCTATACATACTAGAAGTGTCGGAGTGATAAACACTGGAAGGTGCTGGGCTTGGGAAGAGTAAGTGAACATTTAAAAGGTTAAAAGGCTGCAGCTGGTTAGGCGGGGATGAGATGCTGTGCTTAGGAGAGGGTTGGTGGGGACTTGCTGCTGAGAGAGGGGTGGCCACATGCCGACCCAGAAAGCCTATGACCGAAAGGCAGAGCCAATGTCAGGATCCCAGGGACAAGTCGAGTAGACCGGAAGAGACCCTCATATCTTCTGCATCGTGTGTAGGCTTTGCATCAATCACCATAAAATGCTTGGCTTAATCTTGATTTAACATACTCCTGGCTTCTGGGCATGTTTCACTAGCTGATGGAAGCTGTTCTGTTTCCACGATAGGGATACATGGTGCTGTGATGGTAGCAATAATGAAGACGATATGGTAAAATGAACATTTCATAAGTGAACGATGAACTTCATGAAGAACTTTATCCATGGGAAAATGTATCCATAAGTGAATTTACATTATATCATTCAATGCTTATAATACTCCTGTGATGTATACACCATTATTCTCATTTGAAGATGAGGAAAGTGAGAAGTAAGACTCAAAGAGGTTGTATCACATGTCCAAGGTCAGTGGGTAATAGGTGGTGGAGCTAGGGCTCGAGCTTCAGCCTGTGAGCGTCATAAGCCTGTGCTGGCTGCCCTGTACCAGCTGCCTCTCTATCTTGTGATGAAGCACCAGGAGCGCTAAGGAACCCTACATGGCCCTGAGGGCCTCTGGAGCAGGGCCCCTGGGTGAGAGGGACTCCCTTTAATGAAGGCAATTGAAAAACAATCCTCCTCTTTATTTGCCTGTAACAGGGGCTCAGAAAAGCTAATTATCTTCCTGTGAACCAGTTAACTATTCAATTTTCTCCATTTGGGTAATTAATTATCAGAGTCAAATGCAGGATCCAGCTAATTTTAGAAAGATGCAGCTGTAGGGTCATCTGGGGAACAAGCTCAGCTGAGAAAAGAGGAAGGGCAGGCACCAAGCTCTGCGGGGGCTTGGAGGGAGAGGGGGAGAGTTGAGGGACCTTGGGCTGGCTGGAGTGGAGGGCAGGGAGAAGCGTGCCCAAAGCAGGCTGGCCGGGATTCCCTCAGCACCAGAGCACGGCAGAGTCAGAGTCTTTGGCCCAGGAGGGCAAAGCTGCCATTGAAACTGCCAGCACCATTTCAGGGTAGAGACAAGGACACTTCAATTACCAGCTGCTTTAATTGCCTTTAACTCCTCTTTCCCTTTGAGGGATCGGTGAGACTCTGCCATCCCCTTGGTCCTTACATTCTCACTGAGAGCCAGCTCATAAAAGTGTTAAGTCACAGAGAGAGAAAAATCTTAGGTCCTGTCTGGCTATCAACCCGTTAATGTTGTTAGCACTTACCAAGAGCCAGGCGTAGCTCACACCAGAGAGGTTAGGTACTATCTCTCCTGTATTGCAGAGGGGAAAACTGAGGCTCAGGGAGGTGATGTCACTTATTCAAGATCTCATGATTAAGACATGACAGAAGCTGGGATTTGAACTCGATTCCTGAACCCATGCTCTCACTACCTCTTGAAGAGGCATGCTGTGTGTACAATTTTCTGAGCAGCACCAAGGTGAAGAATTGGAATATTTGAGGCTGCAAGGATTGGAGGAGAACTTGGTTCACTAAACAGAGTCGACTGGTCCATGGTATTCAAATTTTTCAGCAAGCTTCTCAGGGGGAGGAGGCATGCTCCTTCTATCTGCAAAGCAGAAAGGCTAGGATTTTTGCCGCTATCTACTCCCATGTGCTCTGGTGGCATCAAGAGAGACTGGAGAGAAGACCTGGCCATAGAGTCTATATCCTGGGCTGGATACTAGGAGTAAGGGTTGAGTGAGAATAACAATGACAGTAGTTTTGCTGAGCACTTACTATATGCCAGGAAGTGTGATAGTCACTTTTACGTGGGGGTTAACTCATTTAATACTTACAATGACCCATGAGGTGGTCATTCTTATCATTCTCATTGTACAGACAGAGAAACAAACACCAAGTTTAGTCTCCTGCCTTTGGGCCAGGAAGCTGAATTCAAATCTGAGCAGTTTAATTCCACAGCCTACCTCCCAATCAACAGGGCCCTGATAAAGGGTCAGAGAGAGAGAGAGCTGGTGTCCAAAACCATGGACAGCTCCTCGTGGCCCTTCCTTTGGCTACTCAGGGTCCTGAGGCTGGTTTGTTGTACCTCCTGACCACCACCAGTGTCCACCTATTGTGAAGAGCTCTGCTTTCTTGCAGAGAGGAATTCTCCTTGGACTGACTCCCAGGGACCAGATGCTCTGACTTGATTTAAATCCCTGAGAAGGCCTGCGGAGTTGGGTCCTGAGCCAGGACCCTCCTCTGGAGACCCATCTCTCTAGACTCTGGACTCTGACATGTAAGAGTTTTCTCTGGGGTGGTCAGAGAGAGAACTGCTATCCCCAACAGTCATTTCTCATGTCCAGCCCTGCTCTTCCTACATCTGCCATTACTTCCCACATCCTACTGCTATGGGAAAACCAGTCCCCTCAGCCTCAGCTTCTCTATCTGTACTTTTACCATCCCTGCAAAAGGTCTTCGTCCTTTTGCTATCCCAGGTGGGAGTTTCCAAGTTCAAAGCCAGGCTCCCTAGCCCAAGCTGCCAGCCCCGAGCCCCAGCAGGTACAGCATAGTTGCTAAGCAACATCCCCAGATCTCTGTGTTTTCCTGTCACATGATTATTGTTGCTAAGGAAACAAGTCCTCTGGCATCCCAGGACACAGCAAGGCCTAGGTAGCAGTGTGTTACCTGAGGCCTAACAAAAATCTTCCTGTCCCATGTTCCTGACAGGTTGTGATAAGGGACTATCAGGCTGATCCTTCTCTTTTACCCAGGCGCTAGCTCTTAGAAAGTTGTGCCTGAAGACTTGGTCACTCACTGGGCTCTCATGGAGTCTAGTTCTCTGGGGGCAATCAGTAGTAAAAGTGGCTTAGGGGGATGTATTAATATGCCAGACTTCAGAGGATGATCCCTCCATTCTTTATCCATAGATTCATAGATTGGAGGATGGGGAAGCTGAAGAGGGGCTTTGGCAGGAGGGTCATAGCAAGGTCCCAGTACTACAGCAGCAAGAGAGCCAAAAAGAGATTTGCCCCCAATGTCACCTTCTACACCCTCAGCTCTAACACTATCGGGGTGTCGGTTTCCCTGAAGGGCTGGCCTCCCTGGATTCTCCAATCCAGACTCCTTGGGGTTCCCTACTCAGGACTGGCCCAGAAATTATGTGGAAATCTCTCTGAAGGACGTTGAGAGAAGGGCGTATGAGGGAATTTGAGCACCAGGGAGGAGATACAATAACTGAATAATAGGAATTGCAAAAATAAAGAATGGAGAGAACTGATGGAAGTAAATTATCGAAGAAGTAATAGAAATATATCGAAACAACTAAAGTATCCCAGAAAAGATTGGCGTGAGTTTCCCGATTCAAAGATTCCAAAGAACAAACACTGACAATAATTCTACCTGGGTCACACCTTTGGGAAGTATCAGATCGCTGAGGACAAAGAGAAAATCCTAAAACCTTCCAGAGAGAAAAACAATTTTCATGGAAAACATTAAAAGAATCTTAATGGCGTTAGACTTCCCAAGTAGAAGATGGAAAACCACATGGCAACATCTTCTTAATATCCAAGGAAAATGATTTTATTCTTTCTATTATTGCTGTTTTTATTTCCAAGACTTCTATTTTTATCTGATTGATGCTCTTTTTATAACGCTTTTTTTTTTTTCTGGGAGCACTGTCTAATCTTTCTATGTCGTCTCAAATTCCTTCAAATCACACCCATTAGTTTGCATCTGTCTATCTTTCATATCGGAAGCTTTCTTGAAGATGTTTAGTGGTTGTTTGGATGATTAGATTAGATTTAGGTTTAGAAGTTTAGGTTGCCTGGTCATACTTAAGAGTAAAGTACCAAAAACTAATTAGAAGCTTTTTGCATTTGGCTTGGGCATGTGGTCTGAGAATTTCATGGCAAGACGATCCCCTAAGATCCATGTTAGATCCTTCTTCTTGGGCTGCTTAGATTTCCCAGAGAGAAGTGTTGCCTTCTCTCCTGCCTAGAGGGTATGATCCTGGCTACCAGCATCTTAACAGCGGTGAGGGAAGAAAAGGGTGGGAATTTCAACAGTCGGTATGCAGACTTACACCCAATTCCCCTATTTTTATTAAGGAACACCCCTGCCCTTAGTTGTACCCTGCATCCTCAAATCCAGAGATTTTCTTTTATCTTCCCCGGAGAATAAACCTGCAGTCATCTGCTGGGATTGTGGAGAACTGGGAGTCTACATCTTAGACTCTAAACCAGTCTTCCTATTTTAGCCCTATCTGGGGTGCTGACAATCCAAGGGCTTTGGGTGTTTCAGCTTTTTCCACAGTCAGTCTAGGATTCAGTGTTCTGGGTCTCCTAAGTCAGCTACCATATTTATTCATCTAATATTCTTCTAATATTTTATTGCTACTTAAGGATATCGTCTCCTCTCCCACTGTCTTTGTCTTTGTAAATTAAACTTTTTAAAATTTCCTGAAGTATTCTTTTATTAAGATTTTGGGAAAGAAAATTAGTAATCGGTTGCACTTATCAGTCTTCCATCTTGAACTAGAAGTCCTCACGTTGAATAACAACCAGGACTGAAACATGTGCATCTTGACTGCCTGGGTTTGAATGCTGGCTTTAGCATCCTGGCCCTAGCATGTACTACCTGCTTAACCATGGGTAAGTTACAGAAACTCTCTATGCCTCAGTTTTCTCATCTATAAAATGGGGATGATAGTACATACTTCACTTGACTGTTCTGAGCTCTTAGAATAGTGCCTAGGACATAGTAAACCATTCTATCACAGATTATTATTATTGTTATTGTTGTTGTTGTTGTTGTTATTTCATAGTGTTTACTATGTGCCAGCACCTATGGCAAGAACAGTGGGTGTCTGGGGAAACCAAGATGAACATTCCACTTGCACGTCCACTCTTCCCAGCCCCAAACTGGTAGGACCAGTTTTCCCACTCTAGTCTATACCATGTAAATACAATATGTACCCTACGTAAATTATGAGCAGGTGGAAGTTCTAGTTGTGCAAATATATCTGGTAACAATGTAAATAGAGTATTCAAATGACTGGAGGCCAATAACACAGGGCAGTTGTTTTCAAATATGGTTGAATTTCTTCTGTTTAAGTGTAATGTCGCAGGCATCATTTTCCAAATGACTGACTCATGCATTTATTTCTGAACATCCAAATCGTGTTGTCTGTTACTTGTTTTGCAGGGCAAATGACACCATCTGGACAATGGAAACAGCACATGCTTAGGGCAGTGTCCCTCTCCCACTCCAACGGCTTAAGCAAAGTCTCCTCCCCCTTTTAATAAGCTTCTCTCCCGTTTTCTTTCTTCTGGTCGGCTTGGCTTTTCATCTTTCTCCCTCTGTTCTCTGTCCCCGCTGAGCAGGCAGCAAACCTGCAGGTTCTGTGATCCTGCTGCTCAGCTTTAAAACAAAACAAAACAAACAAAAAAGAACTGTTACAATTTGTGAACTTTCCCTCCTGGAAGGCATAAGCCATCAGTTTTTGAAAAGTAGCTGCTGCAAGGTCTTGAAATTGTGGAAGAAAAGATCGAAGCTGGAAAGAAAGAGAGAGAGAAACAGAGGGAAGGAGAGAAGCCAGGAGAGGGGGTGGAAAGGAGGGGGAGAGGGAGGGAAGAAGGGAGGGAGGAAGGGAAAGAGGCTGGGAAGCCAGCCAGCACCCAGGTAGAACTGGGGGCTTCTCTAACATGAATGCACACACCAGCCCAGGCATTTCCACTGCAGATTCAGTTTCAAGCTGAAGATGACTAGACATTTTTCAAATGATAGCAACTGGGCCAGCCCTGGGAGATGCAGTGATTAAAGTTATTATTGTCTCCACGCCTCCAACTCCCTCTGCTTGGAACGGTCTTCATTCAGTAACCTGCGTCTCGGTGGTTCTCGCCCCCAGCTTCAAACACAAAACTTACACTTCCAGACAAGAATCTCACACCAGGTCATCCAGTGGCCCAGGAATGTCTTACGTGAATTTATGAGCCTGGGAGGTTATCCCGAGACATCTGCAGGTATATTCCTCTTTGACTCCTGCCACCCTCCAGAGCATTGCCAGACAGTGCTCTCCTCCTCCAGACATTGCCACTGATGCTGAGATGCTCTGGGGTGGCAAGATGTCACACATTGGGAACCTACAGAAGGCCAACAGCTGTACTGTGCTTGAGGATGGACAGGGATTTACAAAGTCTAGTGTAGCAGCCCTTCCAGTTTTCCCATTTACAGCCTGTTTTCACTGTGCAGTTTTCAGTTTTTCTCTCTGTTCCTCCCCTGCCCTATCTTAGGATTCAGATGTGCACCTATTGAATGCAAATCTAAGTGGAAACCGCCTCTCTGAACTCAGATTTGCCTGGGATGAGGGCCTCGTTCACTAGATCATCTGGTTCTCTGGTTCCTCTTTGTTTAGGATGAGTTTTCTCCCAGGAAGCCCCCCTCATACCCTCCTGCCAAGAGAGGTCTGGTTGGCAAGCTCAACAATTTTATGGAGACAACTTAGACCAAGCCAAGCTGGCTTCCCTGCTTCCCTGTTAATGCCAGTAAAATCTCCTTCAGGCGTTTTCATGAGCCTCTGCCTTCACCTACCAATAGCTCCTTAAAGAGTGAAGATATGATGATTCTTCTATTAACCAGGGCCCTTGGATGCTTATTTGGGCCTTGGCTTCCAGGGACAATGATGCCACATGTTAAATGACTCTGTGCTAAGCTCCGAGGACAGGCAATCGCTGTTCTAACATATCCTAGGAACAAAGTAAGTAGGCCCTATCCCTGCCCTACGCTGTGGCCTTCTGTCTGGGAATCTGCCTCTACCACATCTCATCCACCCCCAGGACTGATGGGATTGAGGATTACCCTTTCAGGCCCCGAGTTACACAGAAGTTGGCAGCTCTCTTTGGCTCAAAGGTGGAAGCAAATCCATATGGATCATCTGGTTCTGAATCAGTGTCTCCAGCTACAGCCACTTTATCCTCAGATTGGCCTCCATTTTGGTTCTTGGTCAGATTCTTGGCTGGTGAAGGAGATCCTGCTCTTGCCTTTTTGAGGCCACTTCTTCATGCTTTACTCTTTATTTTCACTGTGGGCCCAAGGTGCAAATAACACAGCTCTCCACCTGCTCTCTGTCTGCAGAGAAAACTTCTCTGTCTAAATTGCATCTGTCCTTGGGGTCCTGCTCTCATGCTGAGCCAATTGGACTCTTTTCCTCCCTTCCTAGATTTTGAATCATGAGCAGAATAATCCAAGAATGAAAGTGATTACTATGTAGTAGAGCTACTCCAACCAAACTTTCTAAAAAGATAACTAATTTCTGCTCCCTGGATCCCAGAACTGCCCTTGTTTTTTTTTTTTTTTTTTTTTAATCTTTCCAAAAGCCAATTATTCTGTGACTTTTCGCATAGTCTTCCAATAAATTCCTGTTATCCTTAAGTTAGCCCAAATCTGGATCTGTTGCCTGATTCCCTAGGGATGGTTCTCTTTCCCCATCGCCCACTGTTGCCTTGGTGCCCTTGCCCTGAACTCATTCATTTCAGGGCCAGGAAACCCCAAGCTCATCCTCCTACCACATACCCACAACCCCCAGGCAAACTTCAGCTTCTGTTTCTTTGTTACCTTTTTTCAGAAAATGGCCATCCTCAGTTTAAAAAACAAAAATGTTCCCTTCATGGTCCCTCTCCATTAATATTACATTTGTCAGGCAGAATTCGACCAGGAAAACAGAAACATGCTAAGTATTAAAAAGAGAGGGAATCCAACTCAGAGAACTGGTTACATAAATGGAAGAACTGATAAACCAAACAGAGGATGAAGCCGCACCACAGAGCTTAGCAACAACAGGAAGGCACTGCCATGCCTAGGCTGGAGGAACAAAAGAAGGAGGTGGTGATACTGGAGTACAGGGTTCAAGGTCACTGCAGGAAGCTGGGACTGTGACAGGCATGTCCGATGAGAGCTGGGGCACAGAGGAGGCAAAGCTACTGCTGAAGATGCTGCTCATGGCAGAGAAGGAAAGAAACGCCTTGGAATGTCCTTTCCTGCTGCTCTCCAGTCTCCTGGCAGAGCTCTCCCTGCTCAACCTCTTGTAGCCCAGCTGACAGAGGAGCCGGAGAAAGGAGCCTGCGGGGTCAGCCCCACTGTGACACAGAGCAGAGCAGAGGAAGGACCGGGAAAGACTGAGAGCAAATAGACCTCAGATAGTAGTACATGATTCAATATTTAAATTACATTTGTTAGAGTGTTATTTAATTTTTAGAGGTAAATGAAATTAAGATTTAAATAGCACTTAATAAGCATATATCAATGTTCAAAATGTATGCACTATTTTAATTCCTTATTAAATACAGTTATTATCCCACAAAACAAAATAGGAAAGTCTTCTTTACTAGAAAAAGCTCAGTATCTTGGCCGAGTTCTTGCCATAATCAATGGACCCTTTCCTTTCTTCTGTTCATATTGACAACACTTTCTTCAACTCATAAATTGGTAGGGTGAAGGGGTACACAGTAACCTCTCAACATCAGGTTCACTGGCAGAAGCAGTGCCCCAGTATCCCCACACCTCCAGGCTCTGGAGAAGCCAGAGAACAGAGCAGTCACCATTTGATGACTTAGTAACACCAATCACTCAATTCCTACCCCACCCCCCTCCTCCAGGCTGATTTCGGGCTGCTGATGACTGCAAGACAGGCTGGTCTCCCATCAGAGCCCGGAGAGATGGCAGTGGCACGATGACGTGACACCATCACAGCGACACACCAGAGTCATTTTTCTTATGCACGTAAGGAATTGTTAGAATACGTATAAACATTTTATTAGGTGATTTGTTGTTAAGTTTACAGTTTTAGCTGTAAAAGCAATACAAGCACTATGTGATTTGAGCGCTCAAGTTTTATCAGTCTGTGCTGTATGCAGTCGATGCTCCAGCATTCTGTAGTAGCTTACGTAATTCTGAGACAGAGGTTCTGGTGCAGTGTTTAGGCTCAGTGTCCCTCAGAGCAGTGCTGAACATCCTCCCCGCACTTGTAACAAAAACAGCGAGCCCGGAAATGGGAGAGGGAAGACATCAGGACAGGGCACACAGTAGGCCCTCAGTGTTTATTACATAAATGTCTAATAGCAGAGACAGGGCCAGAGTCTGGGCTGCGGGACTTCCCAGAGTCCCAGCGTCCTGGGCTCAGGTGTCCCAGCTGGCACAGACCCTAGAGAGGCTCTCCAGAGGAATTGCCAAATCTCCACCTGTTATCCATCTGGGTGTAGGTGTGTTCTCTTGTCATAAACTTCCCGGTGGAAGTGTCCACCTGAATGGTCCATAGACACATAAAACAATGTGTCAGCACATGAATTTGTTCATCTACCCCAGACCTGTTCCTCCAGTGTTTCCTTTCACAGGTGATGGTACCCCTAGCCATTCATTTGTCTATGTAAGCAACCAAGATGTATCCTTGATACTTTGCACTCCCTACCATCTTCACTGCACCCTAAGCAGCATCTAATTTATTCTATCATAATTTATTCTATCTCCTAAACATCCCATGAATCTGGCCACTTCTGTCCATCCCCACAGCCATCACTATAATTCACTATAATTATTTAATATTTGGACTACATAGGTATCTCTTAACTGATGATTTCCCAAAGAGTGGTCATTGATTTCACCATTGTGTACCAAGCACCTACTGTCTGTTAGGTGCTGGTGATACAGTGGTAAGCAAAACAAAATCCTTGTTCTCATGAAACTAACATTCTTACAGAAGTCAATTATCCTTCATAAAGCACAAATATCATCATGTCTGTCCCCAACTTCAGATCAGTGACATCCCTTTGCCCTCAGCATAAAATCCTCTCTAGCTCATCTCACCCCACCATCTCCTTTGCTTATCATCCCAGCCACATGGAATCAATTTCAGTTATTTAAATGCACCAAACCGTCGCATATCCTGGAACAAGCCTTTGCATATCCCTCCCCTCATCTTCTACTCACCCTTAGGGTCTCAGCTTAGAGCTGTCTTGGCCAGGATTGCCTACTGTGATGAGTTAAGTCACGTTGCGGATAACAGAATTCGGAGGATGCCCAGGATTAGGCGAGATCTGAGACCCATCTTCCCACAACGACCACTGCCCATTCCTTCTCCCCAGGTCTTTCGAAAGAAATAGGTGCCCAGAGAACAGGCCAGAAATCCCTTCTCTGAGGTTGTGGCCCCTCATTGTGTTGGACTGAACGATGTGAGGATTTCTTTGATCTGGGTTGGAGGGAGACTGAACTGACCTCAGAAGAGGACGTTCACCATTTTTGGCCGCTCAGCATCTGAGCGCTCCTTCTCTTTGTAGGAAACTAGAGCCCAGCACAATGGAGGCATTTTTCCAGGGGCAGCACAAGTGGCAGAAATGACCTCACTGGATGGTCCCTGTATTAATATCTTCGCTGGCTTTTCTGAAGCCAGTCTTCCAGCCTTCCTATCAGTTCAATGAGCTGCTTAAGATTCTTCCAGTAAATCTCTTTTCTCTTTAAGATGACTGGATATGGTCTCTGGTTAGAAACTAGAACCCCTGAATGGTTCAACATCATTTTTATCCTATCCCCACCCATGAGGCCCATCCTCACTATACTCACTCCACTGGTGCAAAAGGACACATACACTGAACAGGATAGAGTTTCTAACTTCCACAGCAGATTCTGACTTATCCACCCACCCTAAGCTTTCCCTGATGGGCTAGAAACACAGATCCTACGTGGGAACAGATCTAGGCCATTTCCCTTCTCAGCCACATAAGAGGAAGAAAGAGAGAATTAAAAAAAAAAAAAAAAAGACAACTCATTGTAAAAAGGGGAGATTCACCCTTAGTCCTGTGGCCCCATTAGTACCCTGGCCCTTTGTCCATCCATATCAGCAGGCCTCCTGCTTGGAGGCAGAGCCAGGGAGAGAGGACCTGTACCTCTCCCTGGGGTCCAGTAGCTGTGGATGAACAGAAAATGTTTGTTGTCTTTCCAGGCATCCCGGGGTTCCCTGAGAAATGGGCACTATTGCTCCCCGCCTTTGTCACTTCACCATGCTCATGATTTAATGCCTTCCTGTCTCCACTTCTATCTCATGGCTTCTCTCTCTGGTGTGTGTCTTGATTTCTCTTACCTCTCCCAACTATCTACTCTCACAGGGTCATAGCTGTTTGCCAGATTCCTGTGGTCTCTTCTGCCTGGTGACTTTGCTGCCTCACTCCTTCTGTTCGCTGCCTTTTCTCTATGTTTCTCAAAACTCGCAGACCCCTCTGCTGTTTATCTCTTAGATCCCAACTTCCCCAAAGATGGTGTGATTAGATCTGTCGATCACCACTCAGACAGTCCTACACAAGGCCTACAATCTATGGCCACTTTGCTCTGAAAGGCTAATGATATGGCAAGCGCACAGAGTTAGTGGATTTCATTCTAATCCAGCATTTCAGACTCAACTTAAACCTAGCATGTCATCTTCACTCCCAGGTCTGCTCCTTCTCCTGTGCTCCTAGACTCAGTGAATATTCTGCTGTTTTGCTATAGAGGTCTGGTCTTCAAAATGAAGTCCTCTTCTGTAATTTAACAATCCAGCGTCATCTCCCTTCATTCCCTCTGTACCACAGTCATCTGAACGTCTCAGTAAGTGATTCTTGAAGTGAAATTAACTCTCTCCATCTTCTGGACAAGGTCCCCTCCTTTCGACCACACTCTGCACAAGGGAGCTTTGTCTGGATTTCTTTGTCTCTGCTTATATTTTCTTTGTCTCTGCTTATATTTTCTTTTTCTTTTCCAGAGCCCAATCTGGAATGCTTTAACACCCTCATCTGCTGGACCATGAACCCTCTAGGGCAGGAATGACAACTTAGTAATCTTCAGGGCTGGTCCAAAGTGAGTATCAGTGAGTATTTAAAGACCAACTCAGCCTTGACTCTCAAACATCCTTTCTCTAGAGCTCAGAACACACATCCTCTGGTCTAGCAGCTTATCCTGGGGGGTGTGCAAAAATGAGGGTTCTGGAGACAGCGTGGTGAGGTCCAATGATCCGTCCCCCGGATCAGAGACTGCTGGAGCCTTGACCCTGAGAGCACTCTTCTCTAAAGAGTGGCAGTAGCTGAGAGGACGCAATTGTGATCTAGGTGGTCCTTTGCCTGATCCGCCTGGGGCTTTAAGCTGACTAGCTGGCTGCTCTAAGTGCCCTTCTATGGAATGAGCTAATTTCTTCTTGCTCTGTTGATGTCTCTTGTGATGGTGGTGCTGCAGGACTCCTGGCCCAGGAGCGGCCCACCTGATTTGCTTTGTGACATGCTCAAAGTGGTGTAGGAAGGGAACAGGATGGTAGGGGGTTGAGTTGGAATCAAAGTTTGAGTCTTATGTTCATGAGGCTGCCTGGCCTCATGTCCATAAGACCACTGGGAGGGCCAGAAGGTTTAGGACCTGGTCCTGAACTTATCCAGGGAGTATGGCTCAGGTTGGGGAAATACTATTAGCTCAGGTAGGATTTAAGAAGTTGCAGGATTCTCAGTAAAGCTCAGACTCTGAGATTCTCCTACCAAACAGCCAGAATTAGTGGTGAGAATATAGCCTTACAGAAAGTTAGGAGGGGAAGCAATTTACTCCAGCGAATCAGAGTGAGATCTAACGCAGAAATCAGCCCTGTGAGCATGGGCACAAACTGGGTGGGGAGGACAGACCTCAGGTTCAGAAGTACTGTCATCTGTTCATTAATTCATGCTGGGTACTGGAGATGCAGAGATATGACTGAGCGTGGTTTCCACCCTGGAAGAAACCTCTTTTTGAGTTTGGTGGGGAGCCCAGACATACAGTTTAAGCGGTTAGAGTCATCAGCGAATGTTTTTCTTTTTAGTTTGACAAAGAGGATAAAGTTTCACAATATACAGCATGGGAAGGCTTGGGGTAGCATGGACTGAAACCACCTTACATGTCTATCTTCTAAGTCTCACTGCTCTAAGTTTCTTATTATGTATCTTCCTATGAAGACTTAGCTTCCCACATAGGTGTGAGCCCAGGGGGAAAATGCACTGATCACACAGACCTGAGTATTCTAGTCCTTTCAAAAGCTGTATTTCTCATTGAAAATTAATTGACTGTGATCTGGTTTATACACTGGCCTAATGAGTTTGGTTAGTGTGAGTCTGCCCTAGAGGTGACTCTGTTCTCAATGCTGACAAAATTAGGTTCCTGAGTATAAGACTGAGAGGCAGACTCTGCGTTAAGTCATTCAGACTTTTTTTGGGAAATGTCAATCTTATCGCCTTTTCTGGGAGATAATCCTCAACATTTCCATGGCTATGCAAGAATCTTTCTCAATAATGAATGGTGGAGGTAAATGTACGAGAAACCCCATAACTAATAATAATTAATAATAATCATGCCTACCCCCTAAAGCAGCAATCTTTGGGAGCCTAGCACTGTTCTTGGCACATTTAATGGGCAATTTAATAGCCAAAACATTTCTATGTGAACAATATTAGTTTCTAATTTCAGATGGAGTAAAGGGGGCCCAGAGAGATGGAGTAACTTGACCAAAGTTATGAAGTCGGAAAGTGGTGCTACCAGTATTTAAACCCTAGATCATCTGCTTTCCTCTGTACTTGTGTTTCTAATAGTTGATTATGACCCCATCTTGAAATCTCCCTGCAGCTTAGAGATCTTCATTTTTTTTTTTTTTTTAGTTTTTCCACTAACTATTCCAAAAATAAGTTGATAACCCCTTTCCCATTAATTTCTTCATTTCTTTCTCAATGTTCAGGTCTTCATCATTTAATCATGCATGTGAGAACCCTGTGGGTATTTTGCAAGGACCTCTTGCTAAATTTCTCTTCCTAGAGAATGTAGGCCTCCATTCTACAACTAGAAACCCAATATAAAGGGTTTCTTATGCATTGTCTTCTAGCCAGAAGTGGCAGCAACAGGCTGATACACTCCATATGAGAGGTCTTAGACCTCGAAGAAAATATCTTTCTCTTATCACTTTCCAAAATATTGATTTAGCTCTTTATTTTCTGAATGTGAATATAGAACTTTATATACCAGTTTCAGGTGGTTTAGTAATGCTCAAATAACTAACACTGACCAGTCTATAATTGAATTGAGTTATCTGGAGGATATAAAAATGCCGTGCAATTTTGTTTTATGTAGTGCTATTTTTATGATGAGATCTAGAAAATGTTCTGTAGACAGAAAAGTGGAAAATAGAAAAGGAGACTGCATTGTGCTACAGGAAGAAACAAAAGAGAGAAACCTGGGGGGGAAAAAGGGGAAATTAATCATCGATTGTCACTTGCTATTGCCAGTCACCATGCTAGATGCTTCATTTATATCACCATGATTAATCGCCACAACCACCCTGGGACATATATTTATTGCATCCATTTCGTAGATTAGGAAACAGGCTCAGAAAGGTTAAATAACTTGCTCAAGGGCACACAGCTATTCATATAGAGCTGAGATTCGAGGGCAGTTCTCTCAGGTACAAAAAGGAAGAATAGATCACAAAACTCAAACTGAAGCCTAGTAGATGACTGAAAAGGTCAACGTGAAACTAACTGGAGATGAGAGAAGAGAAAGATGATCAGAGTGTCAGAAGAGGCTGTGCTAGGTATTGGTCAGAAGTGTGGTCTCTGAATCTGTCAACCTGGAGCAAGGCAGGGTCAGGTGGACATGCACTGATGGAGGTCAGGGTGGGAGATGGCTAGAGGGCCTCATCAAGTCGGAGAGGCTACTGGTTCCAGGATCACTGAGGGAGGAGGATCTGAGTTAAAACAAAGAGCTAGTTGACCTGGCCCAGAGACAAGGGCTCTGTTCCTGTCTAAGACAGAGAGGACTCTGAGCAGAGGGAGACTTGAACTCAGTGGATGGCTCTTCCCTTTTAGCAGAGCACTCTCCTTGTCAAAGTCTGCCATCAGTAAAGCCGGACTTAGTCACCAGGGTATCATCATGCCCCAGAAACTCATCAAGATCTTTCCTGATTATTTGAGTGGGTATGCCACAAGAAGGTTTCAATCCATTCAAAAAATACTTACCAAAAAAAAAAAAAAGAAATCACACTTCCTATGTGCCAGGCATGACTTAAGGGATGGGGATAAGATGGTATGCAAAAATACTTGGATCCCTGTCCTTGTGGAGCTACAGTCCAGTGGAAGAGACACATACTAATAACATGATTATACAAAAAAAAAAAAAGTGATATTGAAATTTTAACAAGTCCTCCAAAGGAAAATTACACAATACTGTAAGCACATATTAAGGAAGGCTTCCCTGGGAAAGCAGTGCTTGTGCTGTGATGCAGGGAATGAGTAGAAATTAATTATTGAAAGAAAGAGTATTACATTCCAGATGGAGAAACTATCAAGTGCAGAGGTCTCTTGTTTTAAATGGTTCATCCTGGAGAATGGAGGCTTAGTGCAGGATCAGGGCTTTGTACTCATTTTACAGTCGCTCTGGATGTCTCCTTCCCTAACTAAAATGTCTCTACTGGCCAACAGTCCACATTTCAGGTCAAAGATAGTGCTTCTGTCTTTAAGCATAAGACATTTTTCATTTATGTATGCATACGTACATGCAAGTTACCCATCTATCCAATCAGATCTCCAACTAAGTATTCATTTATCTAGTCATTCATTACCCATTCATACATCCATTTAATCATCCATCATACCAATCATCTACCCATTAACCAGACAACCATTCATTTATCCATGTATCTATATACCCATTTTCTATCTCTCCATATGTTTATATATCCATTTATTTGTTCATTCACCTATTTATCCATTCATTTACTCATGTGTCCATCTATTCAGTTATCCATTCATGTATCATTTATTCATTTATCCCTCTGTGACATAATAAAAAATATATGTTTGGTCTCTACCCCCAGTTCCTGACACAATTCTTGGTCATCACTAAGACGTGCAAATTATATATAACGGGTTTATACTTTGATGTCCTGTGTATAAAATAGTAACACCTGAAATTCTCAACAATAATTCTCGGGTTTAGGCCAAAGCTCTTTCACATGCTGCATCTCATTTGACCCTTACAACAACCCTGAGACGTTGCCTAGACAGGGCATTATTCTATTTTACAACTGAAATGACTATATCTAGAAAGTCAATGTCCAGAGATGGCAAATAGGATTTCACACTGAAAGCCATTTCTAGTTGGCCCTTTTCAGTATAGGAGGGGACAATATAAGGGTTTGAATCTCAGTACATGGAGATCAGCGAGGACCACCTTGGAGGATGGCTACCATGCTTAACCTCAGGAAACACATGAAAACTAACTCATTTTTAAAACCGTAGTGCTTTATTCCTAGAATGTAAGACAGCATTGCTGCTTTTATTATCAATTTGCAAATGACGCCTCTAAATTGGTCAGTAATGCTGATGGTAGAATTATGTACGTAAGGGAAAAGGATTCCACAAAAACCTGAGGATTTGTAAAGGGCCTCAGCTTAAGCAAGTTTTTATGGCTAAAATTGTCTGACTATCGCTGCAGGAAAGTACACCGATGAGTGAGAGTGAAAGATTTATGGAGCTCTTTCAGAGTAGGGTGACCAGTGTTTTTTAAAAAATCCTGCCCGAGAACATTTGAGGTCTGAGTTTCCATAAATCATAGTTACTGAATGTAACTCTCATTTTAAAAAAAATCAAAATAGTAGTAATTCTATACATGGCGATAGAGCTCTGCAGGACATTAAGAGTTAAATCAATCAGATTAATATATGAGGGATGGATGGGGCTATACATCAGCAGAAAGCACTCTAAAAGACAGAAGGTCCCTCAGACCAAGGAAAGAAGAACAGAGATTAACTTCAGTCAAATCAGTGGACTTAATAGGCTTTAAAAAGAACAAATCAACAGAAGACAGAAGGGTCTACACAGAATACAAGAAAGTGGGGTCCAGGGGAAAGACCGTGATAATAATGTAGTAATTAACAATTTGTTGAGCAGTTACCATGTGCTAAGGAGTTTGTTTGACTCATTTGATCCACACAACAACCCTAATATCAGAATCAAAAAACTATAAGTTAAACGACTTTCTTAAGGTCACTCGTGGTAAAGCTGGGATTTGAACCAGAACGCTCAGGTTCCAAAGCCTGTGGGTTTAACCATTCTTATCCAGGTTTGTCTCAGGGGACGCTGCTTTTTGATAGGCCAGGACACTGCCACTGGCTCTACACATTCTTTTATTTCTTCTTTGGGAGTCACCTCCACATGCCAAAGGTCACTGTTTGGAATCTTCTCAGTGGCAGATCAAACACACATGACTTTTGAGCTGTAAGGAAGAATAGAGCTGATATTGTCTGCTCTCCTTCTTTTACATCTGTAAGTTTATTTTTGCAAACTGCCATGAACCCCTCTCCATCAGCTCTAGGGAATAAGGTCTGTGATCTAGCAGGGGAATTCCCTTTTTGGCAATAAGTGATATGTGATTCTAGAGGGATGCAGTTGATTTTCTTATGTGGCTTGTTATATGAGTCATGCTCTAATCAGAAAACAAAACACTCTGAGAGGTTAAAACACAAGGACTTTAACTGAGGTAAAACAGGTCCAGGACCAGCACCCCAATAAACTGGTTCAGAATTGTTTGCCAGGGCAGCATTATTGGAAATAAGTGTATGGCCTCGTAAGTTGTTACTTTAAAGGACAAAAGTCATTGGGGTGATATGAATTCATGTCACACTTCGGATCACAGCTCATGGTCAGCCTTCCTGTTCTCCTTGACTAAGGCAGATCCTTCCAGTGTAGGCTCTCACCACATAGCAGTCTATGGAGGAGACAGGCATTAGTTAAATACTCTTTAACTAATGCCTGTCTCCTCCATAGACTGCTAGCTCCACGAGGGCTGAGTTTGTGCTGAGTTTTATTTATCTTTGTATCCCTGATACCTAGTATAGTGCTTGTCAGTCCTAGGCATTCAATAAAAATCCTTTCCATGAATGCGTTTAATTTTAAACATCAATTTCTTTAGCTTTTTACCCAAGAGAAATGAAAACACATTGTCCACACAAAGACTTGTACGTGAAGGTTCACAGCAGCCTAATTCAAAATAGCCCCAAAGTGGAAACAATCCAATGTCCATCAGTTGGTGAGTGGATAGCCAAAAGGTGGCATAGCCATACCTGTGTGTAGGTGACTCCCAAAGAAGAAATAAAAGGGTGTATAGAGCCAATGGATATCCATACAATTCAGCAATAAAAAAAGAATAAACTGATAATATATTCTACAACATAGTTGAACCACAAAGATATGTTGAGTGAAATAAGCCAGACACAAATGACATATCGTACTGTTCTGTATATATGAAATTTCTAGAAAAGGCAAAACTATAGAGAAGAATGCAGATCAATGGTTGCCTGAGCCTGTGGTGGAAGTGGGGATTGACTACAAATAGGAAGAGAACTTTTGGGGGTGATGGAAATGTTCTAAAGCTAAAACGTGATGACTATACAACTATATAAATTTACTAAAAATCATCAAACTGTACACTTGCAGTAGGCAAATTGTATGGCATGTGAATTATTCCTCAGTAAAGCTGATAAAACGTTTTTAAAAAAATCAGTCTCCTTACTTATCTCGACTTATGTTCTGTAGAACATTTTTTCTGTAGGACATTGTGCAAGAGACTGCTGGTTGAATCTCTAACTCTTTAGTGACCCAAACCTCAATTTTTAACTTGGCATGTAGCCAAGCAAAATAAAATAGCATATTTACCAGCTTCCTTCGCAGCTTGGTATGGTCATATAACCAATTTCTGGCCAATGAGACATAGGCAAAAGTGATGTATAGTAAAATGTAGGCTAATCTAACCCTAATACCAGTTTTAATTGGTATTAATGAAAACGGGGTTTTGTGGTCAAATAATTTTGAGAACTATTATGTTAATGTTTAACGGATTTCATTGAGAACTATTATGTTAAAGTTAACAGATTTTATTAATTCTCAGAGTTCTTAATATGTTACTGAGCAATGGGAAGGGACTAGAGTATATACAACTTGCCAAACCACTTGACCCCCAAACCTCTTTGTAATGGAGCATCTCATCAGATAAATGTTTTGGGGCAAAGGAAAATGTTGCTTTAAAAAATCCGCATTTTTGCTTCTTTCTAATCCATCCTCTTTCTAGGCTGCTAGAGAAATCTTTGTTAAACATGAACTTGATGATATCACATTCCTGTTTAAAATCCTTGACCGATTCCTTTTGGATGAAGGTCCACGCCTTTCACGTAATGAATAAGACCTTTTGTGATCTGGCCCTTGCCTTCCTGCTAGCCTCAGTCTAGCCATCTCTCTCTCACATCATCAACCATTTGCACCCAGTCTCCACTCTTCATATGCCGTACCTTGAGTACACCACTTTCTACCTACCACCTTGTCTGACATTCTGTCTCTGATCCTTTAAGACCAGGCTCATGTATCAGCTCATTCACACCCATTCATACTTTGAGCTAGTCCTACTCTGTGTCAGGCATCACACAAGTACTTGGATTACAAAGCCACATAAACATGATCCCTGCCCCAAGGACAAGTACTGTATTAGTCAGAGTGTGCTAACAGCTGTAGCAAACAACCTTCCTATTTCAGTGACTCGACACTGTAACACTTTATTTCTCCCTCACGGCACAGTCCACTGCAGGTAAGCACAGGGGTTCTGCGCTGTGCAGTGAGTCAGGGACCCAGGTTTACTCCATTGCCATTTTCTGGGGCCTCTAGGTCCTCCCTGAATACTTTTGCATCTGGTCAGCAGATAAGAAATGAAGGAGAGTTTGGAGGATTGTACAGAAGGTTTTAGGGGATGCCCAGGAATGGGATATATCTATCACTCTGTCCAAATTTCATTACCCAGAGCTTAGTCACATGGGCCTACTGGATTACTGAGAAATGTAGTCTTGCTATGAGCCTATAAAGAAAATGAAATGGGCTGATGAAAATAGCCTTTTCTCTGCCACAGATAAATACAAGAATAATAAAGAAGCTAACAGTCTAATGGAGGAAACAGACAACTGAGCAGAGGCAGGAAGGCAAGAGAGAAATGGTCAGAGAGGATGCAACTTGTGTTTATGGAGTTACAATCAGAAAGTTCTAGAACTGCTGGAAGCCCTTCTGTGGCTGCCCTTCAGAGCTCCTAAGGATTGCTCTTCTAGGGCCCTTCATAAACATGGACATGGTATATGGTACAGAAAGTCATATATCACTGGTATCACCTGCACAGCAGACTTTCAGAGCCTCTCAGGAGTCAACCATCTCTTGTTCCAGCAGCTATTGTGACATCTAGCTCTGCTTAGGCTCCATCTGACATTATACAGCTGCACCCTGATAATGCTTTACCTCATGGCCCTGCTACATGCCTCTTGACACTGGGTTCTGGGACAGCACAGAACCCCACTTGGCACCTATGCGTAAACAACTGGAATGAATCTTTAGCCAATGGAAAATGAGCTGGCGGATTAATTTCCTTCCCTTTCCTCTCCTGCAGGATATTCTGAGACTCATTTTATGTGGCTTCTCAGAGGATAATCCCTTGAGCAGAAGCAATCAGCCACAATTAGTGGAGGTCAGATGAATAACCATCCTGGCATCGACTCTCCCTCTTCTCTGCCTTACTCCTTTTGCCTCTCATGCCTGCCCTATAAGAATCAGGCTCTGCATTTCGGAGAAGCCAGGCTAAGACAACTCCATGAATGAGTAAGGCTAAAAGCCACTTAGCTGTCTCCATTTCCTTTCCAGTGTCTACCCACAAGTCCCTGGTAGCTGTGGAAGTATTTTAAAGGTCAGGTTCCACTAACCCCTCCTCAGTCCTGCAGACCTGACACTTTGAAGGTCAAGCCTACTGCTTCTCCTGAGTGCAACTTCCAGACCTTTCTTTTGCCTGTACCAGTACCACTCATTTGTGAATCAATTATGTACTCCTATTGATTTCTCGGTTACATAACATTTGTGTCTCTGTGTGTATTTAACTTCTTCCATGCTACTGACTTTTTTCAAGTCCAAAAGCAGAAATACTGACGAGTCTCCCTTCCTTCTCCCTCCCGCACCCACACCTCCCAATGCTGTCTCTTGCTTCTGTGTCTTGGCATGTACATGCTGCTCCCAATCCTTCCCCACCTCCGTTATGTTATTTCATCTTTTGTGGGCAAGGGACTCGATTGTGCAAAGGGAGGGCCACTTGACTCCCATGTAGGACTCACCAAGTCTGCCTCTGACATAACTCTGTGCCCAGCCCCTTTCCAGAAATCAAAGTGCAAAGACCTGAGCCCTATGAGTACTCTTGAGAATTTTAGATCCCTTGATCCTGGTGTCAAACTGGAGAGGCTGCCTTAACCTCTGTAGCAGCTGGTTCAGGAGAGCACATTCATTGTCCCTGAGGAAGGGGTGGACAGGCAGCTCTCTGCATATTCATTCACCAATAACTTGGCAGAATTGGAGGTCGCCAGAATCCCTGTATAAATTTCCATCTTGTTTTCAACTAGACTGTGAGTTCCCTGAGGACAGGAATGTTTATCCTTGTGTCTAGAACAATGCTTGGAACGTGGCTGGTGCTTAATCAATATTTGTTGAAGGAAGAAAGAAGAAGAAGGAAGGACCATGGGGTTTCTTGGCCAGCCTTGAGTCAAATGAGAGACATGTGCACAGGTGAGGTAGACAGGTGGCAGGGGGCTGCTATCTTTGTATTTTCAAACTGGTGATATCTCTGGTGTCTTCCCCAGAAGAGAGTTAGGGCCACAGGCTGAAAACCACAGGAACCTTGGGGTTTCAAAGACATTAAAAATATCCTCTCTGAGGGTGCAGTAAGGCTCTGCTAAAGCATTACAACTGCCCGGAACAAAGGCGAACCGTGTTCATTTTAAAGGTGTCTGACAAACTGCTCTTGGAATCATCAGGACTCTGATCATTCCTACTTTAATTAAGGTAAAATGAGCCTCTACATTCAGAATCCAACAGTTTTTTCAGTGGGTGCTAAGGAAACACTCATGATGGGGACAGGTAGGGAGTAAGGTGACCACCAAGGTCCCAGCAAGAGGGCGGTAATGGAGTGCCAGACACAGCATTCAGCAAGGCAGAGCAAACTCCCCATCCCCCCTGCCTCCATCTATTTTCTTTATAGCATGTATCACTGCCTGTCCTTTGTATTTACTGTGTTTCTTTCCCATTAGTTCGAGTATTCCATGAGGGCCAGGTCTTTGTCCTATTGACCGCTGAATCCCCTGTCTTAGATCAATGTCTAGCATTTAGTGGGCGCTCGAAAATTAGCTAACAAACGAATTAAAACATTTTAAACAATTACTTGAATCTCTGCCATATGCTGGGCCCTGTCCTTGAAGATGCTACAAGGATGATGCGAGAGAAAGGCCTGAAAATATATACACCACGGCTAAACACTTTCTTTAACAGAGGTATATCCAAGGCGCTGCAGGATCTTCGGGACTGGAAAACTCCCGGAGTGTGCAAGGGCCTTGGGATGAAGCCGGTTGTGTGATCGGAGTGCTAGAGAGCCAGGCGGAGCGGCAGGAGATGCGGCTGGAGACAGAATATAGGACTCCTTGGCTCTTCCTTTGGCTTCTCGGCACCTTCTTTTCCTGCTTTGCGCAATCCTCGCCTCTCTTCGATTCTGTCGGCGGGACCTCAGCCCCAGCGGAATCCTTCTGTCACGGGACCCCTGCTAAATCCTTTCTCATCCCCAGAGACAGCAGCCCCCGGTCTTCCAGATGGCTAGCTCGCTACCTGTGAGACCTCCACCTGCGGGCTGAAACCCTGCCCAGTTCACAGGCGCTCCAGGTCCCCGCCCCCTGCCTGCGGTCTGTAGCGCGCGGGACCCCGCCCCGCCCCCTCGGGCCGCAGGACCCCGGCCCCGCCCCGCCCCCGTGGCCCCGCCGCTTGGTCCCGGGGGGCGGGGCCGCGCGCAGCGGCGTCTCCAAGGCGGGGGGCGCGAGGCAGGGGGCGGGGCTGCCCCTGCGCCGGCCAATCAGCGCCGCGATCACATCCATGCAAATACGAGCACAATGGAGCGAGCCCATCACTCGCCCCTGCAAGCAAGCTTGAAATGGGTTTCTGCCTGAGCGGCAGCCAGGCTGACCAATGACTCTATGTTTTGGGCTGGCGAAGCCCAATGGCATGGCAAGAAAGGCGGGCCCGAGCCGTGTTAGGGTGTCCTTGCAGGGTGTCTGAGCTAAACTTCACCAAATAATAGCTGTTTGTATTTTGGCTGCTGCAGGAGCCATTTTAGGTAAGTTCTTCTCTTAACTTTTTATTTTCCTCCCCGGCCTTGGCGGGCCGGCCTTGTCCGGCGGCCCCCGGTCCCGCCCTGCCGGCCGGGCTGGGGTGCCCCTATGAATGGAGCCGGGATGAGGGGCTGCGGTGGCGCCGAGGCCCGGCCGGG
>NW_011888906.1:4444068-4451049 GCF_000151845.1 Pteropus vampyrus | reverse complement strand
GGAGGCACCCCACCCCCCTCCCCGGGCCGGGTCGAGGAGGGACCCTCGGTTCAGTCGCGCCGCGCCGTAGCGGGGGTGACCGCTATTCCGCCTCCGCCCCCGCGGAGAAGTTGCTCTATTGGCGTCCTGCGTCTGTTTGCAGGGGTGGAGGAGGGTGGGCTGGTGCCAGGCTGCTGCTCCGGGAGGGGGCGGGGGCCCCGGCGCGTCCTCGGAGCGCGCACCCCTCCGCCCCCTTCTTACGCACTAGCGCGCACTCGCCCCGAAAATTGGAACCCTGGAGGTGCCCAGCAACCCCGCAGCCAAGTTTTGTGCATTATTAGATTGCATGTTTAAGCTGAAAAAAAAAAAGAAAAAGGAATGTGTCCCCTTCAGGGTTTTTATCCACTTGGCTGTTGAGAGGTAACGGAGTCTGTTGCTTCCAAATTTCCAGGGATCTGTCAGAGGTGCAGAGGGTTGGCAGCTACTTGGTTTTTAAAAAGACGCTATTAGGAAATCCCCTCACTAGTGAGATAATTGAAATTTGAGTTTGTTTGCAGCTTCAGTTTTATGTGATCCAATTAAAAATACATAAGCAGGCACTTATATTTGTGTACATAAAGTATTCTAGTTCCAGTTATGACTGATGGGACTGTGGTTTCGGTAGTGTGGGATCTAATAAAGCAGCATAATTCAATTTTGAACTTGTAGGCCCGTGTTCTGCAAATTAGGGTTTATGGACCATTGGTAATCTGGCCAAGGTTTTTAGAGAATCCTTGACATCTCCACGCATCTTTGGGGGCTGCGTGCGTGCATTATTCCTCACCCCCTCAAAACTGCTCATTTTTGGTGTAGCAGATCTGTGAACAGAGAAAGAACACATTTAAAAATTTTTAGTTTTCAGAATATCTGCAGTATCGCCTGAGATTTGATTGTTTCTCAAATATCACATAGGAATAACATCCCAGTAGGTCCCAAATTTTGACATTTTCAGGGATACACTATGGCCCTTAGAAAAATTGGATCAGAGACCACTCTGCTGTAGTCCGAAGACTAATTGTGAGTTGTCTTTCTTGAGACAACTGTACTTACTGACGGTGTATGGCACAGTATAGTTTGTTGGTAAGCCAAATTGGAAGATCAGATTGGCAACCTCAGGGAGATAGTTTCTGTGAATTTTGTGGCTCTCTGGCAATAGAACGGCTTGAGATCCACGTACGATAAAATGATTAGGCATGAATCGTCAAGTAACATGGTTTATGCCAACCAGAACAGGTGGTTTCATATAAGCGATGCATGACTGTAACCAAAGGCCTGGGAAAATGTGGAGTGGTAAAATGATTAGTTTTGAACTTCTTTCTGTCCCAGGGCAGATTTCTTAGATGAATTATGATGAATTATTTAAACATTTTTCTTGATTAATGGACTATTAAAAGCTATCTTTTACAGATTTTTTTCCTCCCTTTTTACTAACTTTAGACTTTCATAGTAACCAGACTATGATACTGTTCTGGCTGTCGTCTGGCCATGGGCAAAGTAAATCTAGATCTTTTGTGAAATTAGTTCTGTCTCATCATGGTTTCGCAGTCTGCCTGGAGTCTCATCTTTTATACTGTAGTTATTTCTTTTTACATTTAACTCTTTTGTTGTTATAGCGCTGCAAACTCTTTCAATATGATCACGTTGACCACAACTTTTTGATATTCTATATCTTTATAGTTATTTTTATAGTTTATTGTCAGTATAGTTGGAAGTTCTCTGAATTCATCAGTATGTTATTTCATGAGAACGACACAAGAAGTTAAAAGGCCAACAGCAGGTTAGGGAAGCCACAACTAACACGGCTGCATTCCTGGAAGATCCTGTGGCATTTAGTCTTTCATATTTATTGACGTACCTTTCTTACAACTATTTCGAATACCAAAGAAAATCTTAAGCAGAATTGTATCTTTTTAGAAACCAGATGCATTTGTGACTGTTGCCATCGTATTACAGGAAACCTATGGAAACAACAGGCCCTTAGGCTACAGTGTCTTGGCAATCTCTGATTTACAGAAGTTTCAAAGAAGTTTTTATGGTTTTCTTGGAAGTATGGCTTTGCCGCCAGTTTGTGGTTATGTCTTCCTGTGTTAAACCATGAGGGAAAGGGTTCCACATTCTCAGGCTTGATTCTCACTGTAGGTTCCTGTTTTCACCTTTCATGGAAAGACTTTGTATTGGTTATGACCAAATAGAGCCACACATGGACCACTCATACTCTAAACCCTTTCGAACAGGTTTTAGGATTTAAGGATTCTACCTGCAGAAATATCTTTAATCTGTGACATTGGTGGTATCTAAATCAACTGAGAAGATGATATTTTCACTCTCTTCCTTTTCCTCTTGTCCCCCCAGTATTGCAAGGTTTGAGATAGTTTTAGTTTTAGTAAATATTTAGTAGTTTAATTTGTGTTTCCATCCCTTATGCAAAGCTTTGGTTTAATTTAGGTGAATAGTTGCAGTGAATTCCGGGGGCCTGCCTGAACCCTCCTGTATCCTGGGGTATTACGAGAGTCCTCCCTTATCCACAGGGGTACATTTCAAGACCCCCAGTTGATGGGATACCTGAAACCACGGATAGTACCCAACCCTCTATATATGGTTGACCTTTATACAACATGGGGGGTTATGGGTGCTGACCCCCTATGCAGTTAAAAATCCACATTTAACTTGGCTCCCCAGAAACTTCTAATAGCCCTTTGTTGACTGGAAGCCTTACTGAGAACATAAACAGTTGATTAACACACATTTTGTATGTTATATATATTATCTATTGAATTCTTACAATACAGTAAGCTAGAGAAAGAAAATGTTATCAAGGGAATCATGAGGAAGAGAAAATACACTTACAGTATTTATTGAAAAAGATCCATGTATAAGTGGACCTGTATAGTTCAAACTCATGTTGTTCATTGGTCATCTGTGCTATTTTTCCCTATACATATATACCTATGATAAAATTTAATTTATAATTAGGCACAGTAAGAGATTAACAATAATAATAATAGGACAGTTATAACCATATAATAAAAAGTTATGTGAATGTGGTCTCTCAAAATATCTTATTGTACTGTACTCACCATTCTTATGATGATGTGAAATGATACAGTGCCTGTGTGATGAGATGAAATGAGGTGCCTGACATAGGCATTGTGACATAGTATTAGGCTACTATAAGGGTTACTAGAACACAAGCACTTGAGCGACAGTTGCAGACGGCTACTAAGTGACTAACAGGCAGGTAACATATGCAGTGTGGATACACTGGACAAAAGGATGATTCATGTCTTGGGTGGGACGGAGTGGGATGGCGCAAAATTATATCATGCTATTCAGAACGGTGCGCAATTTAAACTTATGAATTGTTTATTTCTGGAATTTTCCATTTGCTGTTTCGGATCGTGATTGACTGCAAGTAACTTGAAACTGAGGATAAGTGGGAACTGACTGCTATATACTGAAAACTCTTTGATATAATAAAATAATAGCTCGGGCTTAGATTAGCTGCTCTCTAGAGAACAGTTTTGTTTGCAATAGAATTTGACATACTTGTGAGAGAAACAAAAAGAACTAGCATAGAATGAATACTTGGTGCTACAGAAATGAAAAAATATTCCTGTTTTCATGGCCACTCTGTGAGGCTGGACTGCAGTTTGGAGAAATGAAGTCACTTATGCAAGGCCATAGAGCTAGTAAATGTTAAGTCAAAATTTGAACCCAGATCATCAGGATTCAAAGCAAGTATTCTTTTTACCAAAAGCTGTCTCTAAAGATTTCTTCCAAAGCTGAAGTGTGCTGCCATGTTTTAGTGGTATGGTGCTAGGTTAACTAATACACCCTGTCTAAGTGCTTCTACATATGCATCCATTTTTACTTCTCCGTTTCAAGAATTTATCACCGAAGAGGCATATTGGAGTACAGTGAGGGCACCCTTCTCCCTTGTCTCTGCGGTGTAGGAATAGTCTTTAGGCACTTAAGAGTTTAGGTGTAGCTTGGTACAGTAATAACCATGAAGTGCGGAGGGAGCATGCAGTCACTTTTTCCTTGCCAGAGTGTTCTTTTCTTTAGTTCATTTTGTGGAGGCGTTGATGCCCTCATGAGAAGTTCTCTTACTTCCATAAAAGTCCTGAAGGTAGTAAAACAGTTATTTTAAAATATCCCTCCCTCCCTGTTCTCATTTCTAAACTAAATAATTGTCATAAAATCCAGAGGAATATATTTAGTTTTGCTCATAGTACCTGTATTAGTTGGTTTTTATAGTTTGTAATAGTCATTCTTTACATCCTCCTAAATTTCTTATGCCATTTGCCATCGAGACCTTTAGAATCTTTGATAATGTATATATATGACATAAATGACTCCTGTTTTGAGGAATTTGGGGGGGCTTTTAAAAATTTTTTTTTATCTTTTTTTAAACTTTTTAAGTTTATTGGGGGAACATTGGTTAATAAAATTATATAATTTTCAGGTGTACATTATCATATGACATCTGTATATTCTATTGTGTTTACTTCAGCTACCATATATATTTGATCCCGTTTACTCACTTCACCCTCCCCCTAAACCCTATATTTGACTCCCTTTACCCCGTCTCCCTCTCCCCTCCTCCCCCACCCCACTAGTAATCACTAATCTATAGTCTTCTGGTAACCACTAGCCTATAGTCCATGTCCATGAGTCTCTGTTTGTCCTGCTCATTTGTTGCTTTTAGGTTTATAGCCCACATGTAAGTGTTATCATGTGATTTCCAACTTTTTCTGTCTTGCTTATTTCGCTTAGCATGATTATCTTGAGGTCCATCCATGTTGTTGCAAGTGGCAGTATTTCATCTCTTATGGCTGAGTAATATTCCATTGTGTATATGTACCACAGCTTCTTTAGCCAGTCATCTATTGTAGGACACTTTGGTTGCTTCCATGTCCTGGCCACTGTGAATAATGCTGCTATGAACATCAGTGAGGAATTTTTTTTAATTGATGAACCTTTTTTCTTTATAGTCATAATGAAGGTCAAAAATTTTTAGCAAGGAAAAAAACTGGTTTTTCAATAGATTTCTGTGGTGCTTTTATCTGCTAGGTATTTCAGAAGAACATACTAAGATAGAATTTGAAAGTTTCAAAAAAACTCAAAAGTAGAATTTTAAGATAACTTGACATGAATCCAAACATAAATACAAAGTGATGGATATATATTTAAATTTTCTAAAAAAGATTTTTTTTTTTTACTCTTAAAGATACTTCTAGGACATATTCACTGGTCTAATTTTATGGGTCAAATATATTATTTTATCAGTAAATTTTTAGTATGTTAGGATTATCTTGCATACTATGTGACCAAGGTATTTTATTTTTTTGAATCTATAATTTTTGATTCTAAGATTCTTTATGTAAAAGGTCTGGCTTCAAGTTAAAAGAAGGTCTAACTGTCGTGGTGACATTGATCTTTAGTTCCTACCTATTTAGGTTGAGACTTTTTATCCTGGGATTCATGGATCCATAGGGAGTCTTTGGCTGGTCTGCGATCTCCCCAAAAATAGTATGCAAAGTTTTGTTTGTGCCGCCTTGCTTTTATGATTCTCAGAGGAATCTGTGACTCCCGCCCTCCCTTTTTCTCCCCGCCCCCATCTCTTCCCACCTGCATACAAAAACAATATTAAGGATCATTGATTCCCAAACAGTTGTTTTGTATGAGCAGAATCTTATGCCTGGAGGCTGACTTCTTTGGGCTTTTTTTTTTCCTCCCTTTTTAGGAGGTCCTGCAGTCTCAGTTCGGATCAGTTGGCCTGGGCTTGGGGAGGTACTTAGAAACCTCCTAGGCAGGATCCAGGCAAGGGTCATCCCCAGAATTCTTCTTGGCCTTGTTATTCTTGGGAAGCTTTTTCCCTGCCCTTGCCTATGCAGCCTGGTGAGTAAAGGTTGGAACAGGAGGCATGAGGGTAATTGCAAGACAGTCTTAAAGGGTCCTGGGCCTCAGTCTCAGCCATCTGCCTCTGCAGATGGGACTGAAGAGGTGGCCATGGCAAAGGTCCTGACATTTTCTTGCTTTGAATACTACTACTTATTCATTCTGTTACTGCTTCATTCAATATGTTAGGAGGAAAAGGGTTTTCTTTCTTACATTGTAGGAGGAACAATTGAAAAGAATTCCTCCATTTTTATATTCTCTAGACTTTGTATGAAATACTTTCAACTTTTTGTTAATGTTGTGCATTTTAAGTAGAATTTTTCTTAAAATAATGTCTAGTTGAGTGTGTAACCTTATTTTTACAGAGATCATGCATATATATCAAGTTCTGTTAAAGCAGATGGTATAGGAAAAAGGATCACATATTACAATTCAAGAGTCTTATAAAGTACTTAAGTGTAAGTCAAGCAACTTGGTGGAACAAAATTCTAGAGTGACAAGAAAACTCTAAGTGTAGTCTCTAGAAGTGGCTGAATGAACTTGAAGTTATCCTGGAGATTTTCATAGAAGTCTCTTTGTTGGACCAGATCCGAAGTCGAATAGAAAAAAAAAAAAAATCTGTTTGGTTTGATATGTAATTTGGGGAAAATAACTAAGCTTTAGGCGATTTGGTGCAGGGCACTGACTTTTATAGGAGGATTCTGTTTTATTTGTTCCTTCCCTAAGTGTACATAGTAAGGAAGTGTACCTAGACTGTTTACTTTGGGTTCATGGAAACCATCAGTATTCTGAGAAATCCTTTGCAAAATTATGTCTGGTAAGCTAGGTCCAGATCATAGATTTTATTTACTGAAAACAGTTTTATAATTTAACGCAGAGACTTTACCAATGATGTTCATCGTGTATTTTGGCATAACAACTCTGGCAATGTTAGCAGTCTAAATTCAACTGTGAGTTAGCGTGAAAAAGTCAAAGTGCCATCCTTATTGACCATGTGACAGTTGGATCACATTATAAATTACATCATCAAATTGCTTCTTTAAGCAAACCCTGTGTAGTGTC
>NW_011888906.1:4427046-4442278 GCF_000151845.1 Pteropus vampyrus | reverse complement strand
TATTTCTGGTTTATCAGTTTACTTAGAAGATGGTTTTTCTATTTATAAAGATATCTTTGTTTTTAAATAATATTCACAAAGGTTCCCTCGAGAGATTGAGACTTATCCTCTGTCTTCAATATATTTAAAAATTAATTTGTCAAAAGAAAGGATTTCTTTTATTCATTCAGGGTTGTATATGCTTCCCTGCCTCCAGCCCCACCTATTTGTACTTCAAATTTAAGCTCCTTAAAAAAAAATAAAATAAAATCAAGCATGGCATTGATCAATATGTTGATCAATAGCCATTGCAGAATTGGAAATTATTTTCTGATTGACAAGTGTAAGGAACCATGGCTATAGAAGTAAATGAAGATCCGCCTGTAGAATCATAGCTTTTCAAACTGCTGTCCAGACATAATAAAATGAATCTTTCTAACCATACTATCATTTTGTTAAATATACTTGCCAGGTTTTAGGTTTTCAAGCAGGAGATTATTAGTCATTTAGGCAGTGATTCTTGAAGCATGAGTCAGTAAGGGGGTCCCGTGTGCTTTATACTTTCATGGAATTTTAGAATTGGAAGGCTTCTTAAAGATCACGGATAGGACTGCAAGAATAGCAAAGTTATTAATGTACCAGTGCCTGTTGCTTTGTTTATGGCGTGAATTAATGCTGTATTGTCTTCCATTGGTGTTCATTAAAACAGCAGTGTTTTTAATTCTGTTGTAGAAGCTGTCGTATACTCTCAGACAGAGTGAATGAAGATGTCATGGTAGGTTGTTTGACCAGGGGCTTCTGTTCAGCTGAAAGTGTCCCAAATATCACTGATTGGGGATAATGGGAAGGCTTAACATTTTGTGACATGCTCTGGGTTCCAGAGGGTTTTAAATTCTTGATTTCTAGGCATTTTTATATTTAGATTACCGCTTTGGGTTCTTAAGGAATTGGAAAACCCAGTCTGTTGGAATCAAGTTCTGTTTGTTGACAGATCCCAAGTTTAAAAGGTTTGGAGGTTCCTTGCTTCAAATTTGTACCCATCACTGCCACTGGTTCCCAGAGCTGTAATTGGAATGTTGTATGAGATGTTACTAAAAGGCTGATTTCATAAGCTATGCCCCAATACTAGTCTCCTCTGATTTACACATAATAGTCATACTCTGTCTGCCCCGATCCCCCTCTTACTGCAGCATTTCCTGCCGTCAGGCTCTCCCTGGGTTCTCCTGACATTCTTTCATGTTCACTCTTGAACTAAGCTTTGTTGCCGTTATAGCTGTGGTCATGGCAGTTATTTCTAGTTTAAGACTTAAGCATTATCAGGTTTCACACAATGAGCGTCTTAACTAGGTTCTTCTAAACCAAAGCCTCTTTTTTTGGGTTCTCAGATTGCAGAAGAATAGAATTGGAAGGGACTTCAGAGGCCATTTAGTCCAATTTCGTCATTTATGGATGATGGAATAATCCTGGTCACGTAAATATTTTTCGAGATTGTCTATGATCAAGTAGGAATAGAATTAAGTTCTCATTTTACTAAATGGGACTCTTTCCCTAACTCCGATGGTTGGGGTCCCGAAAACCCACTTAGTGGAATTTCGCTTAAGAACTTTTGGGAGAAATATGGAGGAGGTGTGCTTTGAGATTAGAAATGAATTCCTGAAAGGCTGCATAATCTTTTTTATGTTCTCCAAAATAAAGATATTATCAGTGAAATTTCATGTGTCATAAATGAGTGGGAATGAGTGGTATTATTTTGGTAACTCTTGTTTACTATGTCTTATTTACTAGAAACATTTTGGCATGTCCTTTATATCATGGTAGAAGGCTTGTGGTACTATTTTGGTAACTCTTGTTTACTACTTTTTGCTTACTAGAAACTTTTTGGCATGTCCCTCTTACATCATGGCGAAATGCTTGTAAATTCACCTTTGCTTTATTTCAAATAACATGCATAATAGATTTTTTTCACATCTGCATGTTCATTTAGCTTTATGACTTGGTTATTAGAATAGGTTTTTCCCAGACCCCTAATAATCATGAAAACAGTAATAGCAGCAACCCAATCATTGAGTGCTTACTGTGTGCCAAATATGGTGCTAGACTATTTCATGCCGTGGTGGTCGTTAGGGCTGTTTACCAGTATCTGGTTCTCAAGTCTCTTAACAGATATATGGTAGGATTGCCCTTCTCCATCACCTTGTAGCTGTATGACTTGCTTTGGATGTTGGAATTTGAGTGAAAGTGATAGGAGACACTTCTAGGCAGATAACCTTTGTCTCTGAAAGAAATCTCTGATGGTTGTGTAGTGTAAACAAGTAAGGCTATGCTTTAAACCAGAGTTTTTAAAAATGCAGTTTTAACTGTAGAATACCCAAGCCTACCCTGATAAATATACATTATTATTGTTGATCCTCATGGTTAAATGCTGACATTAAGCCCATGTTACAGTTGAGGAAATGGAGACAAAGGAATTAAGTAACTTGTCTATAGTTGCAGAACTAGTAACCCAGGCAGTTTGAGCCCTACACTCTTAAGCACTACAATTGGCCGCCATTCTCTGTGCTGTGTGATCTCAGTGTCCACTATTAGAGATAGACTCTGGGCTCTGAAGTTCATGCCAAAGCTTATGTTTACCTCTCTGTTCCATCCCTTCTTACAGATGCTCCTGAAGTTCTAGGTCCAAGGATGATTGTCTGTTACCAGCATTTGTCCTTCCCAATGTATTGTAAAAACCTCTATTCCTTTTCTGTCACTTATCTACTTTCATTGCCCTCTGGAATTCCATCTTTCATGTAACAAGGATAGTTTCTTGCCTTAAATATCTTCACAACTCTTAAATATGTTTGAGGTCAGTTTCTCAGAAAGCCACATTGAGTTTTATGACTAGGAGGCTGCCCAGCAATCTTAAAGGTTAAGTGCATGGATTCTGCAGCCAGACCATACCTGGGTTTGAGTCCTAGCTCTGCTACTTACTACTGGCTGTGTAAGCCTCTCTATGCCTCAGTTTCCTCATCTGTAAAATGGGGATAAGTAATGATACCCATCTCATACAGTGGTTTTGAGGCTTAAATGAGTTAATTTATGTAAAGCCTTGGGGTCATACCTGGCACATTATAAGCATTGTATAAGTTGGATATTTTAAAGAATCATGTACCATAGAGCCAAGATGACTGGAGATGGGTCATTACTCATCTTGATTTTTCTGATGTTAATGTTAAAATATTTATAGTTTGATGCCACCTTTAATTTTTTCTTTATTCAGTGGGGAATACTGAGCAACTCTACGTGGCACTGTGCTCTGAAAGTGGGGGGTTGACCTAGAGCTTGCCCTCAAAAAATTTACAGTATAAAGGGGGGATAAGATAGACACAAATATTATACCTAGATAATCGTACTATTATAACATAGCCTGTAAAAAATGTCATAAGACAAGAAGGATAAAGGCCTTTAAGAGTTCAGAAAAGAGAGAGCTAGGGAGTCAGAAGGCTTTGAGTTTAGACAGGACATTTTTTTAGAGCTTGGAAGGATAGGCAGGATTTGGATGTGTGGAGATGGGGTGAAGTTGGGAGGATACCTCTAGGTGAGAGGAAGCTCATAATAAATGTTCATTTACCCATTCAGCAAATAATATATTGGACATTTACTATGTGCTTGGCACTGATACAAGCTCCGGAGATGCAGCAGTAAACAAAAGGAAGTTCCTGCTCTTGTGGAGCTTAGGTTCCAGTGAGTATTTGACTGTGTAGAACCATAGTATATCAAGTGGTGATAAAGACTTGGGAGAAAAATAAAGCAGAATAACGGAACAGAGAATAGGTTTATATAACTAAGATAAGCACGATTAATTTCTAAAGTGTTATTTTAGGGTACCTTTTGAGGTAACCCAAGGCAGAGCTAAAGGACTTTTTTGCTGAGCAAGGGGTTACACTTGTGCTGCTCTAAGCTCATGTATATAGTTCTCTGCCCCTAACTCTTGGCCTATGTAGATATTTTCCTTTCATTGAAACTTGAGAACAAGTCCGAGTGTCTTCATGGGGTTTTCCTCTGTTTATCTGCCAGAAGCACTCTCTTCCCCCTCTGTACTTCTGGAGTCAGATTTTGCCTATATAATTAATTTGGCATTTCATATTGAACTGCTTTGCGGTCTTTTCTCATGTTTATTCCACAGTATGTGATAGCCACTTATTTAATATATAATTGTTGAACTTTCATTTTGTTTCAGCCATTACTGGGCACTGGGAACTTGAAGATAAATGCACATGGTCTCTGTCCTTGAGGAATGCACAGTTTATTAGAAGAGATAGAAATGTAAACTGCTACTACAAACATCATGATAAATGTCACTTTAGAGCTATGTCCAAAGTCGTGTTCGAATGCAGGAAGAGAGAACAACCACCTACCCAGGGGAGTTGGTTAAGGCTTTTGAAAGGAAGAAACGTAAATAGTTTCTTGAACGTTGATTTAGAGTTTAATAACCAGAGACTGGGATTGGTGTCTGTGAGTTTGGAGAGCCTTTTATGCATAGGAAGTATCCTGCAAGGAGACGGGGGCAGATGGTAAGTTCCTTGTGGCTGGAGTGTGATGGAGAGAGAGCTGTGTAGTCATGGTGGGCAGTGTGGCTGGAGGAGCAGGGTGGAGATGGTGGAAGGCTTTGAAGATCAAGGTAAGGACTTTAGATTTGCGTTGGCAGTGAGGAATCATCAGGTGTTTTAATGCAGGATAGTAGATTGTACTCTACCCTTGGCCAGCAGAGGTGGCTTTTGAACTGGTGCTCAAACTTTGCTGTGTATTAGAACCACCTGGAGAGCTTTGAAAAGTGCCATTTTCCAGGCTGCGCATAATAAAAATCGGATTCTCTGGAGGAGAGACCCAGGTACTGGAATTTTGCTAACTTCCTAGATGATTCCCGTATGTACTCAAGTTTGAGAACTAGTGGTTTAGAGAGGCCGAAAGATAGATTAATGAATTCAAAGGTTACTGCAGTGGCCTGGCTCAGAACTGAGTCTTTGAATTCAGGCATTGGGAGTGGGAACAAGGGAAGAGGGAGCCAACCATTATTTTTTTTTCTTTAATTTTCTGTATGTTTGTCTTCTCCAACAAAGTTATAACCCCCATGGGTGTAAGGCCCAGTCTTTGTATTTTGAATGCCACATAGAGATTTGTACAGAGTACATTTTCAATAAATATCTGCCTTGATTAAAGTCAGTTTTCTTTTGTTCAAGTACTCATAGTTGCAAACTTAGGGCATTTTTCATTTACTTTTTACTATTAAATCGAAATTCCTTTAGGGATGAATGTAGATAGAGGTGAAACTTTTTGGTCAGTTTTACTTCATAATTCTGATTAAAGATTTAGGAAAGTAAAATTCAGTAATTAAAACAGTCTGCATATGAACTTGGTTTATCCATACTGTCACTGTCCTTGCTGGCAAAAATAAGTTTACCCTTACTGTTTGCGTAAAACCCATTAATGCTAATATACTCTTTAAAGAATCCAGATAAAGTATCTAGATTCTTAAAGTATTTTTAAGGTTTATCTTCCACAACAACATGTGGAAAGTAAACCTTAAAAATAACACCTTGTCTAACTACTGTGCTGTACATTTGAAACTAATATTGTATTGAATGTCAACTGTAATTGAAAAATAAAACCTTTATTCTGTTAATCTATGTAATAACTCGGAAATTTGCCATCATGGTGTAGAGACTGACTTGGTTTGTGCGCTTGAAATAATTTCTCTTTGCCAAATAAATTTATTTATTTGTGAGTAGGGATAGTATTTAAAAATGCTGTGAAGGTATTTTTGTGTCAGCTTTTCATATTCTGTCCTAATAAAGGAGAGAAGTTGGAACATAGAGAAATTAAAAACTTTTTTTATACTTGAAGGCATTTATATTCCCACAGCCATTTTATGTTTTAAAAAACGTCAAGCCTATAGAAGAATAGTACCATAATACCTATCTCCCCTTAACCTAGATTCACCAATTATTAACATTTTGCCAGATTTGCTTTATATCTTTTTCTCTGTCTATATACATACACTCTTGTTTTTAGCCATATCCTTTGAGCGTTACTTTCAGATATTGCTACACTTCGCCCCTAAATACCTTCATAGTTTTATCCTGAGAGAAAAGGTACATAACTGTAACATAGTTTATACGCTAAGGAAACCTGACATGAAACGAGGTGAATAATGTATTCCATATTTAAATCTTCACATTTACATCTTCTGTAACTTTTTTATTTTTCCTGATCTAGAACACAGTCAAGCATCATGCATTGTTTTATGTTGTCATGTGTCCTTACCTTTCAATATTTAAATTAAAAAAAAATTTTTTTGAATTACAATTGACATTCAATATTATATTAATTTCAAGTGTACAGCATAGTGGTTAGACATTTATATAACTTACAAAGTGATCCCCCCAGTAAGTCTAGTACCCACCTGGCACCATACATAGCTATTACAATATTATTGACCATATTCCCCATGCTGTACTTGACATCCTCGTGACTATTTTGTAACTACCAATTTGTATTTCTTAACCCCTTCACATTTTTCACTCAGCCCTTCAAACCCTTACCTTTCAATGCTTATTAGTGTGACCTGGTAGTCACAGGATTTCAGGAATGGAAATGAAGACCCTCCTCTAACAGGCAGTGTGGCCCAGCTTCTCATTTTTACCTGCCGCCTCCTTCCGTGCCTCACACCATTCCTGGGAGTTGTCCTTAGTCTGACGGCAAAGCTTCGAAGTGGAACCTAGCACCCTGTGCAGACCTGCTCGTGAACATCTTCCTGAGGCTGGAGAGGTTTTGTCTCGGACAAAGCGTTCTTTCCTATTTTAGGATTAAAGCCATGCAGGTCACCCAAGTGCTTAAGAAAATGTCAGTGTCAGTGAAACTTTGAGAAAAGATTTTCATAGTTGACTCTAAATCATCTGTTAAGAATCATCTGCTATTTCTTGAGGACCACGGGTTATCATTACCATGTCTTTAAATAGTTCATAGGGTTTCTCTCTCTCTCTCTCTCTCTCTCTCTCTCTCTCTCTCTCTCTCTCTCTCACACACACACACACACACACACACACACACACACCTATTAAGGACCTCCATACCCCTACCCCTCTTTAAATATTCCAGTGGTTGTGTCTTTTTGGCCCTTTGGCCCTTCTTGCTTTACACTCCTTCCTGGGTAGACTTCTTTCCTATTATTTCACCTCTTAATGAAGCTAAAATCTGTTTCTATTCGCACCGTCTTCTGTGCTCCAAACCCATTTTCCAACTACGTGCTTAGCAGCTTCACTTGCCTGTCCCACATGCAAAACTGAACTCAGATCTTCTCATGTAAACCTGAGCATTGGTTTTAACATTGGGCGGGGTGAGAATGAGATGGTTTTTGAGTAGGAACGTGGGGCACCTGTCTCTTATCAGCCCCTGCCCTCCTTAACGCAGCCCCACCCCCTTTTCAGGGTAAAAAGGTGAACCAAAGGCTGTAAGGCCTTGCTGACACCACCATTTCTGGCTGAATGTGGAGTTTTGGAAGTTAGGCTTCATGAAATGAGTTATTTTTAACCCAGTGTTTCTCAACTTCTTTTTTTTCATAATTGGTCCCCTAAGGAGCTTTTTTAGACCTTTTTTTTTTTTTTTAGCCTTATTGCTCTTCTACCTGTGAAACTTATTTACTACCACAAATATACTGTATCTGTTTATGGGTGTATGCTTCATACATAAATAAGTAAAATATTTTAACCCCCAAGAACCAATTTTTGTCTCCTTGGGGTGATAATGCCTCATTGAGAATGCATGTTTTAACCTAAGCGGGAAGGCAGTCTAATGCCTGGAGACAAAGCGGGCCAAAATCTGCTTGCTATCTCTCCTACCCACAAAGAATTTACCTTAGGCTCGCATCCGACTGCTGAAACTGGAGTTCTGTAATCTTGTTGTGACCATAACTCATAGCAATAACAACACTATATTGTGCCCACGATACACACACATGTAATTCAAAGGTTTTAATACTCAATATTTATTCTACTTGTAATGCACTCTTTTTATTCTGTATTTTTTAAAAAATAGCTGTTGAGATAATTTATACCATAAAATTCACCCGTTTTATTGTAAGTACTTTTTATTTGAAAAAGAAATGCTGGTTGTGAATAACTGACTTGCAGAAGCATGTCTGCCAGCAAGAAGAGCAATGCCTAGGCATAGCTGGGAATACCCACCATCCACCAGAGAGGCGAGAACAAAGAGGCAGGCAGAATCTCGACCTTAAACCACTGTGCTCACTGTAATCATTGGACTTTGTTTCAATAAATGCCCTTGAACTTGAGCACTTTTACTCCTTGGTATGGGATGAAGGCTGGGGAGCTCATGGCAGAGAAGGTCTACAGTGAGCTTTTTAAGCCCACAGGTAAAACTGCTCTGGTGGCAGCAAAAGGGCTTGGCTGTCAGGAAGATGAAATGGGTATCTTCCTTCTGTGATTTATGGTGCCAGTACCACCTCTCCCTTTTGAAAGAAGAAAGATTTGGGGCAGGGTTGGGGGGAGATGAAGGGAGGGAAGATTGATCTAATGTTACATAGTAGAGCCTTACATCGTTGAAATACACGATATTAAACTGGGTTTATCCATAAGAATATTTGAGAGAGTGACTATAGAGATCTGTGTATTTGATTTACCGTAATCTGTTGAAAGGGGTAGAGCACTGAGGAAATGAAATAGGAATCTACTAAGTTTTCATTAGGAAAATGGAAAGGGAGAGGGTCTAAAAAAATGAGGCGTGGCTTTGCTTTGTTGGGTTGTATTCATGGTGAGAGGGAGACCCTGTATTACATAGCTAGGGAGAATCAGCCTTGTAAAAATGGGAGCGAGTGGTGGAAAGGCCCGGATAGTACATCAGGCCCCAGTGCCAGGCAGGGCAGGAATATGATTGGACCAAATAAAACCCAGGGATCCCTGTTCTGTTGCAGAGCAGCAGAGTAGTTAGAGCCAACATTAACTGAGTGCTTACTGTGAGCTGGGTACCAAGCATTTTATATTTAAACTGACGAGGAAACAAACTGAGGCACAGAGAGGTAAAGAAACTTGTTCAGGGTCCCACAGTTACTTGTCCCTACATGTAATATAAATGCAGGACCTTGGGGACCCTGCCTGGAAGTGAATGAACCTCTGCTTCTGGGAGCATGTCGGCTGCACTGTACCTACCTCTCTGTTCAGGAGCGTAGCCTACCTGGCAGATCCCATGTTCTTCGTTTAAGTCATTTAGACTCCAGGTTGCTCTCTGAACTTCACTCTGAGAGACCGGTGACCACAATACTAAAAATAACAGTGTCCTAGAGAATATTTATAGTTTTTTTTCACTCCCTCTTCTTGAGTACAGACTGTGCCTTATCTGGGAAATACCACTTATTTTAGGACTCTAGGGTTGGACATTTAGATGTTAGGGCTTGTCCAGTGGTAGTCATATTTCAAGTCAATTCAACAGACACTTGTATGTCTCTGAAGTGCCCTGCCATGCGCTTGGTGCCAGGGCGACAAATGTGAGTATGTCTAGTAGGGGAAATGGACATGACCATTATATAAATTGCAATGAAACAAGTAAGTAGAATAGTAAAAGGAGCATAGAGGAGGGTAGGAAGGTTAGGAAGAACTTCCCAGAAGAGTTACTATCTGAGTTGGGTTTTGAAGGATGAATAGGAGTTACCCAGGCAGAGAGTTGCAGAATAATTCAGCGAAAATTGCTAGAGAAATGGACAGATCTCATTGCCAGTGTGTCTAGATTTTTATTATATATAGTGTAATATATAATAAAAATTCTGATCTCATTGCCAGTGTGTCTAGATTTTTATTATATATAGTAGAAAGAGTTTGCAGTTGTAAAATTCTTTTTTCTCTTAGTGTCTTGAAATGCTGCTAGGATTCTGTGCCTCAACAGTAGAGCTGGTCACCTGGGGATTATGCTTTAGGCCAGTTGTAGGAGGGGAAAATTGTTCCCAAGTAGCTCCTGCAGGCACGCTGCATCTCAGGGCAGAAGCGAATTTCTCCTGCTTGTGTGAGAGGGTAATGGTGCTGTTCCCTGTAGCCTAGCTCCAACTTAAGAGTTTGACTGCAGTTTTTTGGTGAGATTTTTCTTCTCTTATATGAAAATTGTTAATTGATTAAGTATTTAGGCATTCAGCCACAAACATTAATGAGCACTGACTATTTTGGACGGAGAGTAGATAAGGACCATACATAGAAATTGGGTTTTTGAAGTATAACGTGCATTCGGTGAAGTGTACAGGTTTCAAGTATACTGCTCGATGGATTTTTACATGTTGTATGTACCTGTGTAACGACCTCTTGAGATCAAGATGGAACGTTGCCGGCACCCTAGAAGGTTCTCTCGTGCCACTTCTCTGACAATACCTGTAACCCACACCTCCTTTAGCACCGTTCTGATTTCTGTCACCAAAGATTAGTTTTACCTGTTTTTGAACTTAATTTCAGTGGAATTATATCAATGTATGTTTTTTATGTGGCTTCATCAATGTATGTTTTGTATCTGGCTTCTTTTACTCGATTTTATAATTGTGAGATTCATCTAATTTGCTGGGGAGCTCTAATTACCAGTCACATTGTTAGGAAGAGACCCAGAATGATCATATATGATTGATGACAGTGAAAGTGGGTATGAATTTATGGGTGGCATTCATTTATTCTACACACATTTCAAAGTGGCACACACTGGGTGCTTTGCAAGGGCCTGGGTCAAAGATGAGCATGGTGCCGCCATGAGGAAGCTTTCCGGCTCCTGAAGGAGACAGACCCTTCCACCCATTGTTATGACAGTGGAGACTTGGTCAACTTTTAGGGGTGAAAATGGTTTTTGACACATTTTATAGAGGAGGTGAAATTTCTTCTGATCGTCAAAGGACTATTAGAAGTTTTCTGATGGTCAGAGTTGACGGGTGGTATAGGTATGGAAGTAGGCAGCGTGGTGTCTTCAGAGACCTGCAGTAGTGATGTTTTGATTTTAAATTAAGAAATGGAAGAATACCAAAAATACCACGTTAGGAAGAACTTTTGAGGAAAACATTGACATATAAATTTGACTTCCATTTTGGGCTGGAGCCATGGGAGATAACAGCTTTAGCGAAGGGTTGTGAGAAGGCAAGGAATGGAGGTGAATTTTGGTGGCTGTATAGCTTAGGAAAAAGTACCCGGCAGTGCTTTGCTGTCGATGTTGTGTAAGACTTTTATAAGGTTAGATAAAACTACAGATATGCTTGTTACGAAAGTGGTGTTTTTTCAATAATTGAGATGACTTGAGAGGTTTCATTGAGTGGGCAAAAATTCCCTAAGGCTGGTTTTAGGTGCAGCATCTCTTTCTCAGTCAAGGGATATCGTAGCAAAATGCGTTCCCTGTTTTATCGGTGTGCTGAGGCTACTATAACAGATACCAGGCTCTGGGTGGCTTACACAGAAATCTATTTTCTCACAGCACAGGAGGCTAGAAGACCGAGATCAAGGTGGCAAGTTTGGTTTCTTCTGAAGCCTTTCTCCTTGGCTTGCAGTACTTCTCACCGCATCCTCACCTGGCCCTTCTATGTGTTGTCTGTGTCATCAACTCTTCTTTTAAGGACACCAGCCATGTTGGATTAGGGCCCACCTCCAGTGACCCCATTTTAACTTAATTACGCTCTTTAAATGCCCTATCCCCAAATACAGTCACATTCTGAATTACTGGGGTTTGAGGCTTTGCTTCAGCTATGAATTTTGAGTTCAGTTCATAACCCCTATGTTTCAGAACCTGCCATAACATTGTTGGCTGTCTGAGGGTTGTCACATGAGAGAAACGGCCCAGAACAGGGCTAGCACAAGCAGGTAGCAATGTTGTAGACCAAAGTCTGGTGTGACCCTTGCGGGGGGCAGGGGGCTGGGCTTGCTCTTAAAATGCCATCTCTGAGTTCTTAATGGCTCCGTCTGTCTACGCACAAACCCCTGAGCCTTGAGTAAGATGTCTAACACTGTTAAGACTATGGTGTTTAACAGTTAATAAAGACTGAAAATAGGGACTAAGAAGAAAAGAATAAAGCATAAAGGCCAGGTGGACATCAAAAAGAAAAATAATTGTATAACGTTCATAACTCTTAGTAATCTGTTCCAGTGCTGAACAAACCATCTCCCTCGAGGTCTCTTGCCATTTAGCCCTTTTCTTTGGGCCAGAGTTAAACAGCCTTGGCATTTTCCTTATCAAAACATTTGGATACCAAAGATCTGTTTCTAAATCAGATCACCTCAACCTTCCTCCATGATCACAGGAAACAGTTTTCTGTAGAAGGATTTTATTTTGAATTTTCTTTTGCAATGGCCACCAAAAAGTTAGAGGGTGGGATTTTTCTTTTTAAGGAAGGGATTTTAGATAGTCACATCTTAAACTTGTTTCACGGGAGACAGAGAAATCTTGTTATGATGAATTTTGGAGTGACTGCCTCTGTTTCAATCTGCATTGGAATTCTCTGGTCACAGATGAGGCCTGTTTTAGGTACCTGGGAATGGGAAATCTTTGGTTTTCAGTGTATTGGTGCTTATATAATGGTGTGTGTCCTAGAGTTACTGTACGACCCTTTTCCAGAATTGATCTTGAAAGCTCCTAGGCTGTTATGAGAACTCAGGCAGAGTTGGACGAGGTGCCTTAGTACACACCCACTCGTACTAGACCCAGCCCGGGGTGAACTGGGAGATCTTGGGAAGTCTCGACATGCCCACGTGTTTTCATGGTGCATCTGTACGTTGATGCCGATGCAGTTCTGTTGCCTTTTTGTTTCTTCTCTTAGTTGTGGCCTGGTTGACCATGAATTGATTTTGCCAAGATAGTCCGAGTCAGAAGTAAGCACTTAAAAATCTTTGAACAGCAGTCAAAGGTAGTGTGTGTTGTGGCTCTAATTTCTGTTTATATTAATATAATACTTGTGTTATCTTTGACTTGCTTGGTTGTTTACTGAGGAATGAGGTTCTTTTAACAGATATTACTGAGACATTGTTAATTCTTTTAATAAGTAAGTTCATTGTTTGAAGTGGGTCAGTTCAAAAGTGTACCCAGAATTTTACTTAATTTTTGAAGAAAGTAAACTGTCTTTTTCAAAACTTTAAGACGAAGAACAATATTTCTTATATCTCCAGCAAATTAAATGTTTTAACTTCTCAAATATTTCTATTTTATTTCCATTCTGTTTTCTACCATTTTGTTCCACTCTACTTTTTCTTTTTTACAAACTGGGTAGATAGTACCATTTTAGGTAAGTGTTTTTTAACCGTAAAGGTGCTGACAGAGTTCAAAAGCATTGGATATAGGAACCTGTGACCTTTGCACCCACAGCACACTGGTTTGAAAGTCTGCCGTGGTTGAGTGATCTGCCTGTTTTATTGGCACCTTCCGTCTGTGGAAATCTTTGAGTAGTTACTGCTACGTTTTCTAGACATGTCTGCTGACTTTAAAGTTTTTCATTAGTTTCAACAAACTAATTTAGATGGTTCTACTTCTTAAGGGGAGAAGGGAGACAGGCGGTTCATAAGTAACACTGCATTGGAGAGTGTTTTAGTTAGATTCTTCTAGTTGAAAGGAACAGAAATTTAAGCCAAGTTAGTTTAGGAAAGCAGTGTAGAGAGGTATAGACGGAATCATTGGCCCTAATTCTTCACTCTCCTATAGTAGCGTTTTACATTCATACCCCTGCCATAACCTCATGGTAGATGGAATTATGTCCCTACCCCTTAATTTTGGGGTTGGCTGTATGACTTGCTTTGGCCCAATGGGAGATTAGTGGACACGAAGAAAGCAGAGGTTTGCATACGCTTGTGCTGATGGGCTTGTCCTCTTGTTCCTTTGCCATCGCCATGAGAAGAAGAACTCTTGAGTAGTTGCTGCCTCTTCAGCAGGGAGCAGAGCCAGTCCAACTAGATGCTTGAGGGGAAATTAAATACTCACTGTCGTATGCCCCTGAGACTTCCTGGCCTGTTGTGTAGTGTCATTGTGGTAATAGGTGACCAACACAGTCAGCCTGCTGGGTCCAGGACAGCTCCAGGGCCTTTAGGAGTAGGCTTTCTTGGCTTTCTTGGATGGTCTCTCACCATACTTTGCCATTACATGATGCCCAGTGGGTCTGTCCACCTTTCTCTTACCCACTGGCTTCCTCATCCTAGTGTATGGCTCTCTACTTTATAGCTTCTGCCTACTTGTATACTATGTTCTCTCTTAACTTTTCCATGTCCAAGCCACTTACAGCTCCTCCAGACTCTCAGCCTCATGACTTCTCAGCTTCTACTCCTGTGGCTTAATGCTGCTTATTGTTTTGGTACTTTTCATTTCAGATTTCTGAGAGAAAATCATTTTCGTCCAGCAGGTTTATTTATTTTTTTTCACCCCAGAAATGTCATACCCTCTGTGTTTGGCCTGTTTAGGCATTGGTTGCCCTTGGATTACGAGCCATCCTCTGTTCCAATTAGATGTGTCTGGGGATGTGTTGGGAGGAGGGACATCTCTTGAAATACATGGTGCCTCGTATTGCCTTATTAATAGAGGCCACGAATGAAATAAGACAAGTTTTTTGCACAGTGTTGTGTTTCATCTGGGGTTTTTACTATTAAGGCTTGTCAGTTTCTGGGGTAATCAATTCACCAGAGGGGAAGCTTTTAACTTTGCTTTTGCAAACTTTTAATTTTCTGGGGCTGCATTCAATTCTTTTGTTTCTTGGTTCCAAGATACCAGCCTCACAGTTTGAACTCTCAGGATGACTCTGTTATAAGGAAAAATGTGAGAGAAAGGACCATCTATGGGGAAGAAAGCTTACTCGTGCAAAACCATCCAAGAGTCGAAAAGACAATAAGTCAAACTTTGAAGTTTTAGGCTAGGTAGATTTTCTTATAGCTTTTCTGTACAGGGAAGAGACTGCTCACATTAAAGCTGGTTTGTAATAATTAGAAGGTTGTGTTTAATTTAGATTTACCTCTAAGTATTTCATGTTTTGGGGTGCTGTTGTAAGTGGTACTTTAAATGTTAATTTACAGTTGTTCCTTGCTAGAATATAGAAATATTATTAACTTTTGTATATTGATTTTACATCCTATGACCTCATTAAACTAAGTCACTGGTTCTAGAAGCTTTTTTGGTAGATTCTTTGGGGTTTTCTACATGGATAGTTATGTCAAGTGCAAATAAAGACAGTTTTATTTCTTCCTGTTTAATCTGTATGTCTTCTATTTTTCTTGTCTTA
>NW_011888906.1:4407336-4426996 GCF_000151845.1 Pteropus vampyrus | reverse complement strand
TTCCAATTAGATGTGTCTGGGGATGTGTTGGGAGGAGGGACATCTCTTGAAATACATGGTGCCTCGTATTGCCTTATTAATAGAGGCCACGAATGAAATAAGACAAGTTTTTTGCACAGTGTTGTGTTTCATCTGGGGTTTTTACTATTAAGGCTTGTCAGTTTCTGGGGTAATCAATTCACCAGAGGGGAAGCTTTTAACTTTGCTTTTGCAAACTTTTAATTTTCTGGGGCTGCATTCAATTCTTTTGTTTCTTGGTTCCAAGATACCAGCCTCACAGTTTGAACTCTCAGGATGACTCTGTTATAAGGGAAAATGTGAGAGAAAGGACCATCTATGGGGAAGAAAGCTTACTCGTGCAAAACCATCCAAGAGTCGAAAAGACAATAAGTCAAACTTTGAAGTTTTAGGCTAGGTAGATTTTCTTATAGCTTTTCTGTACAGGGAAGAGACTGCTCACATTAAAGCTGGTTTGTAATAATTAGAAGGTTGTGTTTAATTTAGATTTACCTCTAAGTATTTCATGTTTTGGGGTGCTGTTGTAAGTGGTACTTTAAATGTTAATTTACAGTTGTTCCTTGCTAGAATATAGAAATATTATTAACTTTTGTATATTGATTTTACATCCTATGACCTCATTAAACTAAGTCACTGGTTCTAGAAGCTTTTTTGGTAGATTCTTTGGGGTTTTCTACATGGATAGTTATGTCAAGTGCAAATAAAGACAGTTTTATTTCTTCCTGTTTAATCTGTATGTCTTCTATTTTTCTTGTCTTAGTGCATTAAGACCCCCGCATGATGTTGAATAGATGTGATGAGATTAGACATGCTTGCTTTGTTTCTGAGTTTAGGGGAAAATAATGCAGTCCCATTAACTGTAATTTTTTTCATCAATGCTTTTTATCAGGTTGAGAAAATTCTCTTTTATTCTTAGTTTGCTGAAAGTTTTTATCATAACTGGATATTGGCTTTTGTCAGATACTTTTTGTGTATCTATTGAAATGATTATGTGGGTTTTTTTTTCCCCTTAGTCTGCTGAATTACATTAATTGATTTTTGAATGTTGAATCCCTTTTGCGTACCCAGGATAAATCCCACTTGGTCTTGATGTATTATCCTTTCTGTATGTTGCTGGATTCAATGTGATAGTACAGTTGATCCTTGAACAACACAGGTTTGAACTGCCCGGTTCCACTTACAGGCACATTTTTTTTTTTCCTCCAACAAATACATTAGCCCTTTGTGTCTGAGTTTTGCATCTACAGATTCAACCAGCCACAGATCAGAAACAGCATTCTCGATCTGCAGTTGGGAATCCACAGATGTCCAGGGGCGACAGTATCCACGTAAGGGACTTGAGCATCTGCAGCTTTTGGTATCCATGGGGGTCCTGGAGCCAATTCCCCACAGATGCTGAGGGCCAACTGTAGTTAAGTTTTGGGGGAGTCAAAAGTTATATGCAGATTTTTGACTGTGTGAGGTTGGCACCACTAATCCCTGCGTTGTTCAAGGGTCAGCAGTATTTTGTTCAGGATTTTAGTGTCTTTGTTTTGATCTTTGTCTTTAAACTATGGTTTCTTGTGTTGCCGTTGCTGTTGCTGGATTTGGTGTTAGGGTAATAGTGGCCTCATAAAATATGACGGGAAGAGTTTCTCCCTCTTCTGTTTAATGGAAGAATATATGTGAGATGGGTATGATTTTTGTTTCCATAAAAATTTGGTAAAATTTGCCACTGAAACTGTCTTGACCTGAAGTTTTCTTCGTTGAAGGATTCTTAACTATATATCTACCATCTTTAATAGATGAAGGGCTGTTGAGATTCTTTTTCTTCTTAAGTAAGCTTTGCTACTCTGTGTCCTTTGAGGAACTTACCCAATTTATTTAAGTTGTCCAAATTTACAGGCATAAAGTTAGTGTTATTATCCTTTTAATGTGTGTAGGATCTCTAGAAATGTCTCTTTTTTTGAGTCTCAGTATTTGTAATTTGTGTCTTCTTTTTTTCTTGATCATTCTGGCTAGAGGTTTGTCAGTTTTATTGATCTTCTCAAACAACTGGTTTTTAGTTTTATTTTTGTCATTTTTCTGTTTTCAATTTCATTGATTTTTGTTCTTTATGATTTCTTTCCTTCTTGCTTTGGGTTTAATTTGGTCTCTCATTTTAGTGTCTTAAGGTAGAAGCTTAATTCATCTGAAGACTTTTTCTTATTTTCTAAAAATAAGCTTTTAATACTATAAACATTTTTCTAAGCACTGCTTAAGCTGCATTCCATAAATTTTCATATGTTGTTATTTTGATGTTCATTCAGTTAAAAATATTTTCTAATTTTTCTTGTTACTTCCTTTTTGCCTCAAGGTTGTTAAGTGTATTTTATTTTCAAATATTTGTGACTTTCTATATACTTGTTAATGATTTCAGTTTTACTTTATGGTCAGAGAATATACTTTGGGATAATTTCAGTTCTTTTAAATTTGCTGAGATTTGTTTTATGGCCAAGGATATAGGCTATATTGGTCAATGCCCCATGTGCCCTTGAAAAGAATTTATATTCTGCTCTCGCAGGGTGGAGTGTTGTATAAATGTTAATTAGGTCAAGGTGATTGATAGTTATTCATATCTTTTCTATCCTAATAGGTTTTTATCTACTCGTTTTATTGATTACTGAAAAAGAAGTGTTGAATCTCCAACTATAAAATATATAATTATATATTTTGTTATATATATGCAAAAGTATACATATTTCTTTGACTTCCATAAGATTTTGGTTCATTTACTTTGAAGCTCTGTTGTCAGATATATACATATTAAGGATTATTATATCTTCTTGGTGAATTAACCCCTTTATCATTTATACGAATGGCTATCTTTATCTCTTTTACTATTCCTTCTACTGACATCTACCTTGTCTGATATTAACGTAGCCTCTCTGGCTTTCTTTTGATTGATATTTGTATGGTATATCTTTCCCATCATTTTACTCTTATCTGTATCTTTAAAGTGGATTTCTTATGGAAAATATAACTGAGTCTTGTGATAATCTCTGCCTTTTAATTGGGATATTTAGGCCATTTTCACTTAATGGATATGGTTGGATTTAAATCTTTTATCTTGCTAGTCGATTTCTATTTGTATCATTTGGTGTGTTCTCCCTTTACTCTTTTTATTCTTTCTTTTATATTGAGGGTTTTTAAAATTCCATTTTATCTTTACTATTGGTATATTAGTTATACCTCTTTAACAAAATTTAGTGGTAGCCTTAGGATTTACAATGTACATTACAGTCAACCTTCACATATTATATTGCTTCATATTTCACATACAGTATAAGATTCTAACATAGTATATATACGTCTAGTTTTTTCCCTTTCATCTTGTGTGATATCATTGTCATACATTTTACTTTTACATATTTTATAATCTTCACAATACACTGTTAGTATTTTTGCTTTTGACAGTTATCTTTTAGAATATAGAAATATAAAAATATAGAAAAAAGCTCTTGTACATTTACTTTCTTTTTTATTCTGGAGCTATTCTTTGTGTAGATCTTCATTTTTGTCATGTCATAAGAACTTGCTTTACCATTTCTCGTAGGACAGGTGTGCTGACATTGAAGTACCTCAACTTTTGTTTGAAAAGGCATTATTTTGCCTTTTTTTTTTTTTGCCTTCATTTTTGAAAGATATTTTTGCTAACTATAGAATTTTGGATTGTAAAGTCTGCCTCCTCACCCTTTCAATTAAAAGATATTACTCTATTATCTTTTGTATTGCATAAATTCTGCAGACATTTTTATTTTTTGCCTCAGAAGGTAATGTCTTTTTCCTCCAACTGTATTTAAGATTTTTTTTTTCTTTAAGTTTTAGCAATTTACTATGAAGTATGTAGGTATATGTTCTCTATTGTATTTATTTGTTTATATTCTGTAGCATTCTCTGAGCTGCTTATATCTGTAGTTTGAAGACTTTATTTTTGAAAAGTTCTCAGCCATTTTTTCCCCAAGTACTGTTTCTGCCTTGTTCTCTTCCTTTCTTTTCTGGGACTCCAGTTACATATATATGATATCATTTGATCATATCCCACAGCTTTCAAGGTTCTTTCTGTTGTGTGTCTCCCTGCTAACCCCCACTCCCCCTTTATGTTTCAGTGATCTCTCTTCAAGTTCATTGATTCCTTCCTTGATTATGTTGAGTGTTCTGGTGAGCCCATCAAAGGATTTTTTTTTTTTAATCTCTAATACTGTAAAAAAAGATAGCATTTCTGTTTGACTCTTACATTTTCTTTCTGTTGAAATTTACCATCTGTTCATGCATATTGCCTATACATTCTTTAACCTATTAATCACTGTTATTTTTAATTCCCTATCTGATAGTTACAGCATCTGTATCATCTCTCAGTCTGGTTCTCTTGATTGCTTTGTCTCCTTCTACGCCTTTACTTTTTTGTATGTCTTGTAATTTTTGATGGACTGTTGGACATTATTGTAGGGCAGTAGAGTCTGAGGTGGACATTAAATATTGATGTCGAGACTTACATTAAGGGTAGGTTTTGGGGGCAGGCACGTTGTCACATTTGTGCATATAGAGTATTCAGAACCTATTATAGGACTAGGAGCATAATTTCATTATATTCAGTTATTATAAAATTCCACATTTTTATATCTTTTCTTTTTATACCATCCCTGGGACTCACCTTATTAGGACTTCCTCTCGTAGTTGCTTCCTCCTTTGTTTCTGTTGTATCCGAAACTCTTCCTTAGTTCTGTTGTCATTCACACCAAGTGACATTTGTTAGCAGGTTTGTCTTTTCTCACTAGGCTGTGATTTCTTATAAGTAGGTAGAGTGTCTTGTGGATCTCTATGGTCTTTTAACTACATTTTAGATATGTCTTTTTCTGGCTAGAATTGAATTGAGATTATTGAATGATTCTCTTTTCTTAGCCAGAAATCTACAGTGCCTCTTTACCTGCTTCACCAGTTAGTGGGAAGATTGTCTGTTTGAAATTCCACCGTGAAGTATCTAAAAAAAAGGCACTAAAAAAAAAAAAAAAAGGTTGAGAAGTGAGGGCAGGCCATGGATGAATTTATGAAGACACTACACAGGGAAGACACTCATTTTCTTTACCAGTTTTACGTGTACGTTTTGTCTCCCTACCTTGACATTAATGTTTTGAGAAGGAATAACTTTTTCCTGCTTCTCCAGTGTCCTTTAGTAATTATTAGTAGTGTTGAGCACACAGTAGATGCTCAGCAGATATTTCTTCATGAGATTTAAAGATACTTAATGGATTTTGGAATAAGTTACTGATAGCTTTACTTTTTCTGTTTATCTTTAAAAAACTTTGCGTACTTATCATGGTGATAGTATTCCAGTACTTACTAGCTCCATTTTCTTTGGTAAGTTACTTAACACCTTTGTGCTTTGGTTGCTTCATCTATACAATGGGAATAATAATAGTATGTCTCACATGAGTTGATTACGATGATTAAGGAAAATAGTGCAATAAATGTTAGTCGCTGCATTTCAGTTTCCTAATTATTTAACAGCGCATGTTAGAAAGGTAAATCCAATTATAAGTTTTTAGAAGCTAAGTTCTTTCAGTAGAAAAACATTTAATGTCCAAAAACCATCTATCTCAGTATTGATAAATATGACTATTTCTGTATTAATTAAGGAAGTAATCTTTGCTCGGAATATGAACAACAGAAAGAGAGCAGAGCTAATTAATTTCTACCTTGCTAGCAATAACGTAATGTACCTTCTCTCCTACCCTAGGAACAATGTGCCCTATTCCCAGGGGACTAAGATCAATACAGAAATAGAGTTCCCAGATCAGCTTTCTCTAGGACCAAAGGTACTTAATCTTACAGTTCATTTTCAATTATATGTTAAAACTATATTCATCCTTCCTTTTAGGCATCATTTATTGTTGTGTGTTTTTATAGCTTCTCTTCCTTTTTACCACCATTATTGACCAAATCATGTTCAAAAGAATATAAAGCCCAGAGGGGGTTATAAAGGAAGGTGACGATAGTCTGGTGAGAGTTATTCAAAACATTTGGCAGACAGCCGTTGGGAAAATACTGGTAAGGCTGGTAAGGTGCAATATTTGGGACTCACTGTTTTCCTTACCTAACAAGGAGGAGAAGTACAAAACAGTTGAAGATCAGAGAGAATTATTCCTTGCATAACTGTGGTTGCCTGTATTCCTGAACCCATTTATTAGATTAGCAAATATAGCATTTGAAAAGTACCCTCTTCTGTAAGTGCAGACAAGTAAGTGTAAGTCCATTACTATTATATGTGGGACAACGAATATTATTCATATGTTTTTTAAGTTTGGAAAGGAACGGGTGATGTAGTTGACCTGTAAATCTGGCATAGTCAGTTAATGTTTTATCTACTCTGATACCAAATATGAGATGATAACATAGCTTGAATTATGTTTAGGAGCAGTGAGAATGTAGAAGGAAAGGATTAGAAGAAGGGGAGTTTAAATAAACTTTTTTAATTGCAGCATTTTTTTTTTAACTGCTAAAGATTATTTCTTGAACTTGTACAAAAATATTTATTTATATGAATGCTGGAGACACAAAAAAAGTATAAAGAGCCACATTGCCAAAGACTTAGAAATATATACAACCCGTTAAAAAAAATAGATGTTTTGGTAGTTAAGTTTCCTTGAATAACTTTTCTCAGGGTAAAGAAGCTGGAAGAGTTCGGTTTTGTATCAAGACATCTCGTTTACACCTCGGTAACAGAACAGTGGCTAGTGGAAGACACACTTCCACAGGAATGTTGTAGAGAGAATTTCTGCTGACAAAAGAAATCTGCTCAAAGTATCTCACATGCAGCCTTTAGGGGCCACTGTTGTCGTGTGTGTGTGTGTGTGTGTGTTTGTGTGTGTGTGTGTGTGTGTGTGTGTGTGTGTGTGTGTTACATAGAGGTTTTCTGCAGTTTTTGATGAATGTTGGCCAAACTTAGATTTGGCTATGAATTTCTGTCTCTCCCTTAACATAAAAAAAAATTTCTGTTATAGAAAATTTCAAACATACATAGAGTAGATAGAATAATATGAGTCCTCATGCCATTCTTGTTTTATATATCCTTTTCCACTTTCTTTTTGACCTGGAGTATTTTAAAGAAAACCCCAACAACCTATCATTTCACTTATAAATATTTTAATGTACATATCTGTCAGATATGGACTTTATAGGAAAGCACATCATACCCTATAAATTTCTTATTACCTCATTTTTTGATTTTATTTAATATTGACTCTCTTGATTTTCTCAAAAAATGACTTTTTACAGTTAACTCTTTGAATCAGGTCCAAATAAGGTCCCTCTAATGCATTTGGATTTATATATCTCTTTAATCTCTTTTAATCTGTAATAAGTCACCCTCTTTCTTTTTGGTCATGTCACCTGTTTCTTGATGAAACTAGGTCAATCCCCGTCCTCACTTTATTAATTTTGATGGTTGTATCCTTGTATAATGTTATTTTTTCATATACTTGTAAACAGGTAGTTAGAGCTTAACTATTTTTGCAATCATTCATATTTTTAATTACTCATTGGTGGTATATTGTACTTCCTGTTCATATTAGAAGACCAGAAGGCTTGATTATCTCACTCTGTATACTGAGATTGATTGGTAGGTTAATTTTGGCATAGCCCTTTGTTGTCAAGGTTTTGACCAACAAAATCCATGGGTTGACATTCTGGCAACCTGCAGATTTTCAGGTCATATTTTCATTTAATGGTCTTAATTTAACATTCACTGATGATTGTTACCTGAATCATTTATTTCACTATTGTTGCATTTTAAGAAGACTGTAGAAAATGAAATGAAAATTTTTTATTATGAACTTTGAAAACTGCATGTAAACTCTGAGGTGTCTGGAAAATTTATGCGAAGTATTTTTTTTCTCATTACGTCTAGTAAAAGAAGTGTTGTATAGAAAAGAATGTTTAAAAGTTGTGTGTTTAGCTAAATTAAATGCCTCTCTATTGACTTTGAACGAGTTGTCTTTAAAAGGTTTTATAGGAACAGATTTGGAGCTAGACTCCTGCTTTGTGATTATTATGCATTCATGAAATATTTTTACCTACATTGGGGCTTGCTATAAGCATAGTAAAGTTCTAAATTTACTTTGATTGGGGATTATGGATCATGAATTCATATAGGTCACTCAAATCCATGTAGGTTATTTATTTGCACTGCTGTGGTCACATTTTTCCTATAATCCTGTCTAGGCAGGATTATATAATTGTATAAATATCACTACTAATATTTGATATATAGTAGTTCCTATATGCCAGACACTGTACTTTATAATTTGCTTGTATTAATTTATTTAATCCTCACATGATTATCATTCTTGTTTTACATATGAGGAAACTGAGGCAGAGAGATGAAGTGATTTGCCTTGGTCACACAGCTAATAAATGGCAGGGGCTTGGCTTTGGACCCAGTTTGCTGAATTTGTGCTCTAGCAGGACAGAGTGGATTATGTAGTCTTTGTACTACTAGAAAAATACAAGAATACTGTCTTAGTCCTGGAGGATAATCTATTTATATTCATATGTAAATAATCTGTGCATATATGTATTTTGTTTGCTTGTGCAGGTGTATATATAGAGAGAGACACACACATACAAACATAACATGCCCACATGGAGGGGCAAATATGTAGGGTTTTCCCTTTAGGAGGGTCCTTCTTACTCTAAAACCTTTTAAAAAATCTGTTAACTTGACTTTAGATGGAGGCAGAAACAGCCCTCAAGCTCTGGTAATATCATCTGGTGTAGAGGGACTTATGAGGTCAGAAGAGATGGAAAGGTCACAAGGGAAGCATAGCAGACAGCTTGAGGTCACAGTCAAATTCACACAGGGTACGACTCTGGCCTGTGGACCCTTTTTGCCTTGAAGTTCAGGCTGCTTGCTTTCTAAACAGCCACTCAGATCTTAGCTATACAATTGCAGGTTATTTGTGGGGGCAGAAAGCCATATAGCTAGTGTCTAATACCATAAAAACAATTTTTTCAGATTTGTCAAATTATAATAAATAGCAGCCATAGGTCTTGATTATAGAACCAAGAGTCAGGAGGCACTATAGATGACCTTGTCCTGTTTATCTCTGCTGTCTTGATAAGTGATTTTTTTTTTTTTAAAGTTGAGGTAATGTGTCTCATTTTAACAAACTGTTAAATTCCCTTCCTCTTTCTTTCCCATCATTCTGTTTTTACTTTAGCAAGTGAATGTATTACTTACACCAAATGTCAGTTCAGGTGGGAATCATTTGAGCAGTCATGTTCTTTCATTAAAAAGTCTCTATGTTTTTCTATGTTTTTATATTTGAATTGTGACTGTTTTATACTGGTCTAATAAGAGGTTAATCTGTGTGGATAAGAAAATGACTCGAGGCCTTTTGAGCCATGCTTCTCTTGCCCAGGCCCGCTTCCACGTCTGAAAGTGTGCTTTCCCTTCTAATAAAACTTTTCTACTGTAAAAAAAAAAAGAAGAATAAAAGAAAATGACTTGATCCTCCTGAATGTCGTAACAATCCCAGGGTTGAACAATAGAATATCATTGGTAGGGATAAGAGGAAGCTTCCTTGGACCCAAGGAAGTCCATCTCAGGGGTGAATGAGATGGACTTATTTAGTTGTCTTTTAGTCTGTGAGGCTTCAAGCAATTGTGCACCAGTGGTAAAATTTCGCAGGGAGCTCTTTAGGTTATAAGAGTGAGGATGGATTTAAAGATAGCATGTTGCTTAATTTTATTTATTCTACTTACAGATTCAAATATTGATACTATATAATTTTGATAATCATTGCATGGTTAATTTTCTCCCAAATTTAGAGAATTTCTTGAAGTATTTAACAAGTTTTTTTGTTTGTGTTTGTTTTTTTAGTAAAGATGTTCATGCCTTCTAACAGAAACAGATTTCCTGAATCATCTTCCTGACTTCTGTACAGCCTTTCCTTTTAGTAAGTTTTTTGAAGACAAAAATGAATTTATTAACACTATATATATATATATATATATATATTTTTTTTTTTTTCCCCAAAAACCCAGTGAGAGAATGGAGATCTTCAGTAAAGCAGGGAACATATTAATGTTGCAGGATTTGTTTCTCAGTCTTTTTCTCTTGGTATGTAGTTATGTAGTTACTTTATGTACCGGGGTCCTAGAATTACAGGATTTTAGGGCATAGAATCCTTAGGAAAGGAGTTTTAAAATCTTATGTCAAACATCCTAATTTTGTACTTGAAGAAACAGTTGGTTCTTTTAGTTTCATTGGTGACTGTGCTGCATATCTTCTCTTGTTGATTGCTGAGTGAGGTGCCCAGCTCCTTAGAGATAGGATAAACCATAAAATGAGAGGGAGAAATTTGAGAAATGCATGAATTTGGTGTAATAGAAATTCAAGATGAATATTATGTTGGGCATATATTAACACAATTCTAGAATTGTGTTAATAAAGAAAGCTAAACGTGAGTTGCGTTTGTGTGGGCTTTTGGCTGATTGGGTCAGTTTCAGTATGGTGCTGTACTGTACTATACAGCAGGTTGACCTCTCATGTCTGGCCTAGATAAGTGTGGGCCTTTGCCTCGGCACCAGGCCCTTGAGTAGGTAGTCATAGCCAGAGTGGTAGAGTTGGTTTCACTTGGTACACATGATGTGAACAGCAGCAACTGTGTACTCGAAGAAAGCTTGAGATTTTTTTTCAACAGTTATTGATGTTTACATAAATATATTTTTTTTACTGACCATCTTATAAACTCTTTTTCTTGGTTCTCATAGTTTCTTAAGCATTTAGAAGAGTAACAGTCACATCATATATAAATAATTTTTTGTCTTTCCAGGTTATACATGTCATAATTTTCCCCATATTTTCTAGAATGTCCAGAGCAGTGCTTGATAGATGGTGTCTTTGTCTTTCCCAACTTCTTTAATAGGAGTGCAGTCAGCATCTCACCATAAAATTTATCTTGGTTTCAGTTCATATTTATAAGAGTTGATAGTACTTTAACCAGATAAAGTATTTTAGTTCGGCTTTTGACTTTGCGAATTAATAAGGATACAGAACATAGAAGGTTCAGAAGAGAGCATAAAATATGTGAGGTGTTTAATAATAATATTAACTGTCTGAAAATATTTATCCTAGAGAAGAATAAACTATGGGATGATTTCATTATACTCAAGTATAGGTAGGACCTACGCTGGCAAATTAAAGCTTCTAGATTGTCTTTGAGAATGAGAAAACAGTTTGATGTTCTGGGCATGCAGTTGAGCCAGAGCACCCCCAGATAGATGTCCCTACATGCTTTCACTGGTGACCATGGAGCAGGAGCAAGAACAAAAAGCCTTGAACCCTTGAACCTGGGAGATAAGCTCCCTTCCTCTTGCAGTATCCCTCCAGTGCCCTCTACTGGCCAAGCTTAACATCATGGTCTCTGTGAAGGAGAAATGCTTAGAGTCCAGTGCTTATCACGGAGCAGGTACGGAAGGGTGAATTTGAAGTCAAGAGGCAATAAATTGATAACTGGCACAGAAGCCAGACACAAGAAAGAGTACATACTATATAATTTCACTTTTATGAGATACAGAAACAAGCAAAATGAATCTCTGTACTCTTAGAAGTCAGGCTAGTGGTCACCTTTGGAGAAATGTGGTAGTGACCAAAAAGGAACATGGGTAGGGCTCCTGTCACACTAGTAACGTTCTGTTTCTGGATGTGGTTGCTGGTCATACATGGGTGTATTCAGGTTTGAAGAGCTATACTCTTTTTAAAATGCACATTATACTTCAATAAAAGTTAAAATGTGGTACAGTCTGATTCTAAAAGTAAAACAAAACCAAAATTTAGGCCAGAATAGGCTAAAAAATCTGTTTGAGGGTTGTCCAACTTAATGTTAACAAACAAATATCTAATTCATTCAGCAAAATATTAATTGCCAGACTACCTTGCTTCTCATTTGGGATAAAATCGTCACTACTGAAGCAACTTACTAGGCACATTTACTTCCGTAGAGCAGTTTATTCCTTTTATTGCCATTCTTCTTACCACATCTTTGAACGGCAGCTTAGAAGTTTGTTTTTATGGCCTTCCAGATGCCACTGTTCTTAGTCTAAATAAAATAGCACAGCTGTCCTCTGTAAGCATTATCTTTGCTTTTATCTTTGTCATGATATACTCTTCTTGTAGCAGCTGATAAATCACCAGATCCTTTTTTTACTGGCTCAGAGATTTGGGATCCCACAATGCAGGGGTTAATCGTAATGGGAACCATGGCTTTGTTTCAGGAATTGGTGGTGTTAAGAGAGACTCAGTGTGTGGCTTTAAAAAGCTGCAGGCAGAAACAGCTCAGTGCTGTCGTTTGTTCAGGGGTAGGTAACTCTGGGTGCAGAATCTAAGGAATCTACCAAGTTGAGAGTTGAACCTGTATCTGGGAGATGGATATGGAATCTAGATAGGAGTTACATTCCCAGAAAGCAAAGATTGCTAAGAAACTGGCATTACACTGTGGATAGAAGTTAAGGTGAATTTTAAAGTGGAGCCAGCTTTTTAAAGTCCAGTCATTGTTAAATCTGAGTAAAGTGAATAACAGTAATAGACTTGGAATTCCCTACTTTTGTCTACAGAGCTTGATATCTCCACATATATAGGATATGAGATTGCTCTTGCTCTTCGAGTGTCTAGTGGCACTCTTGTGTCTAGAGTAGAGAGAAGACAACAGTGAGTAGTAAAACTAGCAGGGGAATCTTTTCATTTATAAATTCAGCCAATGTACTCACTCAACCAATGTACAGGTATTTACTATTTTGTAGACCCTGTCCTATGATATAGGGGGCCCAGAGGTGAATCTGATGCAGTCCTTTGGTCTTCCAGAAGGTTATTATTTTGCATTCTTCTGTTTGAAGGCTGCCTTTATTTTACTTTTCTATGACATTGCAGCTCTGTCACCATCTCCTTTATGATTCTATTGAGCCTTTAAGAACTGATACTTGGATTCATATCCAGGCTAAGGAGAGTTTCCTGACTTTTATTTATTTCATATTATTACCAACCTGGGCTTATACCGTGTCACCAATAAAAAGCTTCATTTGTAAATTAGCACGGGGAAGCGTGCCTGTGATTGAAGGTATGACTCTCCTTCTGCATATGTATTCCAGAGTGGCAGTTTGGAAATTTGCTGTCCTCCACACTGGTCATCTTTATCTAGAACAATCTTAAACCACATCACTACGGCTGGTTCTTAGTGCTTGTGGTGATGATGGAAGGGTGCGTTGGAACAGGTAATATAAATATAATGTGATAGAAGTGGGAGATTATGACTGTTAAGAAGTTAAGTTTATATTTCAAAATGGTTGTCTTTTGATCTGGGAGTTGATACTACTTACCAGGGAAACTAGCAGGTTCTGTGATTCTCTTGCTCCTTCTGGGCATGAGTTGTATCAGCTGTCACGTCACCCCAGTTCTTCTAAATTAGCACCACATGCCAATCTGAAAACTTGCTGAGTTCTACTTGTAGTTAAGTAATCATTTAGATGTTAGAAGTCAATAGTTTTAACAATACGTCGTTTGCTAATAATTTAAAATAGGTGACATCTATACCAATTTGTAGGCACATTTGACTGTATAGAATGTAGATGATATTAACAGATTTCAGTCACTTGGCTCAAATTTGCCTAAGGGTGGTCTCTTGAGTATTTTGCTTATTGCCTACAGTTTCTACTCTTAGTGTAGTAAACCAGTTTTGGAGAACCAGGGCATTTTAGTGGCAAGAGGTTCCTGTTGCCAGCCACCCACCTCACCATTCAGCCAGTGCGGTCTGGACTTGCTTTTGCCGGGAGGACGTCTTACATGCGTCTCATTCACAGCCTACAGCATCTTGCTGTATTTCCCCCACAGACTTGTTCTGCATTTTTCACAGTACTTCCTTTTAGGTTTTGGGGAAGGGGAATTGAGTGTGGGAGAGGATTAAGAACTATTTCATCTTTTAAAAACCTAGAGCTTATAAAGCTCTTCTCAACTTCTATTAAACAAAAATTCCTGGGCCCAGGGAAGGCGCAGGATTGAACAGCTTTTAGAACAGTGAGATGACTGTGGTCTCCATCAGGCCGCAGCATCCGCCCGGATTTGAGCCCGCGATTCCATGTAAGATGTGGAAGTTAGGATCCGGATTTCACCTTAAAACGTGAATGGAAGAAAGTTTGTGTCAGATTCAGAATCCATTATTTGTCTTGTCTTTAAACAATAGGGAAAAAACACTTTGGAAAAATATTGGGTTTTCTTTTACTTTAAGAATACCGAGTTGTAGAAATAGGGGGAAATCCCATCTTTTTTGTGCTAGGAATTCCACAAATTTAATTGATAAGATGTTTTCAAATTGCACTTGGGCTGGCTCTTCTGTTTCCTGTAGAATAAAGAGTGTGGAGCCTGGATAACCATAAATATGTGTTTTTTCTTTTATTATCCCAAAGTAAAAACTCTGCTGAGTATTGTCTGTATTATGATTCTGGTAATGTGTTTACTTTGTTCCTGCTGTCTTGGATAGCTAACAGATAGACTTCGTTCCTTACTATAAATTGCTCCAAAATAATTTTGTTGAACAATTCAGCATGCAAATGGAAGGCTTTATGAAAGTAATAAAGAATTTAGATTTACTTGCAGTTATATTCTTATATTTATCATATGAATAATATGTATATTTTGTTCTCTTATTTGTAATATTTTCTGAAGGGTCCATCCATTGTGTCTAAAATGTGCTTAAAAGGTCCATATGAATGATAGTTTTATCAAGCTGTTTTAGTTGCTTTCTGTTCACCCCATGGATAGACGAAAACCATCCTTTGCTCCAGCCTACTTTTTTTGGACCCTCTCCTTTTTTTTGGCCTCATGGGCTTTCTTTTTCTTTTTTTAGACTGTTGTAATTTATCTACAGAATATCTTTCTAACCTCTGCCCACTCCCTGAGTGTCCCGAATAGAACATGTCTAAATCCTGAGCTCTCACTTGTGCTATTTTCGTTTGCCTACGCAGCAGCTTCATGTAGTACTAAGGGGGCTGAACTGGAACCCAGTTCTTGAACTTCTGAACAATTGTGAGCCTTTGAGAATCGGGGCAGCTCGGACTCTTAGTTTCGCTATCTCAGGATAAAAGGATTGCATTGCCTGAGCTTCACATTCCCTCCCTTCACTATATTTGTCTTGACTGTTCCTTCAAACAGCCTGTCTGAAATAGAACTCATCCATTTCCTCTCCCTAAAGATGGTTTCTGTCCCTACTCTACAAAGGAAACTGAGACCCAGGGAGATTGAATAAATTGTACAAATCATACTACCATGTGTGTTCGGCACCTAGATATGTTCACTCCCAAGTCCACAGGTCTTACTCTTCTTCACAAAAGGCATTAAAGTGTTAACAAGTCAGAAGGTCTTGCATTACTGGTGCAACTTCTTGAGACTGAATATGGAATGTCATTTGTAAAACCCTTTGTCTTCCCATATAAGGGCATAGCTTGAATTTTCAAGGCTCTGAACCTCAGGTGGGCTTGGCTCTCAGGAGATTGGTTTCTTTAGTCCTGTGTTCACAAATGCGATCATTCCTTATCTGGGTCAGTTGACATTATGGTGTAGGGTCTAATGACAATACAAAACAGTGTAGTCACGTTTTACAGTGTGATATTTGATAGCTATGGTAGTGTCTGGCCACTTGCTTCTACTACTATCCTAATAGTGATTCTTATCAAGCAACTTGATTTTTATCACCAAATTAGGAGTTTAATTGATTTTCTCGGATCAAAAAGATGAACTGGGATTTGGAGTTGACCTTTCTCCTCCTGTATTATGCAGATGTGTCACATTCATTGTTAAAATCAAAGTGTTTGGCTAGGTTATCTCAAAGATCCCATTCAGTCCTGATTCTGTGTCCTGAATGCAGCTCTGTTGAAATGTTTCTAGTCAAAAAGAGAGAGCTTCCTTCCTTTACACCTTGACAACCATCACGGGCACAACAAATTATAGTAAGGAATTACAGCAACATGACATTGGTTGAAGTCAGTAGTAATTAGTTTATTTAACTAGAGGAGATTCATTCAGTTAGTAAAAGCCCTGTTATTATGCAGTTGACCAATAGGAAGCCTCTCGGAATGGACTTTTCCGAAACTCTGGATCAAGTAACAACAGTTTACTAGAAGGCTATTGTTACTCTTACTGCTAATTATGTCTTTTCACTGACAAAGATCAAAATCACTATTCTTGGTTTGCCTTTTGGCCTGCACTACTCATGTACAGGGTAACCAGCTTTTACTATAACATATTAAATGTTTAAAACACTTTTTTTTTTAGAAACAAAAGTATCTTAAGTTAATGTTAGCAGTGGTAGTGTATGTTCCAAGCGGCAAAACAAAAAGCCGCCTCAGTTTGGAAGTTGATGGTACTGTGCCTTTTCTATAATAATGTTTGGCAGTTATTTCAGTTTAGGCATCTATATTTTTAAAGAGAAAGGTTTTTAGTCCACGCCTGATAAATTTCCCTTACTCTTAGTATGATCCTTCTCTTTTGTCCTCCTATCAATAAAATCATGTGTAATCTTAATATGTTGAATTCATTCATTCATCAGATACTTGCTAAGAATTAGATATATAGTAGAGATCAAAATCCCTGTCTTCATGGCCCTCTTTTAGTCTTACAGATGTGAATGCTTCCAACACGTAGTCATGACATTAAGGTGATATGTTTTCTCTAGCCTGTAGTAAAGAACATCATAGATGAACCTATGCAGATTTTGCTCTAGCCTAAAAACTATACACAAAAGTTATAGAAGTAGATCTTATTTACAAATGTTCTGCGTTCCAAGGAAAACTTGCAGGCACCAAGAAGAATCGATTCGCGTGAGCGCATGCATGTCTGTCCTCAGTGTATTTTGGTACTGTGCTACCTTTAATGGAAAGTAAAACTTCTCATCTAGAGCCTTGAAAATATAAGAAGCCCTTAAAATTATTGCAGAAGCATTTTATCACCCAGTTTGAATATTTTAGTTGTGTAGATGTGTCCACTAGATTATAGGGTCTTTAAAAGGAAAGAGTGACCATTTGTCACTTGAATGCCCTTCCATTGTTGGTTAGTTGGTATGAGCATGGACTGAAAAATTAAAACATTAGAGTACAAAAAAAAAAATTATTGAATGTTCAAAGTATTAGTCATAAAAATAAAGAAGAGCTTGAAGATAAAGTTTGGGAAGCCTCCCAGAAAATAGAACAGGAAGAGATATAAACATTTTTTAAAATGAGTGCAAATTAGAGGTACAGCCCAGAAGGTCCATCATTTAAATTTAATAATAAGAGTTCCATTGAAAGAATACAATAGGGAGGGAATTATGAAGAAATAATACAGGATTTCTGAGTACTGGAACAAGAGTTTCCAGACTGTAAAAGAAGCCACAACATTTCCAGTCTCATGGATGAAAACAGCCTCAAGGTATATCATTGCGAAAATATGATCCTAAAAGCTTTCTGAGAAGGAAGAGAGGTTATATACAAATGATGAGAGATCAGAATGGTCAGTTTCCTGAACAGAGGTGGTAGAAGGAACTGGACAGTGGTGCAGTGCTCTCAAAATTCTGATGAGAAAATGATCTCCAACCTGTGATTTGGTACTCACCAAACCATCAGGGTGAATGGAAACAGTGAGTTCTCAAAACTTTACCCCTCATTCATAAATTTCTTAGAGAGTTTATTGACATTGTGATTGACCTAGAGAGAAGCAGCATAGGAGTCTACTCTCGAGAGGGACAAAGGGAACAAATCCTCAGATGGATGGTGGTAAGAAGCCCCAGGAAGGTAGCTTTGAATTAGGTTGGAGAGAATGGTAAGACTCCAGGTTCACTGACCCAAGGAAGAAAACTGAACTTAGATTGAGAGGAGTTTTAAGGTTTGGCGGGGAGCATTTTGAGATAAGTTCGTGGTTCACAGAAAACAAAGCAAATTTTAAAATGAGGTCCTTAGTCTTTTTAGGGGAACAATTAAAAAAAAATTTAGCTTAGCTGTGAATTGAATATTGATTTAATAAATAATGGTGATAATAACTGTATTGGGATGATAACACTTATCCTCCATAGCAGAGGCTACCTGTTTTGTAAAAAAAGACTTATTGGGATGCAGCCAGACTCATTCGTTTGTATATTGTCTGTGGCTGTTTTCATACTGCAATGACAGAATTAAATAGTTGCAACAGAGACCATGTGACCTGCAAAGCCTAAAATGTTTATTATCTGGCTTTTAATAAAAATATTTGCCAACTCCTGTTTCATAGGAAGAAACCAATCGATTAATGTTTAAAATGGGAAAAAAATCTAATAGTAGCATTAAGATGTTTTCTTTAGAAATATTCTGGAAACTAGCAGAAGGAACAGCTAAAGATCAGGTGATTACCTTGGAGAAGAGTGAAATCAGGAATGGGGATGAGTACAGTAAGGGAAATACTATTTTTTGTTTTAAGCTTTACGTTATTGAATTTCAGGTATTACTTTCAAAAAGTATGAATGAAGAATGCTGAGAAATGTCATTGGACTGAGAGAACAGAATGAACAGGAAAGTAAAAAAAGAAACCACCAATTATGACCAAGAAAGCAGGAACTCAAAGCCTTTTCTATAAACATAGCTTTCTCACTTACTCACTTGCTCATTCCACAGCTAATCATGTAAGAGTCCAAATGTGAGGCATTGAGCGCCATACTGCAGAACAGAGTTCCTTCCCAGAGGATGCTTAGGTACATAACAGCAGATGGCATACACAGGACAAAGATGGTGTGTCATAGTGGTATAGCTACTGTAGTGCTTTTCGAGATGCTTTCACGGTTTAGGGAAGTCGAGTAAGGCATTCTGGAGAACATGACACCAGAGCTGAGTGTCAAAGGATGAGAGACCAGAGAGGAAGGGCAGTAGGATTTCCCAGGTGGAGGCATAGCCTGAGTGAACAGAGCTGGTTTCAGTGCTTGTCAGTGTTCGGTATAGTTGAATGAATAGTGGACGGTAATGTCAGAGCTGTAGACGAGGACCAGAGACCAGACCACTTATGCAGGACTCTGTACTATGAGGCATTTGTATTTTTTTCTGAAGACTGTAGATAGTCTCTGTGAATGAATGGCGGAATGAATGGTGTGTACCTGATGTTTTATTTTTAAGTGTTCATAACAGCACTGAGGAACTTAGAAATGACACAGGCACTATTGTAGAAATTTTGAACCAGAGGGAGAGATAGTAATAAAATAACTTTAAAAATGTTCTTATTGAATTCTGCCACCCTGTTTCTGTAACAGAAGCATCATTAGGTGGGTGAGTGTCAGAAGGAATGGGAATTTTTGTATTGTTTGCTCTTTAAATTATTAAAGAGCAACTTATCTTCTTGTAAAAGATAATTAAATGCTGTATTCATACATAAGCACTGAAATACAGTGAAGAGAGCCGGAGTCCTACCAGTTTTCATATAATTCCGAAGTTATACACATTTTTTCCCCTGCTGACAAATTTCCTGGTTTGCCCACACAGTTAGGAGTTTCAGAATATGTCTATATTATGTTTCTAATTCAGTTGTGGGATGCTGAAATTACTGTTTAATTTGTTCTTTATTGAACCAAAAAGATTTAATCAC
>NW_011888906.1:4398926-4406286 GCF_000151845.1 Pteropus vampyrus | reverse complement strand
GGTGGAATTTTTCTGTATTTTTTAAATTATTTCATTTTCTTGGGGAGAATTTTATTTGAGTACTTAATAATATCCCTTAGTACTTAATAATATTTGAGTACTTAATAATATCCCTTAGTACATTGTAATATCCCTTTTTATTAGCTGGATTTATTTTCCAAACTTTTCAGAATTTGTGACAGTTTGGAATGGCTGAGAATGTTGATTCTCTGGGGTCTGATCATTTAAAGTTGAGAGATAAAGGAGATAGACTTATACTAACATAATTCATCTAGAACTGACTCTACTCTAATGAAGACTGGAGGTAAAATTATTTTAACTGCCCTGATTCAGAGCACTTATTATTTCTCTGGAATTTAGAGTTTTCCTGAGGTGAATAATTGTTCTAACTAGTTGGTGATTCACATGGCCCCCAGTTCCAGGTTTCTTGGACCAGCGTTCCTTCTGTTCCCCAGGTTCCCCAGTGCTCTTCTGAGACCTCTAAAGCCAGTTGTTGGGCTTTTATTGCTATGGTGCTCCACAGTTATTTATGAAGAAAAGTTCAGTGTCATCAAGGGCATTGTGGTTGGGTTGGAAATGGGCTTAAGTCCCGGGTACCATAAAATCAACGATTTAAAAAGTCATGAAATATGAGAATGAATTTATTATGTCAAGTAATATATGCACATGGTTGAAAACATTACACAATATAGGAGAGCATATGATGAAATATAAGAGTGACCTGTCCTACCTCACACCAACTCCTCTCTCTTTTTCAAGAGAACTACTTTTAACTCCTTTAGCTCTCTTTTTTGTGTATGTTTCTATTTCTTGATTTATCAATTACAGATATTATTTATTGGTTTTCTTCCAAAAGAAATGAGGGCTTAGCTTATTTCTACCCCCTTTACTCCACTTCTCTTAATATAGTCACATCTATTATTTTTGGTTCCTCTTTTAGTTGGCTTTGTAATTTATATGCCAGCATCTTTTATAACTTATCTACAAAGACAGTATCTTTTTGATTCTACCCCATCTGGAGCAATGAATTAGGGTTTGGGATAGGGTTAGGTAGGGTCCAGGCTATATATATTTAGGGCTCCGGGGGGGTCCGTGGATTAGAACACTACTGTTTTTAAATGTTCTGTAGAAGTCATCCTGTATTGTGTTTTCTTCATGTGTCACAGTTAATGCCAAGATAATTTAAAATATTTTATTTTGGATGTTACCATAATCTTTGCCTTTTTTTTTTTTTCCTGCTTTACAGAAATAAATATCCTCCTTCAATAAATGATAATGAAAATACAGAAGAAAGAGAAGCAGGTAAGTGATCACCTATCTTTTAAGTGAATGCACCCAGCATATACTGGTGCTTTTTTAACAAGAGGAGACGCTGGCAGTTTTTGCTCATCTCTTAGCCTCTGGTAATTACTGTGCTGCCTCTGTTTTCCATTCTTCAAGTGGTAACTGAGAGCTCTGTTCTAAATGACTTTAACGTATGGATTTTTACTTATGCTCACGATAGCCCATTAGCCCCATGTAGAAATTACATATGGGAATAATGTAATTAAAACTGTAAGTCAGACTATTACTAAACATGAGCTGGACAGAGGAGAAATTTTTCCTCCCCTGGAACAGCTTTCTAAGTTTTTATGAAGAGAGGTATGATCAGCTTTTTATAGTTTATATATTTAGCATTTTGGATATTTGGTTAAATGAAAAGCATTCTCATTTATAAAATTCTTGTTTATATGAACTTCAGAAGTTTCTTCCTAGAGAAAATAGTGAACTCATTGGAAGCATGTTTGGCATTTGGTTTCTTGAAGGAGAGGAGAGTTGGTAAAAATCTTTTGGCTTGTGTGGCCCATTCTGCCAAGATCTTTTTTCTTCGTTGGTACTTCTGTGGTCCAGGTGGTTACATATTCAAAGGAACCCAGAGACCCCAATCAGCGTGGCTCAGGGAGGTGAGATGAGACCCACCTCTTTCTCTTGGAAATAAGCTATCTCCGATGGGCTGGTTTTCCTTTTACAGAATTGAATGATAACCTGGTAACCAAGGAGATCTGAATCCTTGCCTTTCACTGGGCCCCTCTGCAAATAGGTTAGGTGGGACCAGCCACTTCTCCAGAATGCTCCTAGGGAGCACTGACCAGTCAGATAAAGGGCAACTTACAGATTTAGCTACAAAGACTACTCTCTGGTCTGTCCCAAATGGATGTGTTCTTTTGAAACCCAAACAAAACAACCTGTTTGGGGAAATTAATTGACTTATCTGCTGCCAGTTCTTAACAGAAAGAGCAGTGATTGCGTACTTTCTACACACTGATTTATTCCTGTCCTGGCTCTGTAGAGTCATTAGCTGGTAGACAAACACTGTGGAGAATGCAGTTCCATCTGTCAGGAATTTATCCTGTGGATATACCTAGAAAGATGTGCAAAACTGCATGTAAAGAACTTTCGTTACTGCTTTATTTATAATAGCAAAAATAGAAAAAAATCAATATATCCCATCAAAAAGGGGACAATTTAAATCAGCACTTCCACCCAGTGGAATATTATGCTGCTGTTAAGAAGAACACATTACTAAAGAGAACCCCAAACTCTCAAAACTATTGTCATTTACGATAATGGAGCAGGTTTATGTTTCTTAAAACAATCTGCATATTTATTTTTAAGATATTCTTCAAAGTAAGCATTTATTTCAATAAAAACATTCTTTACCAAAAGTAACCCAAAATGAATTCAAGTTCCTTCTGAGGTTTTACTGGTATGTCAGCTAGCTATTATGTAGCCTCAGTGTGAGGGGTTTTCATTTTACCCCTCATGATAATATTGATGAACAGAGCAGGATTTTTACTTAAAAGTTAATATTTGCTTTGGTAGAGGAACAAGTTAAGTGGAGACATTTTCAGGAGTTGATCTTGCTCCTCTTATAGTGCTGGCGGTAGACCATGCTGATGACTGGACCACAAGAAGTTCCAGTGCATGTAAGCAGATAATTGCGGTCATGCTAAAGCAGGCCCCAGGCTTCAGGACTGAGCATGTGGGTGAAGAGTTCAGTGTCTGACAGAGAAGAGCCCATGTTCTGGAATGAACTTGGGCTTTGATTTGCAGAAGAATCGGATTAAAACTCTTAACTCTGCCACTTAGCTTTGTAACTTTGGACAAGTTTAGCCTTATTTTTTATCACTTAAATGGGAGCAGTCATACATGCTAGTAAGGCATTGACAAAGATTAAATAAGGTAATTCAGCAAATACTTGGCATTTCGTTTGTCAGTGGCAAGGAAACCTTTTAGTATAACAATAAAATTAACTGTCAAACTTACCATGATTCTAAGATTAACCATCTTACCATGATCTTAGGTGTTAAAAATAGCAGCATACAAAATGTCCACTCTTAAAAAACCCTCATTCCTATTAATTCATTTTTTCTTTTCTTTGGAGAAAATGACATGTAAATGCATTCTGATCTTGAAAATTCATTCTTTCCTCGTCCAGAATTTTACCAAGGTAAATTAAACTAAGATGACAGATTTTGCAAGTTAATCAAAACTCAGCAATAAATAATCATGCGTCTTATCCACCAGAAAGAGCACAATAGGAGTAAGTGTGCCAAGAACAAAGAATTCAGAGTTGTCTTTGTATTGTCTAAAGAAATGTTGCAAGAAAAATAGACTTTAACAAAACTTTTCAAAATGAATCACCAGCAGGCTGGGGTGGGGAGGTGCTATAGTCTTTTATCTATATTAAAAAATAAACTGCTTCTAAGAAATATATATATTTTAATCTCTAAGATGACCAAGCAGTATTAGGCAGAAAACAATTAACTGGAGAAATAAAATGTGAACTGTAATCATCGGAAACCCATGTAGCACTACCGATGAATAGAGCAGCTGAACATGCTTCTTTGTAACGGGACACATCAGATGTTAGCGATGACAAACCTAGGACATGGAAATATTAATTTTTGTTCATCTTAGCTCCTTGCTTGGTAGTGAGAGAAGTACAAAATATGATAACTTTTGTGTGATGTATGATAGGTGCTATGATCTTCAGGCACTTGCCATCGTAAGGGGTAAGAGAGTTTCAGGTGCACAGTTCCAGTGTCAAGAACAGTTAATTAGCATGAATGCAATGGAAGTAGGTCATGTAAATAGAATTAGAACTTGGAGCTATGAGCAGGAGGTCAACCTAGACTTGCAGTAATTAGAGAAAGACCGAATAGCACTGCCTCCTCCGTCCTGACCAGCGGAGTCTGGGAAGCTCTGATGACTAGGCCTTTGGAGCAGCATCAAAGTGACAATGAAAGACCTAGGATCTGCGACATCTTTAGCTCACATACAAGCGTCAATGTGACTGTGGAGAATTGTCTTCTTTTACCTTTGATTCACCCTTGGGAAAACTAGCCCAAATCTAGTATTGGGAGTTCTATGAAAAAAGCGGAAGTGCAACAGGGACCTTGTTTCCCATTTTAATATGATTTATAGTTTTCTCATTAACTCACTGGCACCTCAGCCCATTCCTTTACTAATAGTATGGTTTTGAATATATTTTGCAAGTTTTTGGAAATTATGTAATACTTAGTGATCGAGGATCAAAAGTTCTCATTTCGTAAAGATAAATGAAATATAGTGTCAACTGCTAACAAAATAGGTTCTTAGGGTGGTGGTTGAAGGTTGTCTGGTAGTTGCCAAGTTCACGTTCAGTTTTCATTAATCCTTGGGACTCTTCTGGGTGAAGTTGAAAAGTCTTAGAAATTACTTAATTAATCTGATATGTTCTGCTAAATTGTTTATTCTTTGTAAATTCTCTCATTCTGATCTGGGTAACAAACGGATAGAAGAGGAATAGTTAATGATTGAAAGTTGTCTGGGGAATGGTCAGGGAGAGACAACGGTTTTGGGGAATGGATGATGGAAATACAGTAGAGGTGATTGTAAATAAAGTAGAGGTGATTAGAGAGTCTTGCTAATTCTTATATCTACGTTTGATATATCTAGAAACACAAGGTAGTATCATGAAGTGGTCAAGAGCAGAGGCTCTTGAACCAGGAGTCAAACCTGAGTTAACATCTTAGCTCTATTGCTTACTAGCTGTGTGACTTTGGATGAGTTATTTAACATCTCTGAGCTTCTACTCTATAACATGGAGTCTTAATTGGAAACATAATATACCTACCTTCTCTTAGAGTTGTTTTGATGATATAATTCATTTAAAAAACTCAGTACACTGCCTAATACTTAGTCCTTAATAAAATCATCTATTATTATTATTATTATTACTGACATCTATTTTGTCTTTAAAAATATCAAAACAATTTTGAGTACTTAGAGTAGTTGTGACTGAAAGGTTGAGATCCATAAAGAAAACCATTCCTTATCCATGTATATAGTATTTCTAACTCCAGGCCAGGGTCTTGATGGGCCTTTATATGTGGCAGTGGCATGGGCTAGGGCTGGCATAAGTTCTGGGCTCAGGGGCTCTGGTGTCTCAAGAATACAGTAAAATTACAGGTGGGCCAGGAATGAAGAGGTAGGAAAATAGTATTATCTACTATATAAGTACTATGAGTGTTGAATATCTACTTGTCCTAGAAGATGTCACAAAAAATTGTGGACGAGGTCTCTCCTGGCCTTGGTTGGTGGAACAAACATTGTTCCACTTATGCAGGTTAAGAAATTAAATCACTTTGAAGTTTGGGTTTGTCCAAAGCCATAGTTGTTTGGAAATAAAACTCATAGTTTCTAAAAACAACACAGGCACTTACTAAATATTATTTTTCCTCTGTCCTCCTAACTCTTCCGTGTCTGCATCTAAATTATATAATCTGCCTTCCTCGAGTTTTTGTTACTGCCTAGAATTAACAAAACTTTGCTTACAGATTTAGAAGTCAAATTTCTAAGACTTATCTTAGGATTAAAATACAACCAGTACTCTACCCCCAACCCACCCTTACCCCACAACCCCATTTTCAATGAGAGAATAGAGGTGGACACTAGAAACAACAGATTCAAGGACTTTGGAGTGGATGGGTTTTTCAAAAATTACATTGCCAAATCTGCGGATTACTCTTCAGTCCCTAACTTGCCTGCTTCTCAGTGGCCTTGACAGCTGTGATCATTCTGTCTGAAAATGCTCAGGCTTCTGTGACACCACACTTTCTTAAATTTTTCCCCACCTGTATCACTGGCGTGACTGCTCCTTCTCACTCTCTCTAGGTTCTTCTTTGTCTTAGGGACCCTTAAATGATTAGTGTTCCTCAGGTTTTGGTCCCGTTTTCTCTTCTCTCTTTATCCGTTCTTCCTGGGCAGTTTAGTTCATTCTTGGAGAATGAATTACTTTCTCTTAGAAAGTATATCCAAGAACCTACTGGACACCTCTACTTGACTTGACTTTAGGGACTTGAAACCGAACTTCTCCTTCCCCTGTTTCTGACCTGCTATAACTCAGTAAGGATCCACATCAGGATCAAAATACCTGCTTTATCACCCAAAACCCAAAGCATGGGACTCCTTGGTGAAGAAGGATTAGATATACTAAATGCAGAAAAAGGAAAAACCAGGGAGGGGGACACCCAGAGAGTTGTACGATATTCATTGTTTCTGCCCTTCTCCCACTCAGCACAAGTCTCTTTGCCAGTTGAACCTGCCTCCGTCCAGCTGTAGCGTGATCAAGGCAAGGGTATGTGGGGTTTTCTGCCTTCAGTCTGTTCCTCAGTCAGGTAACTATAAGAAACATTCTTTCAGAAGGAAGCGAAGGTGAAAAAATAAGACAGTCCTATATTTAGTTGGAAAATAACTTTCGCCACCTGAAATATTGTCCACAAACTGACTTCTTAATAGTAGCAATTAAGTTCTTATTTTGTATTTTCATTTAAAAAAAAAAGACTGAGGGTCTCAAATTTGGATAAACTTTTCTTCTCATTTTTGTGTTTAGCTAATACCTTGATTTCAAGTAAGGCCAAACGTTTACTGTTTTCATATCCCTGCGGGAGGAGGTAGAAGACAAGCAGTTCCATGGTAGGAGTTGGCTGGGCCCACTTACTCTTTGGCTGAAGGTGCCAGGAGGCACTTAGATGAGGAGTGTGTGGGTGGGGGTGGGCCTTTCCAGCCCAAGTGCAAAGTGCACTCTTTGTCCTTCGCTCAGTCAAATGGGATTGCACTGCTGGTGCCTCACATATTCTGCCTTGATTGCGAATCGTGATGATTTGGAGGAACATGAATTTTCTGGCAAATCCGTTTTTGCTGCTTGTTATAATCTTAGAATTTTTTTCTATGACATACATGTGAAATTTATTACAAATACATGAAAGTAGTATGTTTCCATCATTAAAAATGTTGATGTCTCTTTTAAAAAAATCCAGCCACCAAATCTGCACAG
>NW_011888906.1:4365714-4397511 GCF_000151845.1 Pteropus vampyrus | reverse complement strand
TACAGTTTATGATCTAAACATTGTTGTATGTTTATCAATCAGCCTCTCTGTTTCATCCTTGTATTCCTAGATAATCATCTCTATTTAAATTGTCAACGTAAAGGAAAATCTTGTTGGGCCATCATCTCCAATCTATTCCTTTTAGGGCCATTTTCAAAGTGGTGATTTAATGTCCTTGGTAGAAATTTAAACAGACTTTATCTAGGCTCTTTGCTTCTTCTACCACTGACTTTGAGATATATGGAAGAAATATTTTTTGTCTTAGCAGCTTTCTTTTCCAAGCTCCCAGTGAGGTGCCTTAAAAAACATTTCTCCTGGATTATTGACATTCAAGATTATAATTTAACATTTTTTACTAGCTAATATCTGCCCTTGGGGATACTTCTCCCTTTTCAACATTGATTAATTTTGCCACATTTCTTGTGTTTCCCTTCTGCCTCTAGGATGTCCCAGCTCTGCCACTCCCTAGGAATCTAACTCCGACAAGTTGCTTCATCTCTCTGAACCGATGACCCTATCTGTACGACGAGGGGGTAGACCACACGACTGACTCCTGGGAGTGGGATTGCTGGGACATAAGGTAGCTTATATGTTTAGTTTTAGAAAGAACTACCTGACCTTTTCCCACAATGGCTGTATGTGACATCACATTCAGCATTTCTACCAGGTCTATTTATGCTGGTCTTTTAGTGGCCTAATCGTTATGGTTCCCTGGTTCGTCATAAAATGTTCAATGAAAAGAGCATTAGCTTTTGGCCAGAGGGTTCAGGCCCAGGCCTCACTCACTGGCTGTTTGGCCTTGGGTGTGTTACTTAACATCAGTAATCTTCCATTTCTCTTTATACAAAATAGGCATCTGTCTTTACACTAATCTTGCAGGATTGTTGTAAAGATTGGAGAAACTATGAAACATGCTTCGAATAATTCTGAGTATATTTCTATGATATGTGTCCAATAAATATTAGCTGCTGCTATTGTTATTGCCTAATGATTGGATATCCAGTTACCTCCACCTGCCTTAGCTTCTTTGGTGAGCCCCTCTCCTTCAGACACAAGAGAGACCTTGACGTGAGGAATGAGTTGAAGAGAGGGTCCCACTTCACCTACATTTCACCTCGTTGGAATTAAGTCTTTAATGTGTTGTCTTTGAAAGCCTCTTTAACAAACACACCTGCATCTCTTGCTTTTTTATTGTGTTCACCCTTACATGCTAAGCAGATCTTCTTCCCTGAGGGCCAAGAGTCCCTGACACAGAATTTAGTAATACACCAGGGACAGTAATACACCAGGGACGGCTATGCACTCACAGGATCCGAGCTGTAAGTGGGTACATAACTTTTGGGTTTCTTGTTGCCTTGTATTTTCTCTTTATTGTGGTAAAAAACACATAACATGAAATTTATCATCTTAAGCATTTTCTTGTATTTGATTTTAAATTCCTTTCAGGTTTACTTAAGCTCTTTCTTTTCCTAAGCCATCTCAAGTACTGAATCAGCAATGAGGCAGTGAAACTGAATTGTTTTCCTCTTTTTTTAAGTAGTTAGTCCTGCCTGAATGACTAGCTTCCTCTGGATTTAGACTTGTTTTTTGAGGCTGGACTTTAGTTATAAGAAAGATCCAAAAAAATTTCTTTTCTTTCATCTTTTTCTCCTGGGATTCTCAGTATTATGTTTGAGAGTATCATACAAGGGAGGGGAACTGGAAGAAACAGAAGGGGAAATATGCAGCTGAATTGGTCCTCTCCCTCACTCTCAGGGTGCGCCAGGAAGGCTGAGCACAGCCTGGGTAACCAGAAACTGGAGGCAGACCACACCACCTGGGCTAGTGTCTGTGCCCTTTTGCACAAGCCAGGCTCTTGTTAGGAGAGCAGGCTACTCACAAATGGTGCTCTTCCTAAGCCATCACCCAAAGATGATTGTAACCATCTTCCCGGAAAGCCTGTTTCTTCTTAAGTTATTTCTTTGTTCTCGACCCAAAATAAGTGACTTATTTTGGTTATTACAGAAGAGTGTGCTGTTCCCTGAAATTAGCATCCACATTATTATCAGATTATTGCCAACCTTAGCTTCGTTATGAAATGACAAATGTACTTTTTCACACCAGACCTGAAAGTATGAGGTGTGACTTATGCTGTTTCCTTAAGGGTGGTGACTTTAGGAGGCTGTATCTTTATTGAAAGGTGCTCAAAAACAGCTTGGGAGCTCCCCTGTTTGGGTTGCCTTTAGCACCTGTGACAATCTTTCTAATGACTTCAATCACAATAAAGCTTCCTCCTATACCAGGAGTTCACTGATTTTTGCAAGCAGCCAAAGGTGGTTTGGTGCTGAGTCTGGTGAATAAGTTAATTAATCATATAGAAGAACACCATTATTAGTTAAAAATCAAAGGCATAGTTTTGAATTGTCCAGATTTTCTTGTTGAAAATCAAATCAGCTGAATGTTGATGCTGCTTGATGATATGTGAGAGCAAAGATTTGGAGAAATAAAGAAACATACGGGGTTTGTTTGACCCTGCATCCTTATCACCCCAGTGATATTACTTTTATTCATGAACACATTTGAACGGGACTTTTGTGAGCTAACATGATAAATGCTATTCTAGGCCAGAACTGTGCTTAGAAGTTTGTGTCAGCTAGTGGCATCTAAAGGTATTTTGTGGGAGATAGTTGTTTTACGTGTTTTAGACATGGAGCTTAGGAGGTACTTCAGATTCCTGCACATAAAATGGAAAATTCTTCAGGTCATTACATGCAGATTTCCTACATAATATGCTAACAGCAACTTGATATAGCTCTACCTGAGCCAAGGCAAACAGTATGTGTCCTATTTGCCACCATTTTCCCAAGGCCTAGCCCAGGAGGAACTAACACATAGTAGGAACTCAGTAAATGTTGAACCAATCTATGTATTCAAACTTAATAATGCTCTTTGTATGAAGCATGCAGGGGAAGAGTAATATTCTTGTTTCTCTCTTTTTTACAGTTGTCGCACTTAAAAGTTTTGAATCACTCCCCAATGTCTGATGCCTCTGTCAATTTTGACTACAAATCCCCTTCCCCGTTTGACCGCAGCACCGATCAGGAAGAGAAAATTGATGATGTTGCCAGTCACTGTCTGCCCCAGAAGGACCTGTATGCTGCTGAAGAGGAAGCTGAGACACTTTTTCCTAGGAAAATGACATCCCATAATGGGATGGAGGACAGTGGAGGAGGAGGCACTGGAGTGAAGAAGAAACGGAAGAAAAAGGATCCAGGAGAGCAGGAGGGGGCAGCAAAGGGAAACAAGGACAGGGAACCCAAGCCAAAGAGGAAGCGAGAACCTAGGGAGCCAAAGCCACCCAGGGAGCCCAGGAGGGCCAAGGAGCCCAAGCAGAAGGACGGAGCAAAGAAGGCGCGGAAGCCCCGCGAGGCCTCGGGCACCAAGGAGGCCAAGGAGAAGAGGGGCGGCGCTGAGTCCGCCTCCAGGACGAAGTCCAAGAAGGCCAGGTGCGTCCCTTTCTTCCTGCTCTGAGGGCTTGGCTCTGTCTCCACCCAGCGGTTTGCCTTCGGCTTACTCCAGCCCCTGGACACAACTTTGCTACTTTCAGCCAAAGTGAACGACTTTCTCACCTCCTAACGAGAGAAAGATAACCTTAGTGCTAGTCTTGCAATTTCTTCCCATTCCTTTTGGATTAAAAATTAAGATGTGTTAGCATGCTTGGGGTGTAAGGGAAGGGGCGTTGCAAGCGTGATACAGGGAGGGCAGTGGTGTTTGGAACAGCAGCCGTGTGGGGTGGCAGAGGAGGGTGCACACTCGGGAATCCGTGGAGGTGGGGTCTGGGAGAGCCGGGGGTGTGCGCAGAGTCCAGACAGGAGGAGGACTGCCTAGCTCCCCTGGGCTGTGAGCACAGTGCGGACCATTCCTGGCCTTGTCTTTCTCAGTAATTAACCCAGTGCCCAACACATCAGCAGGTGCTCAGGAAATGCTGAGCAGATGAGACCAGGGGAGACCACAGTGCTCGTAGAGGGAGATTAGAGGACACGGGTACAGAGTCCGTGTGGAGTGGGCAATGCCAAAAGTTCTGGCTGTAGGTCCGGTCAGGATCCAAGCGCACTCTCGGTGAATTCAGCATTTGTCATTTGTACACAAATGGAATGTTTTACATTTTGTTTCTTTCTGAATTCTTTATACAGAACATATTTAAGCTTTTCGAGGACATACAAACCAAAAACTATATAACTTCTATGTATCTAAGAGGAATTTAAGTTTCTAAAATCTGAGCGCAGAGGCAGAATGTAGACCAAGGCCAGCCATACAAATGCAGAGGCTGATGTGAATGTAGCAACATAAAGCAATGAAGCCGTCAGATCTGCGTGGGGTCAGGATGGTTGAAGTAGGTTTTGAAGAGAGAAAGCACTTTGGGTGGTGTCTGCTGTGACTTGGAATTTAGTATATGGTTCAGTTAATTTTCAGGATGGTTGGGAGCAGATGGATAATTTCATAATCCAAGTTAAAACTCCTTTATAATATTTACTCCTTTTTGCCTGGCAGGAGATTTTATCTTTTGTCTATCTTAGAGGCTTGGGTGGGATCCTAGGAATGTGGGACCTAAAATACCTTACAGAAGGTCAAGAGAGAGAGGTAAAATCAAGATTCTGAGAAACTTATGGGCTTTGTTTCTCAGCGAGTACACTGATCTCCGATTGTATAGGGGTGTGGCAGAGTGATTGTCTTCTACCAATAACTTTGATCTTCAAATTACTTTGGAGAAGCTGAAATGGTTCTTCAGGGTGATAGCATATGTGAGGAGGGAGAATCAGACATGAGAATGAGACAAAACAAAGGGGAATCCTTGAGAATAATGTTTTAGGGTAGAGGAGAGTTTCACAGCTCTTAGGTGTTTGGTTTGTGTGTAGAAGGCAGTAGAAAGCCATAGATATCTGAGCTCACTTTATTTTATTTATTAATTTATTTATAATTCTTTAATATCACCACATATTTGACCCTTTTACCCTACCTACCCTCTTCCCCACCCCCTACCCTCTGGTAACCACTAGTCTGTTGTCCATGTTCATGAGTCTCTGTTTGTTTGTCCTGTTCATTTGTTGCTTATAGGTTTATATCTCACATGTAAGTGATATTGTGGTTTTCAATTTTTTTTTTCTGGCTTATTTCACTTAGCATGATTATCTTGAGGTCCATCTATGCTGTCGCAAATGGCAGTATTTCAGGCTGAGTAATATTCCATTGTATATATGTACCACAGGCTGAGTAATATTCCATTGTATATATGTACCACAGCTTCATTATCGTAGGGACACTTCAGTTGCTCCTATGTCCTGGCCACTGTGAATAATGCTGCTATGAACATTGGTGTGCAAATATCTTTTTGGATATGAGTTTTCAATTCTTCGGGGTAAATACCCAGTAGAGGGACTGCTGGATCATATGGTAGATCCATTCTTAGTTTTTTGAGAAACCTCCATACTGTTTTCTGAGCTCACTTTAGCCACTGGTCTCTGGTGCTTGCAGTTGTCTTCTCTTTCTTAAAGGAATTCACATTTGCTTTGTGTGGGATATGAAACAAGGTGATGAGTATACAGACATTGCCATAAAGTCACATTTGGGGGCAGTGAAGAAGCATTTCGCAAAACGAGGTTGGGTGCCAAATGTATGCGTAGCAATACTGAGGGAACCTGATTTTGATCTAATTAGTCTGTACACAATATAAGTGAGTTGAGAAGTGCTTGGTAGTGTTTTCTAGGGCTGCTAACTTAGAAAACAGTAGAATCTCTTGAGGTTTAGAAATCCGGAAGACACTCTTTGAGGGGATGCTGACAGATAGGGCTGGTTATCTCTTCAGATATGTAAGCAAGTTACAAAAGGCTTTCTCTCTCTCTCTCAATCTTAGGGCTATGAAAGGTTGACTTGTAATGTAATAGATTTCTTCCATGTAGCCCAGGTAGTGTTAGGAACTGGCAAGCTTTCCATTTCTTGTCCTTTATATATTTATAAAATTTATTTGGTTCCTTTAATTAATACCCCACTGGTCAACAGAAGCAATTTTAGTTATGACAGGATGACCTTAATTGATAGAAAAATATATGTTGGTAACTAAGTCTCAGTTTTTGGTGTTCTTTGATTTACTCTCTTGCAGATTGGCTCAAGTACATGTTTTGATGGGAGCAGTTATTGATTAGCCCCTGGATAATACTGGATGATTACAGATGATTTACTGAATGCTCGCGTTATTCTAGGAGCTCCACAAATGATTTAAGGGCTTCCATTCTTTTCCTCCTTCAGTCCATCTTGCCAGCTGCCACCTGGCTAATCTTCCTGAAACACGGCTGTTACTGATGTTTGTAGTTGGTGGTGGTGGTAAATCAAACCTTTTCTTCCTCTTTCTTCATTCAGATCAATTGGGGATTAGTCAGCAGAGATGGAGATGCAGTTATCAGCTTTATTATTGATAAACTGGATGGAAGAACTTCCATTGGCTTGTAGCCAGAATCAGGCTTCTTGTTCGTTACTCCCTCAGTCGAGTTTTTCCACTAGAACTGCAGGCATGTCCCCGAGCAAAGGGAGGACACTGGGCCATGTATGATCTGTTCCTTTTCCCAGTCTCACCAGTCCTGTAGGTCCCTAGTCAGAGAAATGAAAGGAGTTTGAAGAAGTAAGTGGAAAAAATATCTTTCCAGTATCGTTCCCTCCTTGGGAGTAAAACACGACTTTCCTCATGAAAACGTGGGTATGGGGAAATGTGATTCTCTCTTATAGCGTATACTTGCTTAGAAGCTTCTGATTGTTCCCACTGCCTCCAGGACAAAATCTAGACTTCTTTCTCTGTTATTTAATCCCTTTGGGGTCTGACCTCTCCCTGCCTTCTTGCCTCTGACAACAGGCCTCGCCCCCTAGATGATCCCAGTCATTCTTACAGGTACTTGACTTATTTCTCCTTTGGATGCTCTTGCTCTTTCTCTCAGTGTTGGGTCCTTTGTCCTTCTCCCAGTATCCCAGGTCTTATCCATTCTTCAGGTCCAGTTCCTCCACAGAGCTTCCTCAAACCAGTGTGCTAGCATCGTGGTCTCCAGCCTTTTTGGCACCAGACACCAGTGCTCCTATGAGAATCTAATGCCTGATGGTCTGAGGTGGAGCTGAGGCGGTGATGTTGGCGTTGGGGAGCGGCTGCAAATACAGACGAAGCTTCGCTCACTCACCAGCCAGCCACTTAGCTCCTGCTGTGCGGCCCAGTTCCTAACCAGCCACAGACCAGTACCGGTCTGCGGCCCAGGTGTTGGGGACTCCTGTGTTAGCGCATCCCCTCTGATCTCTCATGGCACTTGGAGCCTCACATGTATCATAAATCTGATACTTCTACACCTGGGAAGACTAAAGGAGATTTAGTCCAGTTCTAGAGAAGTGGAGACCCCCTTTGCAGTGGCTTATTTACAGGTCATAAACTCAGACCTCCCGATTCTCAGTCTTGCACACTTCCCTCTGCAGTAGGCTGACTCTCAAACACATACAGCAAAAAGTACAAGTGCCTGAGATCAGAAACTGCATGCTTTTGTCTGTTATGTCCCTGGGGGTCGGTTGCCAGAGGTTTGTTAGGTTATTGGATACATAGGAAGCACATATATATCTGTAATATATATTAACATATATAATTTATCTTATATAAATAATATGTAATTCATATGCAATATGAAATTTAATTTATATGTGTAAAAAAAGTATTTATATATTATATGATTTGTGTATTATTAAAATACATATTATATATATAATTTATTTTCCTTGAACGGATGGATAGAGCTCTTCTTGAAAATAAGAACCATATAACGTACTATATAATAACTCCCATTGTTAAATAACAGTAGGTGGTTTCTTCATTTTGTAATTAAAGAAGGGAAAATCTTAAAAGTAACTTGTCCAGGGCACAAAGCTTAATGAGCTGCACTGTCAAGATTTGACTCCAGACTCACCTGACTGTAGAACCCACTTTTTTCTCCCACAACTTTGTGCTGTTTTGTGCCAGGCTAGGGAAGATCAGGAATGGAAGATGGGCTGCGGGGGCGGGGGGGGGGGGTGCGGCGCAGATTCCGGTGTAAGAGAATTTGGGTTTTTATTGGTCCGGAATGGCCCCTCTTCTAGTGCACACTCCACAGCATCCTCTTAAGAACTGAGGTGGCTCCAACTTCTTCCCGTGCTGTTTCTCTTTGCATTTGAGGCAGCAGATGAACATGTCTCCTCTCCTAAATAGATAAGAGTCTAGCACATTGTCCTTCTCAAGGATGATATTAATAGTTCGTTTACTACTTAGGGGATAAAAGTCCAAAATGCCCGAGTGGGAGAAGGCTTTATTTGAAAACGACCCTCTCTTCCTTTTCTTTCAGATTATCTTGGAATATGAACTTTGTTCACTCTTTTGTTGTATTAAACTTAAGTAAGGAATCTCCAAGAAGCCAAGTTGGATTCTCATTTCCCTGTCTCTGAAATTTAAAGTTCACTTAGCATAGTTTATTTGCTTTTACTATTTTTTACCTTTTCCCAAAGAGGATGGGGCCACTGACATAAGAAGACATGCACAGGTGTATATTCATATACACTGACCAACACATATGTAGACACACATGCCTGTATAGCTTCAGCAAAGGGATCATAATGGTAGGCAGGTGTCAGATTGTGTGGGGTCGTGTGATGTTGATAAGGGCTTTGGGAAAATGCTTTGATGTTAGACACTGTGCCAGTTCCTCAGGGAAGCCAAATTTTTACCAGTAGAGAAAAAAATTTCTCACTGGGGAACATTAAGTGATCTAATAAATATTGTCCTCAGCAACAATTTTTGGATAAGTGCCTATGAATTTCTTATTTCTCTCCTGAAATAGCCTTTAGTAGAAGTGAGCTTCATAGCATTACAGTGTGGCTCAGTGAGCAGGCAGGATGACCCCCCCGCCCCTCCCCCCCCACCCAGTGTGTATGAGGCCTCCCAGTGCTCGCTCAGTACTGGGGTGTAGACAGAGGGATAGGTTCAAAGCTCCTTAGATTGCACTCCCTTAAATTGGGAGCTGAGCATTTGATGGAGCTGGAAGTTGCTTTTGTGAGCTAAGGTCTTGAGTATTGGTGTTCGTGTTGTTGGTTGAGGGCAGAGCGTAAGCTTTGGAATTTGCGCGTGTGTCAGAATGGTTTATATTCTCTCTCGAAAGTCAAGAAATTAATCAGTGTGCTGGCCCAAGTAGAGGCCTGTATACCTGGATCTCTGGTTCTCAGACTTGGCTGTGACTAAGGAATCACCTGGACAGCTTGTTAGAAAAATAGATTCCCTGACCACATGCCCAGAGAAAATGATTTAGTAAGTCTGGGGTAGAGCCCAGGAATCTGCCCTTCAGAAGTCTGCCAGCTATTTAGAGTGTAGCTGGTTCTTGGGCCATCCTTTGAGAAACAGATGAAAGACCACTGGGAAAATGGGGCATATTTACGTTTTTATATTTAACATCTGCTGGGAATGAAAAACCAAAAAGAAAAATGAACGGTGTGATTAGCCCTCTGAAATAATTAGAAATATATGACTTGGTCTCAGCCCCGTGTTACTGGCACAAAACTCCTGAAACCTTGTAAATGCCTAAGTGATAAGGATAGTAGGAGAATCTCTTATTCAGATGTTTGGTCTTTGACACAAGGCTCGTAATACCCTTGTAATTTCCAAGTGATAAGAGCACTAGGAGCATCTTCTGTTCTAGTGAAGTGACTCTGGATGGGCTCCTGGGTGGGGGCTGGTCACAGAATAAACCAAGCCATAGCTAGAAGCTTGGAATTCCCACCCCTTATCCTGCAGAGAAAGGCTAGAAACAGCGTTCATAATCGATCATGCTTGCATGAGGAAGGCTCTGCGAAAACCCAGTAGTAGGGGGTTTGGAGAGCTTGCAGGTTGGTGAACGTGTCCACATGCCGGGAGGGTGACGTGCCCCAGCTCCACAGGGGCAGAGGCTCCTGTGCTCGGGACCCTCTCAGACCTTCTCCTATGTATCTCTTCATCTGGCTGTTCATCTGTATCCTTTATCATATCCTTTAACAAACTGTTGAATGGAAGTAAATGATTCCCTGAGTTGTGTGAGCTGCTTTAGCAAATTAATTAATTGAACTCAAGGAGGGGATGGTTGGAACCTCCGATTGATGGCTAGTCGGTCAGAAGCATGGATGACAACCTAGGCTGGTGACTAGCATTTGAAATGGGGTTTGGCAAGCAGTCTTGTGGGACTGAGCCCCTAACCTGTGGAATCTGATGCTATCTCTGAATAGATAGTGTCAGAATGGAGTTAAATGCTGGTGTCCAAGAATTGCTTGTTGGTGTGGGGAAGAACCTCCACACATTTGGTGACCAGAGTGTCAGAAGTCAAGTATTTTGTGCAAATAGCAAAAAGAGTCACAAGAGAGAACGATATAGGAGGGGAAAAACTCTAGGTTTTTTCCCCTACACAGGAAGATGTGGGACACGTTGTTTTTTGTTTTTTGTTTTTTTTAGTACAAGCCCCAGTTTCTGTGCCTCAGAATTTTGCCCCCATTTGTTTTTGTTTGTCAACCCAGAGCAAACTTTTCTCCTAAATTCAATAAGTTTAGTAACATCTTGGAAAAACGGTTTTACCTTTTCTTATTTTCTTTGATGGTTGTTTCTGGAAAGTTAAGCCAAGCCCCAAAGCTTCTGATTGCATAACCATATGAGCTGTGATGACTGTGATGCAGGCAGAGTAAAAGTCAGTCCACTAGCTCTGCCTCCCTATTTGAAGGTCAACACCCGTCTTTGTTTAGAGTGCAGCTCTTTACTGAGACTGGGCTGAGGCTCTAGAGGGTCCATTGACCAGCTTCTGTTGGGGGACTTATTTTTATATTTGGATTTTTTTATTAGAAGAAAGAAGACAATGAGTAGAGACCTTGTGCTTTGAACCCATTGGGCTTTATGTTAGTAGAGAAGGAATCGAAATGATCATGGCAGAGACCCACCTCTGAAGCTTTGGGCTAGGTCTCCATTCCCATTTTTCTAAGAGCACCTGGAGTGCTTACTCTGTGACCCCTAGGGCTTTCTAAGTTAGAGTCTGGTGCATAGTGGACCTTTACTTAATCTGTAAGGAACAGTTACTAAGCCATAATGCTTCATTTATTTATCTAGTGTATTTTCAGTGCCTCCTGTATCTTGCTTTGTTTGTGAATAGTTTTGTTAGGAATAGGATAATCGAGGAAGGAAGGTGTCACAGAAGTATCCTCTATGAGGAACTTTAATGAGTTAGAGAAACAGCCTTGCAATCATTCAAAAAACAGGCAAAAATGCAAATAAGTGAAAGAACCTAGTATAACTGTATACAGTATAGCTGAAAAGATTTAGAGGATTAAGAATGCTTCAGTTCTGATCTAGGGAATCCTTTAGAAGAAGTGAGTATTGAGCCAGGTATTAAAGGAATTAATAGATAAGGAACGACTAAAAGCAGAAAGACCCAAAGGCAGTTAAATAAATGTCCTTTGAGAGGCATTTTTTGTTTTACGGTGGTAGACTGAACATATTTTTATTTTCCTTTCTTCACCAAATCTTAGTGAAATGACTGGAAGAACAGAGGGGAATACATTCTTCAGAGATAAGCGATGTTAAGAATTTCTGGATGTGGAAAGCCGGTGGTATCGTACTGATGGGTAACTGCTGTGGAGGGAGTCCCAACTCAGAGCACATACGGGAGCTAAGTTGGTAGCAGAGGTAGAAGTGTTTCCTCCACACAGTGGACCTGGCAGCCCTGGAGAAGGGATGGGAGGCATGCCAGAAGTAGAGATGGCTGATTAATGGACTGTCTGCAGAGTGGATTCATAGTTTGTCAGCGCCAGGCTAAAGTCAGGCAGTTACTCTCGAGATACTGAGCAGTTTGTTCTGGGGGAGGGCCTAGGGCTCCAAATGGAGACTTGACATCCCCAAGAAGGAGCCTAGGGGCACTAGCTTCTCTGCCTTTCCCTGCCCATACCCTAAAAGGGGGAAAGAGGGGCAGCCGCCCATGTATGCAGAGTCCCAGGCCAGGCCTCTCATTTATGAGTGAGGCTTCTTGGAGAATGTGACTTATTCGGCAGTACATCGCCTAGGTAGCCACCTGCGTTATCAGCCTCGTTCATTTTAAATAGAAATACTCCACCAAAGATCACGAGACTGTGGAGGAAAACAAACAGCAAAGAAGAGGAAAAAGGAATGAACAGAACAACTGTCCTCAGAAGAAACAAGCCAAGGAAAAGAACTTGTAAAAGATTTTAAGTTTAACATCCTCAGATTCTGGTCAGAAAACGAGAAAAATTAATGCAAATTTAAAACATGGTTTGCTTAGACTGAAAATTCGACAAAAACATTGAGTAGAGGAAGGAGCGGGGAGATATGTAAGATCTAAAAAAGTTATCAGTTTTCATAACAGGATGTCAGTAGCTATTGCTTAATGTGGATAAAGAACAAGAGATATGAACATATTTAGAGTCAGGGAGGTATTAGTCAAACGCGATTCTGGAAAGTGGGATTTGGTACAAGCAGGGATGACGTACATTGCATTTGAAATCTTTCTACATTTAAAAAATTTCTATTTTCATTTGCTTTTATCACTGTTAATAAGGTTTGTTAAAACTCTGTTTTTCATCCTATAAGTCCATAATGTTTTTGTTTCATTTTTTACTAGGATAATATCACAAACTTATATAATCTTTTTTTTTGATGGTGCTAACAATACAGTTAAAGGGGCTAAGGACAGGGTAGATTTAGTTCTTATTTTGTCTGTAGCTGACTCCATAAGCACCAAAACAATTAGGTGTTCTGCATTTTTTTCTTTTAACTAGTCTTTAAAAGCTATGCCCAGCTCAGTTCTCTAGATATAGGCTGAACTAATATGGGCATTAAGTAAAAGTTGAATTAAGTGTGCAAATGATCTCTTTGGGGCCAATACCATATTTTCGGTATTAGACTACTGGGAGGAGGGTCAGTAGTCTAATACCGAAAATATGGTAAGGCCCGGACTGGAAGCTTCTCTGAAAGGGCTGTTCCCTGGAGTGTGGTAGTGGTTCCTGGGCTGGACACCCCGCACGCCTGCACGTCTGGGAAGGCAGGAATTGGCATCATGAGCTGTTTTTAGTCATTCTGAATTTGGAGATTATGGCAACTCACTGTGGCAGTAACTGATTCTGTTCTGCTAAGGCTTGGATGGACATTTTATAAGATTTAATTTTAAAGTGGAAAGATGGGCCATTTTGAAGCGATGCTTTTTTTTTTTTTTGGTAGATAAAAAATGTCAATACCTGGGGTCCATGGAGGGACAGTAATAAAAAAAAGTCATTGTCATACAGTGTTGTATCACATACCTGGACCTTTTTCCTCTTATTCAGGTCTGGCACTCAGTTTCTAACTCTCAGTTCTAGCAGAGAAACCTGGAGGTGGGAACTGGAGATAAGGCTGGGAGGAGAGTTGGAGAGTGTCTGTCTGGTGCTTTAATACTATAATGTAATTTCCTATTTGGAGTTAAAAAAAATAATAAAAACAAAATAACCCCTTATTTTCCTAATACAAACTGCAGAAAGTAAAGATGCGTAGAATCTTCCTGGCTGGTGAAGCTGTGTGGAAGACGGAGAGAGATTTGGGGGGAGGCCTACTTATAAACCATCGTTCGTCTTTCTCGACAGTCGTCCTGCATGGGTAGTATACGTTATATATCAGAAGTTTCTTGCTTTCATGAATAAATGTGTGGTAGATGCTTGTTTTAGAAAAGTGGATATATGTTTTATTTTAAAATCAAGTTTGATTTTGTTACTAAAAATAGGTACTTCAAGCCTAAAAAGTCATGTCTGCTACATTTTTCTGTCTTGTAAGTTGGTTCTAACTCTGAAAGCTAGAAAAGAGGATTATAAAAATTAGATTGCTTTGATCCAGCCTCAAGTACCATTAAATGGTGAGGGTATTAGGTCTTTGAATTATTTAGAACTCTCTCGGTTACAAGTGACATAAACCCAGCTTGAGTTAACCTAAGTTAAAAAAAAATAAATAAAAAGGTGTTCATTGGCTTAGGGACTCAGAACCAGGAGGTAGAGTGGAGGATCCCACAGGGCTTTGTGTGCAGCCCTTCTCTGCACCTCCCTGGTCGTCAGCTCCATCCTTTGCAGTTGCTTTTATTCTCAAGGTTGAATTGTGGCTCTCTCCAACAGTGGGCTCATAGCTTAACAGCCTTACGACCTAAGAGGTACGACATGTATTTCCCTACCCACTCCGGCCCAAAATTAATATTTTTGTTTTTGTTGTTTAAAGGACGGACTCCCAAATTATCCTGGCTGAGTCATTTGTCCATCCCCGGACCAGTCACTGTAGTAAAGGAATAGGATACCATAGTCCAGCCTGACCCCCTGCCCACCCCTGGAGTCTGGGGGATCAGGATCGGTACACGGTGTGAAAAGCAGCAGGCTGTGAGTCAGGTGAACTGAGTGCGGCCTCTGCTCTGCTGCTGACTTTGGGGCCTATGGTTTCTTCATCTGGAATCTGAGGCTCATCTGCCCTGGCTCCCTCATGGAATTGTGATTTTTAACAGTTAAATGAGACTCAGAACGCATAAGTACTTTGTAGAATATAAATAGCTATACAGTTTTCTTAGTGAGAAGCCATATAACAGATAAATATCCCTATGAAAATTTTCCATCTTTTTAAACTGTTTCACCAAAGTCTCCTGTCCTGACCTGATAAGAAATAGAAGAATTTTTGCTTTTTTCCCCCCTGCTTGAGAGTACAGGCCTCTTGTTAAAATGTATAATCCTCTAAAATGGCAGGACCCCTTGAGTTTCATTTCCTCAGGTTAGAACAAAATAATTTCCATAGAGAACTTTCCTGATAGGTAGCCAGCCAGTCTTCATCCTCAGGAATCGGGGATGGGTTAAGTTTGTGCTGACATGATTTGGGGATCCGTGAGTGGTCAAGGTGTTCAAGAGAGAGGCAGTCTGAATCAGCAGTCAACTCTGGTTGGTCTTTCTACCACAGGTTCATCGTGCTGGGTGTCCGTCCCTTCTCTAAACAAGGCGCTCGGTTCCCATCTCTTCCTTCACACCTTTCAGTAACTCACCTGATGGAAAATATCAATAATTTTATCTCTTTTCTCATCTTTCATATCTGTAATTTGCCAAGACTTAATGGCTCTACTTTTGCTGGATCTTTCGAATCATTTTCACCTTTGAGTTTTCATTGATTATGTCTGGCCTAGGTCTTTATTCCCTCTTGCCTGGGCTTGCTTGCCACCATGGCCCTTTCACACAGAATGAAGTGCAAACTCTCGAGGCTGGTGTATCACTGACTTTTTCCAGCTCTGTCACTTAGTACTTGTTCACTTGCCCTGGCTGTTCATCCAGCCACACAGACTATCTTTTACAAAATATGCCCTTAAGACCTTCCATTTCCCAAGAATGCTGTGGTGGTTAAAAGCATGCTGGAGTTCAGATCCTTTCTCTGCCATTTACTAGCCATGTTACCCTGGACATCAAACTGAACTTCACTGTGCCTCTTGATAAAATGAGGATAATACACTCAGCCTTGTAAGGTTCTTGTGAAGAATAAAGGAGATAATCCATGTAAAGGATTTAGAGAACTATGCCTACATGTAATGTTACTTATTAGCTATAATAAATTATTATTATTATTATTCCTATTTTCCGTCTGTCAAAATTCTGTGTATATCCTCACTCAGATGCATTTTCACAAATCACCTCAACGATAAGTCATCTAATCCATCCATCGATGCATCCATCTATCCATCTATATCTTCAGTATATATTTATTGAATACTTACTATGTATAAGGCGTAAGCCTACTCATTGTGAGGAATATAAAACTTAAAATCAAGTACATATTGTCCTCTAGGAACTTAGAGTCTGGTGGGAGATCAGAGAAGTATAAAATATTCATCCATTCAGCAAATGTTTATCAAGATACGGCAGAGGGTCCACGCACTGTATGGTTCTGAGCCTGGTATCATGGTTAAAGATGACCTTTGGTAGAAGATGAGAGTTTGTGTATCTTAAGCAAAGAACAGTTTGAAGAGTTTGGGGAGTATAAGGAAGAGATTCTATCAGCCAGAGGCTTTTTAGAGGAGATGTGGCCATCTTAGCAGGGCCTGGCAGGATAGATGGACTCCGCCCATCTCTGCCTCTCTCAGGGAGCATTCATCTGCTGCTTTGGATTGTGGCTCCAGGTGGTCTATAGAGTTTTTATCATTGTAACCTCTTCAAGAACAAGGACAGTGCTGTCTTCATTTTTGAGTTTCTAGAACTTTAGGTCTTACACATAGAACATTCTCAATAGAGGGTGATGACAGATTAGGAAAATGTCTCTTCCCATATAACTAAAAGAGAGATTGAAATTTGGTGGTTCTCAATATCTGCAAAGCAATTAGACTTCCTAGAGAAGACATTTATATCAACCGAAAGTGATGTTTTTGGAGATGTTTATATTATTTTATTATCACATTGATCATCGCTATAGTAGTCGTGAGGGGTGTACAAAAGTGAATGAATTCTGCATCAATTCATGTCGATATTTCTTCTCATATTTATATGGGAAGAAACTCATAGATTCTCCATTCAAGCCTACCCTGGTTCAAGATTCCCAAAATATGATATTATAACTTCGATCACATGAGAAATCTTAGTTTTAAAAGCTGCCCCACAGTTTTAATTCTGAATTTCTCCTTGTAGCAAGGAGCAAGGACCAACCCCAGTAGAGAAGAAGAAGAAAGGAAAAAGGAAAAGCGAAACCACAGTGGAGAGTTTAGAGCTGGATCAGGGCCTGCCGAACCCATCCCTGCGGAGTCCGGAGGAGTCCACCGAGTCTGCAGACAGCCAGGTACAGCCGTGCCCGGGCGCCCTGGTGGAGGCTGCGGCTGCCAGGTGGGGTCTCGCTGATGCTGATCCGGTTGCTCCTCTCTCCCCCTCTCAGGTCGACATCCCCCGTGCACAGACCTGGACTGGGCTTTCACGGTTTTGGTGGGTGAGCACCAAAAGACCACAGGCCTTTTCCTTAGCATCCTGATCTTTCATACTAATAATCTCCCAGTTTTTTAGTGGTGTTTGCTTCCGTCTTGGAAAGTAGCATATTCGGAGGCACAGAGCGAATGTGGAAAATGGAGTTGCGAGCCAAGCTAGGTACAGCTCGGGCCTGTTTTTGCATGTAGGTGATGCATTTAGGGCCCAGGGAGCTGGGGCAGTCTGCACCAGGATGTTTTTATCATCCCAGTGCTGGAAAAGTTAGGAATGTAGTCATTATGCAAAATAGTAAGGAACGTTTGGTCAAACATAAAAACAAGCAGTTTCCCACCTAAATGGGATTCCTGAAAATACGCCCGTGTTCTCATGATATTGGCAAGAATTTTCTCCCTGAGTTGAGGCAACCTCTCTTGGACCTGAGTTCTAATGTTTAAAAGTACTCTTTCCTCTGATATCCACAGCCGGTTATGTGTGTCGCAAGGGGACGTTTAGAATAAGACCGGCTTACTTCACCTTCAGGTATCATCTGGACCCTCAAGATTTTTAGGGTGATCTTCATTGTAGGAAGGTGTCAGCTCCTAAAGTCACAGTAGTAGTGAGTAGTAGTGTCTGGAGTGTCAGAGCTGAAACTCTGCCTCCCCCCCCGCCCCGCCCCCACACACACACACTGCTTATAAACTCAGGAACAAGCACGTCAGGTTGATGGGAGTTGGTTGGGGGTGTTTCCAGGACGGTGATCTGTATGTGAGATTGAAGGGGGAGGTTTTTATGTGGAATTCCTCACATAAAATTAAATGTCACAGAGGTGACATAGTGAAGAAATGATGGGAACACACAGAGAGAGACCCAGGAGATATCTTTTAGAAAATAAGAGAGGCGGGGTTTCACTTTTGTTTTTTAAGGTGTAAGTTTTTGAGAAAGAGCTAGCAGGTGAATGGTTCCCAGAAGTGTTTCTCTTGCTTGGTTGTGATGTGTACATAGAGATGAGCCGTGTGTTTTTCTGTTGGAGCAAGGCCACTCGGCTGCTTTGTTGCAGAATGCTGTCTGTCTAAAAGGTCACAAGCTACTTAATTATAGACGAGTCCTCAGATGGTGACTCACGAGTCTTGTTTTGTCACACTTAAGATGTGTCCCTGCATTTCGTGAGGTATTAACGAGATTCTAATAAAGTCGATATTATTTAGTTTTTTAGAAGTCCCATGGTAAGTATGGTGAATTCAAACAAAAACAATTATATCATTGTCATAAAATCAGAGTTTCCAGCCACACTGGAAAAGACCTCAAAGATGATGGAGTTTACCTCCCTCCTCTGTTTTGCTGGAATAGAAGCCAATTCCAGAAAGGAGGGAAAAGTCACTGCCATTGATGAAGAAAATACATCCCACTGGATTCTGAGACTATACCTTCTCAGTGGTCCTGGCATTTTGGGTCCCCTCCCTCAGTTAGATCCTTTTCTGAGTGAATTCAGTTTTTAAAAGTTGTGTTTAAGGAAGATCCCTTTCGTATAGTCAGAGAGCTCTCCTTTGCACATCCACGAGTATAGTTGGAGGTATTCTTGTGCAAGCTTTAGCCTTTGACTCACAGTCTGTCTCTGATGGGTGTGTTTGCCCTGCAGAAACGACGCTCAGGACGACAAGTGAAGCGCAGAAAATACAACGAGGACCTGGACTTCAAAGTGGTGGATGATGACGGAGAAACGATCGCTGTTCTCGGCGCCGGCAGAACGTCCGCCCTCTCAGCCTCTACCCTGGCGTGGCAGGCAGAGGTACGGCCTTGGGATCGGGTGCTGACCTTGGTGAAACAGTCATTTTGTCCTTCTTGACTGAGTTGTCCCGTGGTTCTTTGCTCAAGCTAAGTTAGATCATTTTAACTGCTGTTTTTAACCTGGCTTCCTGTTGCAGTTAGAATAAAATTCAGACCCCTGACAGTGCCAAGCAGGACCCCCTACCATTACGCTCTCTCTTTCACCAAATTTTTCAAATAAATGACTTCCTGTCTCTTTCATTACTCTTCAGCCAAAAGACTTGCCATCTTTTAATGCCCGAACTAGCAGTTCTTTCCCACCTATTGGCCTTTGCCTATGTTGTCCCTTCTGCCTGGACTGCTCGTCACCGCATGCTTTACATGGCGGGTTCGCTGTCTTTTAAGTTAAAGCAGGTCCCTGCCCCTCACCCTAATCATTCTCTATTTCACTCTGTTTCCTTCATAGAACTTACCACAGCTTCAGCTTGTGATCGTGTTCGGATTTCTGATTTCATTTTAATTTTTGTCTCATTAGAATATAAAAGTCTGATACTGAGTAAATACTTGCCCAGTGAATAAAATCACATGAACTAGTGATTACAGTGGATTCAGCAAATATGTATTGAGAGTCCACGGCAAGGCCAAGTCCTGGAATACAAGGATGAGTATCAGGGATGGCCCCTGCCTCCAAGGAGCGTCATCTAAGAGAAGGAGCGTGTGGCTATACTGTCACCATGATAAGTGCAGCACTGGGAGTCTCTGCTGGATGTAATGGCTACACAGGCAGGGTGGACAGAAACGGGAGGTGGTCAGGGTTTTAGGAGGGATAATTTCCGGCATGAACTAAAGCCTCAGAGCCTGAATGGTCCTGCAGGTTGCAGTATGATGGGGACGAGCTTGGCTGGACTTCAGGGTCTGACTTGAGGAGTGGTAGGTAGGACATGAGCCCTGAGTGGTCAGTAAAGTCACATAATACAGGTCCTTGGAAGTCAGCTAAGGCGTTTGGCCTTTATACTGTAGAGCAGAGAGAGGCGGGAGGCATTGTTGGGCTCAAGCAGGGAAGCAGGATGGCCGGCCATATTTGCATTTTAGGACTTTTCCACTGGCAGCCGAATCAAGGAAGAAGAGGACAGCATTAGGACCCAACACCCAGATGCTCAAAAGAAAGAGGGATATATGTTGAAGAGGAGGAGGTCTATGCCAAGGAGCTTACGGAAAAGAAATTAGAAGCAAAACGAGGAGCAGACTGAGCATGTGGGAGGAGCATCGTTGCCAGCAGCACGTTCAGGGACACAGGCCGTCTGTTGTTTCGGAGTCGTCGTCGCTGACTGGGCAGAATCACATTCTGTGTGTGCAGCAGCAGCGTGAATACCTGTCCTTTCTCCCGGGTGCCAGTGTGGTTTACTGAAGCGATAATACTTTTATCTGGTTAAACCACCTGGCCTCCAACTTGAAACATTTTTACATAATTCCTGCATTTCATTCTGTGTTGGCATGGAAGGTAGCGTTTCATTCTGTGTTGGCATGGAAGGTAGCGTTTCATTCTGTGTTGGCGTGGAAGGTAGCTAGGAGCAGGGGTCATTGTCCCTCTTTTAAGTCAAGAAACAGTCTGAGAATGATCCAGGTCATAGAGTTATATAGTAGCGGTTGATCAGTGACTAGCACATTAAGAGTTGATTTCATGTCTCTCTGCTGAGGATTATCCAGCTAATACCTATAAAACACTTAATAGGAATAATAATTGATGTATCGTCATTGCAGTATTTTTCAAGCAAATAGTTAAAAGTAGCCCAGACTGCCTGGAGATGATAGGATTATGTTGCTTTATGATGGGTTTTCCTGCCTTGGAGATTTTATGGTTGGTTTGGTATTTAAAACCCTGTAAGGGATTTTATTTTCTCTTAGTAGCCATTTAGCCTAAGTCATTAACCATATTTCAGTTGTCATTATGACTTCTGCCCTGGTACCTGAAGGGTAGAATTAGCTGATCTGACAGAAACAATTAAGGAAATTTTACTTTTTTAAGGCTATTTTTATCCTCTTAAGGATACAGCAAAGAGAGGGTTTTTATATATGGTGAAATATAAGATAGAAATCTGAATTTTTGAGGCATTAATTGTGTCTCAAAAATTGTTATAAATTTAAGCAAGGAGGAGGCCTGATAATGTGGTTTTGTTGCCGACATTCATGAAGGCAGCTGTGTGGATCCGGCCTCAGCGCCCCAGGCCTGGCCCGGCACGGAGGGCAGACTGGAGAGCCTGTGAGGGGACGGAGGGGGTCTCCAACCCAGAGCTCCACAGAGCCCCAGCTGCTGCAGAACCGAAGCAGCTTCGCTTCCATCTGTTCTACATGTTGGGTTTCCTGGGGAGGCATGAACAAAGACTTGCAAAGCTTGAAAGCCAGGATCTTCATCTTGAATTCCAGGCAATCCTCAAAGCATCCATGGCACAGAAAATCAGTCGAAGATGAGGCTTTTTTTTCATCTTTCTCTTTCTCTCCAGGCCCTTTGGATGGGTGGCTGCCTGCTTGCTAGCTTTAGCTTGGGGCAGAGAAGGGTGTGGAATCGGCATAAAAAAGGCTCCGCTGGCACTTCTTTGCATTTCTGTGCAGTGTCTTATCAGCATGCTCAGCCCATTTCTGTGGCTTTTGGACCCGGTCCCAGCCCCAAATTGCAACCTCAGCATTGGTTACCTAGTGGTGAGTTGCTAAAAACATCTTTACACATGATTCATTCTAACTCAGGACAGCCCTGCTTCAGAGTCCAGAGCACAGTCCCCTGACTGGGATCCAGGATTTGGGAGGCTGGAGATAAAGGTCCATCCTGACTCTGACACCTTGCTTCCTTATTCTTTGTCAAACTGCTTTGGTGCCTGGAACGAGGCTACTTTCACAGTCGTGGTACATTTACAATGTATAGATTTTTACAAGGTTGTCTCAGTTTTTGCCTCCTACAACTTGTGTGGTTTATATGATTTTGCCTTTTGGAACAAAAAGACTTAATGAGGCTTCAACTCATAGTGCTCTCCTGTGCCTCATCAGCTGTGTCTTTGCAGTCAGGACCCTCCGCTTTGTCCACCTTTGTCCAACCTTTGTCCAACCTTTTCCCGTGCCTGGCGAGCTGAGCTCAGTTTTTCCTCCCCCAGGAAGCTCCCTACTCCCCCTGAGCTGGGGATTAGTGCCCCTCCTGGGCTCCCACAGCACTTAATATGATCAACTCTGTCACTGTCCCTTAAACACCTGCCAGATTTTTGTTTCCTTCTTTTTGTATTTTTTTCCCTTATGTATCTCTCAGGTCTGAAAGAGTTTCAATAAAGAAAGATTTCCATGAACTCCCAGGAACTTTTCAGATAAAAACTCACTATGGCACTTGCTATCCTCTGTTTTGCTGTGTTCTAACTGTTGTATTTATTATTCCCAAAGTCAAGAGTCAGCCGGAACCTTTGCCCCACTGGTTCTGTGACTATTCTGATTTGTCGGTGCCTCTGTCATGCTGTTCTGAATATCACTCCCCATTGTTCCCTCGATCAGATTGTAAACTTTTGTAAAGTGGTGTCACTTTTTAGTTTATTATAATGTTCACCCAACTTAGGTAGTACTTTATGTAGGTCATAGCTAACATAAAGACTTGCAATCAGTTGTATTTATAGATTTATTTAATAGGTGAATAATGAATAAATATGCTTAAAACGCATCATGTAAATGAGTATGATTTTTAACTCCTCCATTAGAAAGATAAGAATGCAATAGTTTTTCTTTTCTCTCAGGCTCTTGTTTTCTCCATTTTTTGATACTGGCATTTTTTCCCACTGTTCAATTCATTTACTTCTCACTGCTTACAGGCACTTCAGCCTGCAAACAGACTCCCTTGGCCAGAGTTACTTGGTGGTGTTTGGCATATGGCATCGCTCCAGCTTTGTGCCAGTTCATTGATACAGTGTTAAGTTCTCATCTACTTGGCCTGGGTGGATGTGTTCTTCCCATTTCTTCATTGGCTACAATGTATCTTGCTTCAGACTGTCTCCTGTATTTGCTTCCTCTTAGTTTCTGCTGCCACCCATTGTGCTGAGCCAGTGTTCAGGTTATTGCGGTGTGCACTTTTGTGGTTCCCCACTGCAGCCTTTACTTCCTAATCCATTACCAGACTAATTTTTCCATAATACCAGAGAAATTTGTGATATTTCTCAGTGTCTTGCTCAAGAATCAAGGTGGTTACTTCTTAACTCCTATATTAGATCAAAACTCCTGCCTGATTTCTTAAAAAATGTGGCTACCTGTTAACCCTCAATTATTTCCATTCCTCATTGAGTTCGTTTCAGCTTTCCTTCCTGTTTTCTGCCTTCTTGTGACCCATCATTCTTTCAGGCCCAACCAAAACCACCTGTTCTATGACATCCAAGCTCTTCTTGCCTTCTCCATTCTGGTTGGAACTTACGGTTACTGTCACACCAATTAGCTTTACCCTAGGACATTTCTAATTAAAATATGGTTTATATTGCTTTCCCCAAATGAGCATAAGCCCCTGAGACTGGGCATCTTGTTTAATGCTGCTTTCGAACCTCCCATGGCACTCAGGAGATATAATTTGAAAAGCGATTTACTTCTTGCTAGAGCCTCTCCTTATGGTTGGCCAAATGGAAGCAAGTCAGGTGGTTGGTTGAGTTTTAGGCAACTTGGGTTCAAAATTTTTGAAATTTTCCCTAAGAAAAAAAATGTTTAATTATGAGTCTCTGACATGAAAGTGAACGAATGAAAATGGTCTTTGAAGGATAATTTGAGAAAATTCCAAGCAGTCGAGAACAGATGGTTGTTATGGAATTGTGTTTGGCAAGCAGATTTAGTTTATATCTGTGTGTATCTGTATACACTGAGTGTTTATATACACACATGATCATGCTTTTATGCACAGCTCTGTTTAGGAAAAAAATCCCGATTTTCCAGTTTCCTTCCTACTTTGTTGTGTATTTTGGAAATGCTACTCTCCTTTCCTCTTATGAGGCTAGAGGAAAACCTGTTCTCAGTATTTTGATGATAACCATTAATTTTAACACTAGTGTTCATCTTCCATTCTTTAATCAGTGCCAAAAAAATGAATTGAAATTTTATTTCGTTTCTTAATTTTTCTTTAAAATTTTTATAACAGCATGTTTTAAGCCCTCTCCTTTTAATACTCAGAGTGAAGTATTGTACTTTCTTCATCCATGTGTTAATATTTCCTCGGATTTGGTCCTAGTTAAAAACTCTGAATAGCAATCAAGATCTTATCATCAGAAACCGTCTTTTTCTGCTCTTCATGGTAGGTGGTAAAGAATAAGAAAATACTTGAAGCAATCTGGTAGTGAGGAAGAGACGATTGTTCTTTCAGCATGTGTGTACTTTATGAAAGCTTGCTTGCTAGTCTGGGTTACAGTCTTGGGAGTAGGTAGGAAAGGTAGCCAGCACTTATGAAAGTTTAATCCTGGCTAACAGAGATCCAACTCAGGTGTCATGTCATGTCTAAAACCTCCCTTAATTTGCCACATGCTCTGGCTTCTATGGTCCCTTAGCACTTGCATTGTACTATTACTATGTTGCATTGCAAAATCTCTAAACATTATTTATTCAGAAACATTTATTGAGCACCTGCTACATGCAAGGACTATTCTGAGTGCTGGAGAAGACATCAAGAAACAAAAGAGACAAACATTTCCGCCCTCATGGAGGGAGCCTACAAATGGGGAAGAGACCTACAGCCAACACACAGCCAACCTCTCGCTCCAGATAATTGCCAGGTTTTGAATATATGTGGCATGAGAGGCCAAAGGAATAAGCTGAGAACTTCCAAAGGGTAGAAATAGCGAGAGAGAGGCTGGTGATAAAACTAAAACTAAGAAAATTTCGTAGTACGTCAATGGCGATCAGTGCTATGGGGAAAAAAATCAGAATAAGAATGATATGGAATTCAGGAATGAGGATTGCCATTTTAAATAAGATAGTGTTGACCTCACAAAGATAACATTTGAGCAAAGAATTGGAGGACGTAAAGGAGCAAGGGAGTCATGTAAGGGAGAAGAGCATTCCAGGCAGAGGGAACAGCCTGTGCAAAGTCCCTGGGGTGGAAGCATGCCTGGTACGTATGTGGAGCAGGCAGAGAGGCCCGAACGTAACAGATGCAACAGGAGGCTGGGTACTGGCACTGTAGGTTTTCGTAGACCTTTGGGAAAGTCTGGCTTAATTCTGAGTTAAAAGGTAAACCTTTTAAGAAGTTCAAGCAAAAGGTGACAGAATAAAAAGGACCATTCTGAATGTTGTTTTGAAAACCGAGTAGCAGGGCAAGAGTAGAAGTGGGGAGACTGGCAAGGAGGCTCTTGGGGATGATCTGGGTGAGAAACGAAGATGGTTTGGATTCGGGTAGAAGCAGTGGACGTGGTGAGAAATGGCTGGATTCTGGGCATATCTGAAGATAGAACCAACAAGATTTCTTCATGAATTAGATATGGTGTGTGGAGAGAAGAGAGTGAGGTGAAGGATTACAGCACGATTTCTGGTCTGAACCCTTCGAAGGATAGTTTCTTTTAATTCAAATAGGGGGAAACTTTAGCTAGAACGGGTAAGGTTGGGCAGTTGGCTAGGAGGCCAGGAGTTTAGTTTGTAGACAGTTTAAGTGAAATATCTCTTGAGTTACTCAAGTAGAGAAAGCAGGTAATGATTAGATATATGAATCTGTAATCAGGGGAGAGATTCTGAGCTGGATATATAAATTTAGCAGGCATCACAATGTAGCCAGTATTTATAATCATGAAACTGGACAAGATAATCAAGAGAATAAGTATGGATAGAAAAGAGAGAAAAAAAAAACAAAACCTAGGCTCTAGGAAACTCCAAAAATAAACATTAAAATTAGAGGATTTCCACTTCCAGATAAGGTATAATAGGTCATGGCAGGCCAGCACTCGCTACAAAGAAACAAATAAACAAAAAGATAAATAACAAAGATCATATTTTTAAAAAACAGAGATAGCCACGGAAGCAACAAGAATTGGATAAATTAAAATTCCAGACAGTGAAGAGCTATTTGTGGATGAGCTGACAGTTGCTGGCTGTTTCTCCTCTGGAGACATTCCACAGTCCTGGACATGGATTGAGGATCAGGCTTGGCCCAAATGGAGTCTATTCTGGGTTGAAGAAGAATCATCTGACTCTGTTGGTGATTGATTATACAGGGCTGGTGAAATGATTGGAAACTAAAGGATTCTGCAAAGCAAGGGGATTTTCCTCAAAAGACTTGCTGAATTCTGGGGTAGCCCAAGAAGCTAGAGGCTCAGACATAAGGCAGGTTGAAATCTCAGTCTCGTGGTACTTAGGAGACAGAATCTTAGTAAACAGATGAAAACACACACACACCCCCACCTGACTCTCCCTAAGGAAAGATTTTAACCTCCTTGGGATTGGAGACTTCAGAGCTCAGGAGTAAAAAGACCTTGCAGACCCTGTCAGTGACCTTGGACATTCATGCTCGAGGAACAGGGTAAAACAAGAGATGGACTGAATCTTCACAGAACAGTAAACCAGTCTTGACCCAGATCAATCCCTGATTGTGCCAAATGGACTACCCACTCTTCCTGTTGGTCTAAGACAAAATAGAGAACACTTGTGGTGGAAGATATTGTTTGGAGCTGCTGTGATTCTTTTATCTACAATATCCTACACACAGTAAAAAATTACTAGACATTTGAAGAGACTGGAAAATATGACTGAAAATAAAGAAAATAAACATATAATAGAAGCAGATCGAGATGATCCAGATAGTAAAGTTAGCAGAAAAGAACTTTAAAATAACTATGATCGATATGTGAAAGACAGTAGAAGAAAAGATGGGCAAAATAAAGTGAAGAATTCCAACAGAATTAAATCAGTAAAGAGAAATCAAGTCCTGAACTGAATATTTCGATTTATAAAATTCAGAACACAATGTGGATGTGTTTAAAGTAGAAGATAAGATTAATGACTTTGAAAACATATCAATAGAAGAATTTTAAACTGAAGCACAAAGAAAAAAAGAATGGCTAGCACAAAGCAAAACATAAAAACGTTAGAGGCAATTTGGATGCAATTAAAATGTCTAATCTATATCTGATTAGAATTCTAGATACGAAAGAGAGATTGGAGCACAGAGGAGTGTTTGAAGATAAAATTAATGGTCAAAAATTCCTGTAAACTAATGCAAGATATCAACCAGTAAATTCAACATCAGTTGACCCCCAAGCAGGAAAAATACAAAAAAAGAAAACCATGCCTAGCCATATCTTAAACTGTAGGAAACCAAAGACTGAAAGAACATCTTAAAAGCCTCTAGATAAAAACTGACAGCTGATATTATATTAAGTGGTGCAATATTGAATACTTTCTCTCTGAATTTGGAAAGAAGAAAGAGATTCCACTATGGTCATTTATATTCAGAAATATACTTACTGGAGGTTTTGTCTACTAGCAACATGAAATCAGGAAAGGAAAATTGTAAAAGTCATGTATAATAGCATCAAAGTATTAGATATTCTGGAATAACTCTCAAAAAGATATACAAGCCTTCTGTACGAAAAACGTTGCCAAACAAAACTTAAAAAGATATAAATAAATGGAGCAGTGTATGACATACATGTATTCAATATTGTTAAGGTGTCTGTAATTCAGTTCTGGTCAAAATCTAAGCAGGGTGTTTTGGGGTGGAAATTGATAATGGAAGTGTGAAAGACCTAGAAGACCCAAGGCAATCTTGAAGAAAGAACAACTAAGTTGGAAGACTTACCACAATCCAGGCTTTGTAATCAAGCTATAGTGATGAAGTCAGGATAGTGTTTCCATAGTCTGAAGTGAGATGTGCTGTTTACTGTAAAGTACACATTGGATTTTAAAGACAGTATGAAAAAAAGAATATCAACTACTTTATTAATACTTATATTGAAATGATAATATTTTGGATATATTGGTTTAAATAAAATGTATTATTAAAGTCAGTTTCATCTGTTTATTTTTACTTTTTAATGTGGCTACAAGAAAATTTTAAATTAACATGTGAGTTAATGAATGACCGTGGAGGCAGCAAATACTCCTTAAACAGGACACAAAAATACATAAGAGAAAAAAATTGATGAGCTGGATTATACAGAACTTCTTCTGTTCATCAAAAGACACATTGAAAAAGCAACCCATAGATTGGTAGGAAATGCTTGTAATCTACGTATTTGACAGAGAACTCTTATTTAGAAATACATAAAGAACTCTTGGCAAATAAAAAAAAAGACAATTTTAAAAATAGGCAAATAACTTGAATAAGAACTTCACAAGGAGAATATCCACGTGGCCAGTAAGCACATGAAAAGTATCCTCAGTTATCAGGGAAATGCGAGTTGAAGAGAGACTATTGCACATCTACTAGATGGCTCACATTTTAAAGACTGACAATATCAAGTCAGCTGGAACACTTACACATTGCTGGTGGGTATAAAAATCGTTACAATCACTTTGGGAAAAAATTGACACTATCCATTAAAACCAAACATATAACCCACCTCATAAGCAATTCTACGTATTATATATCCAAGATAATTGAGTGCCTCAGTCCAACAAAAGACATAGAATTTAAAGAAACATTAGAAGCAGCCAAATATTCCTCAACAGTAAATAGATAAATGGAAGTGTATTTATACAACAAAATATTACACAGTAATACAGAAAAATGAACTACATACTATATGATTCCATTTACATGAAGCTTAATAATAGGCAAAACTAAATAGCTGTAGAAGTCTGAATAGTGGTTACTTCCACTGGGGGCATGAGAGTCTTCCAGAATGTTGTAAATATTATATAACTTTGATCTAGGTGCTACTTATACAGTTGTGTATGTGTATATATAAAAATTCATCAGCTGTACACTTGAGGTCTCTGCATACTTTATATATGCCATATCTCAATAACTTCTAAAGCATTATGTTACATGTTTAATAGTTCCTTCATGATGAATTCAATATTGTGGAAGAAATTTAGGGAGGAAATAAAGTAGGAAGGCTCATTTAGTTTCTCTTCACCTAGCCCCTATTTTTTTGCTCACTGCCCACTCGCCGTGATCACAGTTCTGTTTGTTGTCTGCAAGGTCTGGGTAACCATCTTTACTACTCAAGAAAGTACACCTAGCTTTGGCTCTTTGCCCTTAACCATCCTGACAGTATAAGGTAGGTCCAAGTATATGGAGACGGGGGGGGATTTTAAATACATGATATAGACTAAGATTAATAACTGTCTCCAGTCTCCGGCCCTGATTAGTCTGGTGTTCTGTTTCCTCCTCCTCTTTTCTTCTTGTTATTTGTCGATCACCCCGTTGCCTGGTGTTTTTGAGGCATCTAGCTCTATCAGTGAATAAAACAAGGATGTCTGCCCTCAGAAGATTTATATCAAATGGAGGAAGATAGGCAGTAAACAGTAACCTGCCCGCTTCTTCTTTCCTAGCTTGTGCTTAAGAATCAAGCAAGACAGATACTTAAACCAAAACAAAAGCTTAGTCTGTATTCCCACTCCTTCCTTCTGTTGTTTGGTAGGTACAGTCCACTTGTCTTCTTGTTGGGTAGTGGGAAAAGACTTGTCATTTTGGATTAACTTTTGTATAGCACCTAGCACAATGCCATGTGTCCAACGGAACATGATAAATATTTGTAACCTCTGGAAGCATCTGTCAGTGCCTGCTGATTTCCATACTTTTCGACCATCTGCCCTCCTCAGTTTTTTTTTTTTTTTTTTAACTATCACTTTTCTGGGAAAAGCTTGATTTAAGATCTTATAAAATACATTTTCTTAGTAGTATGTGGCTTTAGGACAGTTGAGCCCTAATATGGGTAGACTAACAACAGTGATGTGCCACATAAATCATCCTTCTGGGAAGTTCTAATCAGGCGCCCAAATAGTTAACAGCGAGAGTTAGGGTTGTTGTGACAAGTGATCTTTTTACATACAGTTCTAAGTCTCATGTCGTGATAAATACTAGATCTGGATCCATCATACAATGTATAGGAAACCACTGAAATAAAACTGCTTAAATAAATTCCTAGAAAGAACGTTAAAATGCAAGAGGTTCTGACTCAATGCATCCTTTTTAAGTTTGTCATTTTGAATGCAGATTTTTAAAAATCGAGTACTCTGTACAAAGATTTCATGGAGATTAGGAGCCTAGAAATGTTTATGTGTATCTAGAGAGTAGGAAGGAAGGAATGAGTTTGTTTTTATTTGAGATTTGTAGTCAAAGAACGATCAGTAAAAGAAAGCCATTTCCAGGAACAGAGGGGAAAGATGGTGTGACTTAGGAGGGGGAAATTACCCCTTGCATTTGCATTGTTTTACTGTCCAAAAAAGTGTTTTCACATGCTATTTTATCCTCCCAGTGACTCAGTGAGATGGATATGTATTTTTAACTCCTATTTTAATAGATTTGAAAACTGAGAGGTGTTGATCAACTTACCCAAAGTCAACAGCTAGTGTAGGTGTTAGAATTAGGACTTTCTGATTCTAAAGCCCCCCGACTTTTCCATTATGCCTTTCTGAAAATTATATTGGCAGAGAAGGGAAGTCCTAGGACAAAGTGTAGCAATGCTAAAGGCAGACTTGAAATTAAGAATCTGAAAAGCAGAATAATTTCTCTACTCATGTGAGAGGGAAAGGTGATGATCGGGTTGGTCCCAGAGGCTAGAATGTTTTGGATCTTTTGATCACCCTGTGGGCTGATAGGAGACAGGCCTTGCTACTCCAAGGTGAACTTTTCCATGCAGTAGTACCTATTGCGATATTTCTTACAGAATTATTTCTTGGATTCTGTGGTGCCAGTGATTCTCTTTCTTTTTAACCCCTGTTTCCAGGAGCCTCCAGAAGATGATGCAAACATTATTGAGAAGATCCTGGCGTCTAAGACCGTCCAGGAGGTCAGTGACTGATGCGTCTGGCTTTTATGTCACTAGCACAGATTACAGCCTCTGTAAAGAGATATTTGGCTGGAGAACCTGGAATGCTCATTCCTGGCTGGAATGAGAGCTAGGCATGAACATTGGCTTGTCAGCACTTATTTTTACCCCCATGGAATATTTAGGACATAAAATTCTTAAATATTTGAGGATGACCCAAACTGAATTTTTTCTCTTTTGTGATCCTAGCAGTGTTGCTGTAGCCCAATGACAGTCAGCAGAGGGTCAAGAAAAAGAGATGGCAAAAGAGTCCTAATGAAACATTGTGGGATTTTTTTTTCTTTAGATAGCTCAGCGTCATTGTAGGGAGCCTCTAGAGAAAATTCCTGGAGTGAAAGAGGATGTTGGTGCCAGTGAGAGCATAGTTTCACCTCTTCTTCAAGTCTCTACAAACATGAACTTTAATTTGAGCCTGAATACCACTGGGGTTTTGGGGTGACAGGAGGGACTCGAGATGCATGTTCTTACTTCTCTACCTAGTTCTGGTGCTGATAGCACTCACAGCCCTGGGCCAGCCTGGGTTTATCAGCTGAACACTGTCCCAGCCTGGACCTCAGAAGGCCACCAGGAGGATCTTTTTTTTTTTAAACCTTACAGCTAGCTGTGTAGTCAGTCTTTGAAAAACCTGCTCAATAGCTGTCAGAAAAAAAAGACCTGGGAAAATGAAAATATCCTTGAGAAGTCTGTACTAAAACCAGGCAGAGGTGTTGATTTACCTGTTTTCTTTTGGCACATAAAGGTGATCGGCAGGGATCTGGGCTGATAACTGCTTGCCCTTGGTTACAGGTTCACCCAGGAGAACCCCCATTTGACTTGGAGCTATTCTACGTTAAGTATAGAAATTTGTACGTCTATTTAATGTATTATTCATATTTGAATTTTACATCAATAAAACTCCCTTTTCTTTATCACATTATCTGTATTTTCCGAGAATGGCCCCTAAGGCTTGACCCACACATGTTAGTTGACTGAAGTCCACCCCAGACAGTAGTGCTCAGCTTTGGCTGTGCGTAAAATCACCTGGAGAGCTTTAAAACTACTGAAGCCCTTGCATCACTCAAGACCTGTTGGCTCACAC
>NW_011888906.1:4318392-4365664 GCF_000151845.1 Pteropus vampyrus | reverse complement strand
CTTTGAAAAACCTGCTCAATAGCTGTCAGAAAAAAAAGACCTGGGAAAATGAAAATATCCTTGAGAAGTCTGTACTAAAACCAGGCAGAGGTGTTGATTTACCTGTTTTCTTTTGGCACATAAAGGTGATCGGCAGGGATCTGGGCTGATAACTGCTTGCCCTTGGTTACAGGTTCACCCAGGAGAACCCCCATTTGACTTGGAGCTATTCTACGTTAAGTATAGAAATTTGTACGTCTATTTAATGTATTATTCATATTTGAATTTTACATCAATAAAACTCCCTTTTCTTTATCACATTATCTGTATTTTCCGAGAATGGCCCCTAAGGCTTGACCCACACATGTTAGTTGACTGAAGTCCACCCCAGACAGTAGTGCTCAGCTTTGGCTGTGCGTAAAATCACCTGGAGAGCTTTAAAACTACTGAAGCCCTTGCATCACTCAAGACCTGTTGGCTCACACGCTGGGAGTAGGTCCCCAGGGATTGGTGTTCCTTTTAAAAACTTCTTTTGCCATTCTTATTTACACCCAGGGTAGAGAACCACTGTCCTTTATAGCCTATACTTTTTTTTCCTCTTGCATTTTTCTTTCTTTGTCTGCTACCTTCCACCTTTCACTAACATGTATGAATGATAGCCTGCCTACCTCTGCCCTCCCTCCACTCTGAGCCAGTTTCTGTATGTAGAAGCTGCAGAGTGATCCACTGCTTAGAATTGCTGCATTATTTTGTTTTCTGTTTTTGCCCTTAAGGGCAAATTGTCACTTTAAGCCCTGTCTCCAGCAGTTTCACAGCAAACCACCCCATTGCTTCTGTGTTAGTTGGTCACCCTGTTTATTGAAACACTTGAAAGCTCAATGATTTGCTTGTCTCACAATTCACATGTCGTTGGATAGTTCCTACTTACACTGTAAATGGGCCACAATGGAAGAGCTCGAAAAGGATCCTCGCATCGCACAGAAGATCAAGCGATTTAGGAATAAACAAGCCCAGATGAAGCACATTTTTACTGAGGTAAAGCGATATTTACTGACTGATTTGACCACTGCTTTTCTTGCAGTATTAAATACTGGGTGTGAGTTTCTTAAAGTTGAAGTCCAGATCTATTGCTCAAGTCAAATTGCTAAGTGTGCACTGATTTGCAACAAAATAGTCCAGATTTAAAACAAAACAAATTGTCCACCAAGGCCTGAGGATCAGACTTTACAAACTGGGAGCTCTTAATAAGAGCCTGCATCTTGGTCAGAATACTGATAAAAAGCGAGGGCAAGGGGAAAGTGCACACGATTCTTTCATTCCCATCTCCACCCCGCCAAAGGGCAGTTCCTAAAAGAACTAAATTTTGAATGTAAAACAATAAAAACAAAACTAAAATGTAAGAAAATAAATAAATTTATACAAACTTGGGAATTTCTAAGTATGGTACCTACAGCAAGAGGAAGAATTGATGGATTTGAATATTAAACAGATCTATAGTATGTATACATTAGAAAAATACCACAAACAAATCTTAAAGTAAATAATTAGGAAATAGGTATATACATTATGTACATATACATATTTTTAAATTATGCACACATACATACATGGCGTATATTTTTCCTACCTAGTATGAGAACCTTCCTGTTTATATTTATACATATACATGTACATTATACACACCCATATGGCAAAGTTTAACAAATGCTCTTATAACTCAATAAGAAAAATATAAAACCCCAAATAGAAAAAAATGGACAGATTAACATGGGATTTAGAAAAGAAGAAAAATTTGTCATTAACCATATAAAAATGTAGAAAATTTCACTAGTAATCAGAGAAACGTAAATTAAAATGAGAATCTTCTAGTTTTTACTTATCAGATATTTGAAGGTTTTAAAAATAATTATTACTCATTGCTAGTGAGGGTGTAGGGAAGAGGTAGTCCTACATCACTGGGTGGGAACATAGCTTAGTTTGACCTGTAGGAAAAGCAGTATGACAACAGATATCAGCTGTCAAAAAATTTGTATGTCCTTTGTCCCAGCAATTCTAATTCTGTCATTTATTTTAAGGCAACTGTCATGTCTTTGTGCAAAGAATTAAACAAAGGTGAACCATTATTTATATTGGTGAAAAATTGAGGGAAAAAAACCAAAGTGCTAAATAATAGACATTTATTAAATTGTGATAAATCCCACAGAATGGAATACAGTACAGCTAGTAAAAATGATATTGGAGAACAGTTATTAATGACAAAGTCTCTGGTTGATGGGGTTGTGGTGATTTTTATTTCTTAATTTTTTTAACATTGTTTTAAAATTTTATTTAGGTAACTTGAAGAAAAGAAGCAATAAAAATTATTCTTAAAATGTAGTCACCAATACTAGACCTTGCGAGAGTGTACTCAGGTGCCGTGAAATCATAGGAAAGGAAAGGGGCGACTAGAATTGGAAAAACCATCCTGAAGCCCTGATGAATACTCTCCCTCCACTCTGGGAACATTTTTTTTCACAGCTCTATTTTAGCAAGTATTTGCAGGATAGCAACTTGTTTACATGTCTGTATCTTCCATTTTGAGCTCTGTGAGACAGACAGGGCCCATGTTTGTCTGCCTCATATTTCTATCCCTGGTATTAGGCACAGGGTCAGTGCTCAGTAATTATTTGGCCGTTCCCAGGTAAGGGGGGGAGAGTTTGCTTATGCCATTGTCCTGTTCCAGAACTTTTAATATTTCCCATTTTCTTGTAATAAAATCCAAACTCCTTAATATAGCTAACAAAACCCCATGTGTCTATTTTCTGGTGTATTCCCAAGGGAGTGATTTTTCCTTGGTTGAGAATAGAGGAAATTGTGTTAGGCTGTACAGAAATAATGTGACGGGACTTCCTACTCTTGCGGGGACGAAAGGCTCTTGAGAAGATGGGAGGACCTTGTGAAATTAAGGAGGAGTAGTGGGGAGTGGTTCCTATACCACTGTTTTTGGTTTTGACCTCTTTAACATTTTTATTAATAACTTGGATAAATGATATTTTAGGAATAAACAATAACTTATTTTTTAAAAGAGAGCTTCTTCATGTCCATTATTTCCAGGTGCTTCGTGAGGTAGCCTGGGAAAAGGGTAGCCATATGAGGGACACTCAGGCTGAGGGGGTGTGAGTTCCCACACTCCACAGGGGTGGAGGCCATCTGTCTGAACCTTGATTCTTTCTGAAAACCAGACCCAGTGATGGGAGAATAAATGGCAAAATAAAGTTCAGGCTTACCTGGACAGGCCAAGATGAATGAAATATAATGACAATAAATAAATGTAATGTCATACATTTGTATTTTTAAAGATTTTTACAGCTTCAGAGTGGGGAAAATGACTAGATAGCAGTTCTGGAGAGAAAGGATATTGCCAGTTTAATTTCAAGCTTACTGTGAGCCGGAAGTAGGGGTACAGCTCAGTGAAAATAAACATACCTGTGTAACCAAGATCGGGAAATAGAGTTATCAATACTCTAGAAGCTCCCCTCATGCCTTCTTTCAGTGTTAACTGTTACCGTTGTTGATATTAAGAAAAAGAAACTAATTCTGAGTTTCCAAGGGTTATTTTTGATACAGGGAGCAGTAAGAAAACGGGAATCTTCCCTGTGCTGAGTTTTGCAGAGTGTTGTATGACCAACAGAGAAGTTTTACGCTGGCCATGGTGCAGCGTATAGGTGTGGTTGATTCCTTTAAACTTAGTCGTGGAGAGCAGGACTCGGTGACAGTGAAGAGATAGATGTGTGTGAGGTGGCTTTTATTCTCAAGTAAACCTTTTGTCTTGTGTTTCCTGTTAGGGCCCAGAGTAGGGGGTCACTTAAAGATAAAACACGGGAAGTCGAATTCGAGGGAAGGGGGCACTTTTTAAACTATTCTCTTCCGTTTGCGTTAGCCTGATGAAGACTTGTTCAACCCAGACTACATAGAAGTTGATCGCATCTTGGAGGTGGCCCACACCAAGGATGCAGAAACGGGAGAGGTGGGTTTTTCTCTCTGTCGACTCTCCTAAAGTACCTTCCCTTCTGATCTCATAATTTCTTTGTTTTGTGAACTTGTGGTCTTTGTTTTACTGGCATTCATGCATTGTATGTGGTTTTCTATAGGTCAGCCGGAGTATGATCTACTTCTTTAACCGAGTAGAAAGAACATAAATTTCTCTCCTCTTTCCCATAGGAAGTGACGCATTACCTGGTAAAGTGGTGCTCACTGCCTTACGAAGAAAGCACATGGGAGTTAGAGGAAGATGTGGATCCTGCAAAAGTTAGAGAGTTCGAATCTCTTCAAGTTCTCCCTGAAATTAAGCATGTGGTAACGTATCCATATCTCTCATGGGAGCCTCTTGTAACATGTAGGTTTTTGAACTTAGCAATCCTGGATGTCTACTGGGCTGTGCACCTCAGTGGTTTCTGTGGTCTCTTACCGTTGGCTACTCCCCCAGTGAACAGGCATTTCAGGTGTTTTTCTCCCCAAACTAGATTTTGCTAGCATTTCAGGTCAACTTAAGGTCTCGGCTCTACTTTGATGTATGGGGCATTTAAGAAGCTTGGATAAGAGCTTCAATTTCTTGGTGTACGGTTGTTGTATGGAGTCCGTAGGTAGAAGGTGTAAGAAATGCCTGGCTTGGGAAAGAAGCTCAGTAAATTGCATCTTTTCTTGTTTCCTATTTCTTATCTCTTGCTTTATTAGTGATCTCTTTTCTTTGGATTTATCCTTTACTCAACTGGAATATTCTTAAGGGTGAGAACTGTCCTTTATCTATAGATCCCTGGGACTTCTCAGAGAGAATGTAGGTTTTCAATATACATTCATTGAATTGGTTTGTTTTTCTGATTCTGGGTTATTACCACTGAACTGCAAAATGTTCCAGAGTACCTGACAAATAGTATATAGAATATCAACAGTCAAAAGGAGATAGAACTGGGATGGAGCCTGGTTGAGATGTAACATGGGAAGAGAATTGGAGTTGTTCAAGAATTAGCTATAGGTTAAATGATCAATTTTTATTTTAAAAAATCACCATTTTAATATGAAAAATTTTATCCAGTTTCCTATTAGTATTTTTATTGTTTTTACATCACTGCAGAGTTAAGATTCAGAAGACCTCACATGGAACTTAGATCACTGTCAGAATCCATCCAAAAGCAGTGTTTTCTTTTTGTTTTTTTGCTTTTTGGCATACGAAGTATGTAAAGGTATCATCAGATGCAGAACGGTGATTAGAAACCTACGTATTTTATAGTGTTTCGTCTACGTGATTGATTAATAAATTTCTCTTTCAACCCTCTCCTATATAACTTGTCTGTTTTTTATTCAACTTGTCATGTATTAAGCATCTGCTGCAGGTTGATTCTTGTGTGAGATACAATAAGCAAAAAGGTACAGGCCTTACTCTTAGGAGCTCACGGTCTAATAGGAGAAGCATATGTGTACGTGGACGAATGGGGCAGCAGGCTAATTGGGGTATATGGCACAATGCAGAGACGAACAAGTGTGGAAGCAGAGAGTGGAGAGAATTTCATTCTAAAGCTAATTATAAGTTACCATTCAGAAATAATCTGGATTCTTACTTAGCCCGAGTCCCACTTATTTCTTCAGACTACATGACTTTGGCAAGAATATGAATTCTTAAGTGTTTTTAGTCAATTTCTCTTTTCCTTTACCCCTTTGCTCTTGTGATGCTGCTGTCCTCAGCTCTCAATGAACCACGGTATCATTTTATACTTGGCTCTTTTTGTTTCTAAAATTTTCTCTCATGTAAAGTGCACCTTTTGGAAATTTTATCTCAAAAGTTCTAAATTGGAATGATAGCAAAAACTATAATTAAAGTTGTCTTTTTATGTTAAGGGCAGGCTCCAAATGATACTTTACCTGAATAATAATTTTTAAAGGGATTTTATTCTGGGCTTTGAAGTTTAGAGATTGACCTTAGCAGTCTTGATGAACAGGACATTCTATACCTAAAAGCTTTTTGGTAAAAATTGGTTACATATAGGTAAAATGTGGAATTTTGAGAAAGCAAGAAATAAGAATGTCAGTAATGATTGTGCAGAGAAGACAAGCAGTGTTTTAATAGCCAAGACCCACCTTGGAGACCAAAAATCAATTCTGTTCTTTCGATTTTAGCTAAGTAGCCACAGAAGGTTGTGGAACCCTGAGCTAAGTTGTTTCCTGTAGCCCATACCACTTACGAGGCAGCCAGATTAAGCACCAGAAATTTGTAGCTGATTTCAGGTCTTATGCTTTTAGATGGCTGAAATTTCTGGCCAGTAGGCGACGTTAAGCTAGAACTGTTAGCACTGGGGAATGAGGTGAAAACCTAGAGGAATGACTGGATTATATCTATCTAGAGCACTACCAAGGCAGCAGAGTAGAAATCTGCAGTAAAATTCTTCCCTACAATATCTACAATGCTGAGAGTGAGCCATTTAAGTCACAAGAGATAAGGGACATTCCAGAAGTCTCCCCATAGTATCTAGTAGAGTAAGGAAGAATGCCCAATTCAGTGGGTTGCCATGGACTCAAAGGATCCAGGCTGAATGGTTCCTGTAGGTTAAGAAGAATGTAATTTCTGTAAGCAAATAGAACAGCAGATTTTATATAGAAATATTGTTCCTTAAAAGCTTTTTCCTTAAAATTAATTTTTTTTGACGTAATAAGTTATTTTCTCCTTTCTAAAAACACCTATACCTTTGTGCTGGTAATAATATCCAGCAGAGTCCTATTTCAGACAGCTTAGCCTAACTACAGTTGGAGTAATTTTGTAGGTCAGTTGTGATACATGTTTTTATAAAAGACCATGGGCAGATTACACTTATCTCCAAATATCAGTGATATATTTGGGAATATTCAATTAAATTTCACATGCACGTGGCTGAGTTTTAGTTAATCACGTGTTTCAGGTGTACATTTTAACCCGATCCCTTAAAGTAGAACTACCAAAGACAAATTACTGTTTAGAAAAGCTACAGTTCAAAACTATCATTTATAACTACAGGGATAGCTAAGAATTTTTTTATTTTTACCACCTAACATGTCAGTTTAGGGGCTCAGTTTATCTATAAGCAAAATAACCAAGTCTGTGTCCAAATAATATGATACCTAAGTGAGTAGAATTTTCAGATGGGAGGGCTCAATACCTAAAGATTTACATTTTCTCTAGATTAATTGAAATATCAATGGGATTTTAAGAGAATTCAAAAAATTGATTCTAAAGTTACACAGAATAGTAAGATAGAAAAGCTAAGACATTCAAAAAATAATTTCTCATCAGCTGTAAAGCTATAGTAATTAAAATGTGTTTTTATTGCAGTAATAGTTCAGTGAAACAAAATGAGGAATCTAGATATAGCTTCATTGATATATCGGAACTTAGTATATGATAAATATGGCATTTCATATCAGTAGAAAAAAGATCAATTATATTTAGAAATTGATATTTCATATAGAAAAAGAAACTAACAAGAATGTTCTTGTATTTATGGAGAATTTAAGGAATTTGCAGTTTTGATTATCCAGGCTTTTTCCCTGATGTACTGACTCTAGAACCTAATCAACAAAACATTTAACCCACTGTACTTTTCCTGAGCTGATAGCAATAGGCACAAAGAAATTAAAAAGAAATTCTGTCTGTAGAAACCAAAAAACCTGACTAATATTGGCTTGCAGGGAAATTAAAAGTATAAATGGGAATGACATCTAAGAGTCTAAGTAAAACAATATAGTATGGACCACCATTTTAGGTGGGTCTGTTTCTCTTCTTCATTAATTACTTGCAAATTTTATAGAAGTACTCTTAATCTGATGAAATCTAGGAAATACAGGACCTGCACATTAGAAAATAGTAACTGCAGTTTAAAGCCAGCTTTAGGGCAATATTTTGAGATTTACCACTTGCCCCATTATCATTCTCTTTGTATTTTGCTTCTTTCTTCCACTAGGAGCGGCCTGCTTCAGACGCATGGCAGAAACTCGAGAAGTCTCGTGAGTACAAGAACAGTAACCAGCTCCGGGAGTACCAGCTGGAGGGAATGAACTGGCTTCTTTTTAACTGGTATAACAGGTGAGGAATCAGAACTGTTCCCGTGTTCTTGCATGATTGTTTTTTACCAAATGTTCGTACCTGGGGGTGGATTGCTGCCTTCGCCCGCTTGGAGTAGCAGTAGCAGGTGGTGAGAGAGGGCATCACGGCCATTGACTTAGACTGGTAGTCTTTGCACATTAGTCATACCAGAACTTTATTTTTTTGTTAGGTATTTCTCCAACCAAAAGGAACGTTCTTTAGATATCCCCGACTTTGTGCGTTTTAATGGAGAACACACCAAGATGTGACTCTAGAGATTTATCTGTATTCTAGCATCTCTGGCACTTAACAGTGCCACTCAGAGCATAGCTCAGAGCTTGGCTTTCTAGGCCTTGGGGTGCCCATCTGTATAGTGAGGGGTGAGACCGGATGAGGGCCACTCCGCTTCACGTGTCACAGCTCTGTGCAGTCTGTGATTCTGGATCACCGAAAGAGACCAACATTTTTACTATGATAAGGAGTTTATTATGCGGGTTAAAAGTTTGTTCTTCAATAACACAAAAATGATAGATAATGAGAATCATGTAACTTATTTTATTTTTGCTTTTATTCCGTGAAGTTTGTCAGGTACAGAAACTGGCTTCAGTATGAGGCATATTTGGTTTTTTCTTCTTGTGTCATGATGATTTTAACTTTTAATGTTTTTAGTTTATATTTAAATGGACCTATTTTATGTATTTTCTTGCAAGTTGCAGTAGTTCCTTCTTGGAAGTAGGCAAGGTATGAATAATAATAATAACTCGCCTCAGTAGGATCTGTGGAAAATGCTGATAATATCTTTACTCATGACCTTACAGGTCAAGGTGTGCTTCTGAAGTATCTTTTTAGTTATAACCAACTTCTTCCTCTTTCCTACATTGATGATGAATTATCTGTATTTCTTACTCTCTTCAGAAAAAACTGTATTTTGGCTGATGAGATGGGCCTAGGGAAAACCATCCAGTCCATCACATTCCTTTCAGAAATATTCTTCAGGGGAATCCACGGCCCTTTCCTCATCATTGCTCCTCTCTCCACCATCACGAATTGGGAGCGGGAGTTCCGGACGTGGACAGAGATGAATGCCATTGTGTACCACGGGAGCCAGATCAGCAGGCAGATGATCCAGCAGTATGAAATGGTGTACAGAGATGCACAGGTGAGCCTTGACACGAATCACAGAGGCCCAGTGACAGCCTGATGTCATAGCTCAAACCAGCCATTCTGTCTCTCGTCTTTGGGAGTTTTAATGCCCTGTACCTCGGGTTACTGTTGCCTGACCTCGTAGAGTCTTATGTTCATTGAGGCAGACTTCTTGCTCTTCCATGGTAGTTTAATTTACAATAAAACAGAAATTGTAGGGCAAGCTTTCCACTCTCTGAGATACGCCAGAGGCTCTTTTTAGGACACTGAAAGTTTGGCTTCTTGGTTGGCTTCTGTAGTTGCTTTTACATGCAGAAGATTTTTTCTGAATTGTTATGTGCTCAGTGAAGAAAGTGAGAAGAATTAGTGTACAGAGGATGGACTCCAAGCCAGGGAGTTTGGAGAGGAGATTAACAGATCTGACAGGGAAAGATTCAGATTGTTAAAAGCACAATAGAATTTTCTTAAAGCTTTTGTTAAATATAATCACTTTGCTGAGTATGCTTGTCCTGGACACTGGGTGTTATAATTAAGCAAGGTGAAAATTAAATGAATCCAGACAAAAGCCAGTGCTCTCTCCCCAGGAGCTTCATAGACAGCAGGAGACACTTGGAAGAAATTTAAGATGTGCTCCAGCATGATGCAGCTCTGCTCTAAATGCGATGGCAACACTGAGACAGGCTAAAAGACAAAGATGTGTCCTTGCCTGGTAGCACTTGTCCCAGGTGACTCAGGATCATTACTTTGAATCTGTGCTAGAACTCAGGTTACAACTTGAAATTAATTATACCTGAGAAGTAGCAACGAAGGTTTCCTTGGTCCCTCAAGCTGTACATGCTTCAGACCGACTTGTGGCTGGAAATGTGTAAATCAACACCCAATGTGTGAATCTGCTTTGCTTATCATGGAAATTAATAAATAAAACACTTCCTCGCTGTGCCTCCCGTATTTCTCATCGCTCTCACCTTTGTGAGGGCATGTATTCTTGCTTCTGTTTCTCATCTAAATAGCTGGTTCACTCTTTTATCCTCTTTTTTCGCAAGTGAGAAAGAGCATTGCTCACTGGCTTCTCACCTAGGGCCCAGCATTTATAGTGCTCTCTCCCCTAATCCAGTGATAACCTATTAGCTGAATACTATAGCCACGGCCCAGAGCTTTGCCTTCTGTGTCATCCTCAGGGAAACCCCCTTTCGGGAGTCTTCAAGTTCCATGTTGTCATCACAACATTTGAGATGATCCTGGCAGACTGCCCGGAGCTAAAGAAGATTCACTGGAGCTGTGTGATAATTGATGAAGCTCACAGATTGAAGAATAGGAACTGCAAACTTCTGGAGGGTCTCAAGCTCATGGCCCTGGTGAGAGCTGCAAGCTTTTTACGTAAACAAGGTTCCTTCCATTCACTATGGAGGAAGCATTCTTCAGCCATTGTGCATGTCGGGTATCGTGCATAGTCTGTTTGTTCTAGATTTTCCTCTAGAGCTGTGATAGTGTAGGAATCAAATGTTTTTTTCGTTATGAACTGGGTTAACAATTTAACCTTTGCCACAGATCAATTCCCAAAGGGACTCAGAGGAATCTTAAATACCATGAAATTTGTGACCTAGAAATGTAAGGTATTTTGGTTTGTTTCCAGGACCCTGAATGATCTGGTACCAAAGATGATGGCCTTTTAACATTATTGTCTTGGCCCAGTGCCCAGTATGTGGTGGGTAGGCACTCAATAATGAATGAATGAATGGTTGCTTTAATTAATATGAAATTGCTGCTGGAATCAGTGATATAAAAGGAATCTTGATCTGTTTATTGATTGTACTCCTATGAAATGTTGGCACCTTATCTTTTCATAAAAGCAAAACAGAATTGCTCCAAATTGAGCACAGAATGCCCTGGCTTCATTTTCCCACCAAAACATACTGTTGGGGGGCTCAAACACTGTTTATCGTGTAGTGTTAATTCGTGCAGGAACACAAAGTGCTGCTCACTGGGACGCCCTTGCAGAACTCTGTGGAGGAGCTCTTCAGTTTGCTAAATTTCCTGGAGCCATCACAATTTCCTTCAGAGACTGCTTTCTTGGAGGAGTTTGGAGATCTGAAAACAGAGGAACAGGTAACTAGGGGCCTGAAGGATTGAGGAGACAATGTGATGATTCCGTCAGTGAGGAAAGAAGCCATTGAGGGGACAGGAGTTAGCAAGTCTAACGTCCTTTATTTAACTTATATTTTGTTTATATTAAAAAGGGTAAGCTGATTATTGCCAGCTTGTATTACCCCAAAGAATAAATGAATCAACATCGAAAATATCTTACGTTAACGTATCAGGCCTCTTGCCTTCACTGATCTCACATGTAAGTTTGGTGATTTTGCTCATAGCTCGGGCCTCAGAATCGTGGTGCTTTCTTCTGCTTCCCTCATCCTTCATCCTTCCTCCTGCATAATTTGCAACATATTCCCAGGCTCATCTTTTTGAGTACAACAAATACTGAGGAATAGTGAGGAAAAGAAGGCAGTCATATACTAGAGTACTTGGGAAGTCCAGTTTTGTTTCATATCAACTAAATTTCCTCACTTTTCAAAGATCTAGTCCTAGGTCTAGTTTATCAGATTCAAAGCTGATTCAAACCAACCAACATTAATAAGTAGCTATTACTGTGGATAGACATCTCCACTAGAGATTACAGAAATAAGCCACACAAGTTTAAATGCCACAAGAGGAACAAATAACAGAAGACTTGAGACTTGAAAGAAAGGTCACATTTGTGTGGGAATCAGGATCGATTTTGTGGACAGATTACAATTTGAAAATGGTCTTTGAAGAGTGGATAAGTTTTCAGTAGGTAGAAAGAGAAATAATTATATAGAGGAAAAAATGGAATTTATTTATTAAGTGGAATTTATTCAGTATTATGGAATTATCTGGTTGAGCTGGAAACTGGAAGGATGATTGTGAAGTATGAGGTCAGAGGAGTTTCGGCTTATATTTTGGGAAGATCTTGAAAGGCAGGTTTAAGACTTTGTAGATATTAGAGAAGCAATGCAAAGCTTTGATTGCAGGAATGACATAATAGTTCTGTTAGATTAATCTAGCAATGGTGAATAGTGGGTTGGGGCAGAGAATTTGGGGACTGAGAAAGATTGGGAATTTCACTAACAGATGTCAAGAGTACACTCTGTGGTTCCAGTCTGTTTGTTTCTATTTCTGTGGCAAGTCAGACTTTCAGAGCAGTGAATAATCAAACTGCATTCTACTTCTCTACATTTGCAGTTATCTGTTGAGCCTTCAAAAGCCAGCTCCATCCCTCTCTCCATTTTTGGATCGTTAGAAATGCATCCGCTTCTCCCATTACACTTATTTTGTGGTATGCATTTTTTTCTTCTTCCTAGACAGTGACCTTCTTGAGGAAAAGGCCCACATCTTCTCCAAAGTTGTGTTTGTTGTATTAACCAGCACATTGTCTGGCACATAGTATACTGTAAATGATTCAAGGTATGAACCAAGCGAAGGGCAAAAGCTGAACCCAGCATGTGGCAGATTGGCATTTGTGCCTGTCTTTAATAATTATCTAGCTGTATTTTTTCTCTTTGGGTTCCTAAATAGTATTTCCTTATCCATTTTGGGGATGAGATTCCTAAATATCATAGTTGGTAAAATAAAAGCCTCAAAAATGGGTTAGATTTAATATTGGGGTTACTTAGGAGAAAACCACAAAAATGGCATCAAATGTCTATATTTTAAATGACAGTAAATAAAAGTTCTAGAAAGCATCTGCTTTCAAGGTAAAGTTTATTCATCATTGTTTAAAGCCTGCTGCAGTAAGTGACTCTTCCAAGCCACTCTTTGTAAGTCTCTTTGTATTTCTCCAGGAAGCATCGGCACAATACACAACTTATTTATTCAGAATCTACCTGTTTAAAAGTTTCGGAATCATGCCTTATGACTTGATCTTTTGCACTTACAGTTTCCTTTATTTTCCCACCAGGATTAATCTTACTGGTATCATGTTTTAGCTCAGGGTTAACTCAGGTGCCTTGACTTTGAATCCCTTCTCTGTCATTGTCTTCTTGGGAGAGAGAGCAAGTCACCTTGTCAGTGCAGGCAAGTGAGTCGAGAGAGATCTGTGTTGTCCAGGCCTGGGCTGTTAGAAGAACAGACAAATCATAGCAAAGAATACTGTCAGGCTCCAAGTGCCCCTGATGCGACAGCTTATGTGATGAAATGGGAGGGATTGCCTTACAGCATTCGCTTTCTGCATGCTGCTGCACCAAACATGTTTGCTGCTGTTGTTATTTACAAGATGTAGGAAGAATCTGTTCCAGATTGCCTCTACTTATTTTAAATTGAGATATAATTGATATATATTAGTTTCAGATGTATATCATGATTTAACAACTATATATTATGAATTGATAACTATGGTAAATCTATTTTAGTTAACATCCATCACCACACATAGTTACAAATTTTTTTCCTAGTGATGCGAACTTTTAAGATCTTTCAGCAACGTTCAAATATGTAATACAGCATTATTAACTATCGTCACCATGCTGTACGCTACATCCCCAGAACTTAACTTATTTTATAACCAGAAGTTTGTACCTTTTCTCCGCCTTCATCCATTTCTCCCATTCCAGATTGCCTGGAGTTCTTTCTTTGCTCGGCATCTAAGTTTTCCCTTTATATGTCACTTGTACCTCCTAACATGACTTAAGTAGTCCAGGTAGTTACTGCACTGTGTGCACGTGAGAGAGGTTTGTTTTTTTTATTTTAGAGAATAAGTAATGTCTTTTATGTCTTTTTTCACATCTTATAAGGTTGCCACATAGTTTCTCGATAACTACTTGTGAATTAGAACCAAATCCCTTTTCTCCTTTCAGTCCTTGTGTTCAGGAATCAATCATGAGCTTTCATTTAGTCTCCTCCCCCAGTACTGTGCTCAAGAGATTGTGGTGAAGGATGGAATACTCCAGTAATCATTAAAGCAGGATTTCCCTGGACAGGTGAAGAAACTGCAGTCTATCCTGAAACCAATGATGCTTCGGCGTCTGAAAGATGATGTGGAAAAGAACCTTGCTCCCAAACAAGAGACGATCATTGAAGTAGAGCTGACTAATATCCAGAAAAAGTACTACCGTGCTATCCTGGAGAAGAACTTTTCCTTCCTGACCAAGGGGGCAAATCAGCACAACATGCCCAACCTCATCAACACCATGATGGAGCTGAGAAAGTGCTGTAACCATCCCTACCTGATCAATGGTAAATGGAGGAAGCAGGGAGCAACTCAGGCCTGGGGTGGGCCTCTGCCACAAGCTACTGATAACCAGCCATCTTACATATTGAATCCCCATTAAGTGCCAGGATGTATGTATTCTCACCTTTTTACAGAGTATTAAACTGAGATTCAGAGAGGTTGCTGGATCTATTTAAGCAGTCTACCTAGTGAGCACAGAGAGCCACGTTTTGAGGCTACCTCTGCTAGCTTTCTGCCTGTCAGAAGATGGGCTATTAACTCATCAGTCTGCTGTCCTTCGTCTACTTGCAGTTCGGCCCACGCTTTCCACTTTGGGATAGGGAAGAGTGTTACTTGGTTGAATAAATGATCATGATGCAGTGAGATTAAAACTCTCTGCAGATGAATGAACAGTTAACTGTATTAATTAGAGAACATGTGGGAAGCTTTTTTTTACTATAAAACTTTTTGATAAAACTTTAAAGCAAAATGTTGCTCGGATGTGCTAATAGTTAGTTTTTATAGCGTTAAAAGATACATACATCTTTAAGCTTTCTGAGAAGATTTGTTTACTTGCATGAGTCAGCTTGATATCTCAGATCCTTTCTCTACTTAGTGAGACTTCCCAGGAGAGCTAAGTACCCGTGTTCTCTGCACCTGCCACCACTGCAGAGCCCTCTGCTTGATGGCACAGATAAGGGTTACACACACAGCATTGCCTTACTGGACTGTTGGTCCACAACCTAAGAATTCACTTTGTTTCTCTGAGGATCTGTAAAGCAGAGAGCTGCTTTTATCCTTACGGTTTGTTCAAGGAATAGTTCTGTTCCATTTCTTTTTAGGGGCAGAGGAGAAAATTCTGGAAGATTTCCGAAAAACCCACAGCTCTGACGCCCCCGACTTTCAGCTGCAAGCCATGATTCATGCAGCAGGGAAGCTGGTGCTGATTGATAAACTGCTCCCTAAGCTGATTGCAGGTGGCCACAAAGTGCTCATCTTCTCCCAGATGGTGCGCTGTCTCGATATCCTGGAAGATTATCTCATCCAGAGAAGGTGAGTGTGTGTCAAAGCTGTGCATCAGATGCTGAAGCAGTGCCTTTTCTTTGATACCTTTTTGATTCATTCAAAAGTTATGCTTTAATAACAAAGCATTCAGAAATGGAGAAGAGGAATCTCCTCTTAAAGATTTACTAAAATTCAGAGTTAAAGCTTATGACCAAGTATACCCAAGTTTAACTCTCTAGAGTGAATTTCATAGCCTATAATGTAAAGAGAACCATTGATTTGTTTAAAAAAGAAATTCTACATGTTTATTATGTTCTTCTTAGTTGGAAAAAACAATTCAAATAGCATTGGAAAAGGTTAAGAAAATAATGTTATTTGCTTTTTTTTGGCCTAATAATTAATGATGAGACATATACATCCCGGGGAGCATAACTATGTATCAGTTGCTAAGAGCATAATCTGATAACTCGTAGAGAAATGATTTGGGAATATTTTTTGACCTTTTTCAGCAAACCTTCTAAGGGTTTATGATACCCTTGTTTATGATACACTAGTCTGTGGCATCCCAGTTTATTTTCCTGTCCATACTCCTGTACTTTCTTGAACCTTGAGTAAATTTTATTACTTATGCAGGTAAACAGTCTACAGTGTTATGTGGGTTATTTGGATTCCGTGTAGGTACTACATTTGTTACATTATGCACTGTACATTATATTTCTGGTCATTGGGATACATTAATGATCTCAAGATGATAAATGAACTTTTAAAAATTTACTCTTATTGGTAAAAGAATTTTCAAAATCATAGAAACTGTTAGCCTAGGCATTGCTTTGTTTTCTTAAAGTAAAATCATAGTGAATCTCAGTCGTCTTAAATATTCTTGTCCTTGAAGATTCTGTTTGCCCTTATGACATATAGAAAGAGTATTAAATGACAAATTTAACTATGAGATATGTTGACATTTAATGTTATATAAGTAATTCTCTGAAATTGGATTAGACAATAAAATAATTTCTTTGAGCTCTATAGTGGAGGTTTTTAGAAGTCTTAAGACTTTTATGATTTTTTTCTTTGAGGCAGTCATAATGAATAAATCAAAACTGGTAAAGCAGTTTCATATTTTAAAAATTCACTGTAGATTAGGAACCCATTACCAGAACACTTCTCAGAAATATACTATCTCAAAATGAGTACCAGTGTAACAAACACACTTTTGTTAAGTATAAGTATCTTTATTTAGTGCCCTTTATATTATTTTTCCTTATCATTTATTGATCATTTTGTTTTCAAATTACTTAAGTACTATAGTATCTCTTGCAAATATCGGCACATAAAACGACACCACCTGCTCAAAGCCCCCATTCACACTTGGGCATTTATTTTTTTAGTCTTTTTTTTCTTTACACATACATATATTTAGTTTTGTTGTTTGTTTGCATATTCTACATTCTCCTTTGTAACTCACATTTTTATGTAATACATTTTGAAATTTTTCTTTAATTATTTTTCTGCAACATAATTTTGATGACCTGCATGATATTCTGTTTTTTAAGTTGTTTTCAGTTTTTCAGCATTTAAGGAACTCTGAATATCCTTTTGCATTCTTTGTGAATATTTCCAGTTATTTCCCTAGGATAAATTCTGATGTACATTTTAAAAGCATTTGGTAAATATTTCCAAAACATCTTTTAGAAAAATATTTAAATTATGTTCTCTCTCTTTAGTTTGTATTTCTGATTATTAATGATGGTAAATATTTTTTCGTATATAATAGCTACTTATAGTTCTTTTTTTGTGAATTGTTTATTCATGTTCTTTCTCCATTTTCTGTTGCTCTTTGCCTTTTTATTAATTTATAGGAATTGTTTATTTACTTAAGAATATGGTACAAATACTTCCCCATTGTCATTTTTGACTTTTAGTGTATGGGTATGGATTTTTGTTTATAATAGTCAAATCTCTGTCTTCATACAGCTTTAAATAATTTTAAATGTTTAAATATGCTTTAAAAGGCTTCTCCATCTCTCAACCATTGCAATCATAATAAATATTCTGAAGTATTTTCTTTTATGGTTTCTTTACCCCAGTACCATCTAACAGCTTCTTCTGGGCTTAATATCATCATTACTTTTCTCTTTTTAATTTGTTTTTTATCTTTATTAAAGTTATAAATGCACAAAACTTAAAGAGCTAAATTATTCTATTAGATTTATGAAAAAATGCATTTCCTAATTTATTCCCCCCTCCCTCTCAAGTTTTCCCACCTCTAGAACCAGTTACTTTACACTCTTATGCTGTTTCTTTTGGTATTTATAGCTATATATACAAAATGTTAGTAATTAAAATGTCTTGATTTTTTTCAGTTTTAGATTTTATCTGTTCTCATTATGGAAGTGAGTATTTGTTTTCTTTCACTGCCCCTCAAACACCACGTATACAACTTCTTGTCTTCCCATCTTCCCGGTATGCCATGTAATACTTTGAGTTAGATTTTTATTCAGTGTTTATTAGAACTTATGTAAAAGCTAAATTATAGCTTAGTCATGTAGTATCCTGTTTACTATTTCTTTATTGCATGATAGTTATTTTCCCTGAAGCTAAAATTACCTATCTATTTAATTGCTTAGTTTCCTATATGTTACGTATAATTCAGCTCCAGAATTTACCCTGGCAGTCTGAATCTCCTCTTGTGTTCAAGCACAGCAGTTTCATCTTCTTAGAGCCATTGAATTGAATACTGAGTAATTTTTTCCCATATGAAATCTAAGTTCTTTCAGGTCTGGGGAATTTTCTTGAATTTTATCTTTCATTATTTTGTTTTGTTTTGTTTTATATTTGTGGAACTCCTGTTATTTGTATGCCAGATCTTCTGGATTGATCACCTGATTTTCTCTTTACTCTCCATCTCGTTATATTTTACTATATATTCTGAGAGAATTCCCTTAATTTCATCTTCCAGCTTTAACCCTAGGTTTTCTTTGTATAATTATATTTTTAATTTCCTAGAACATTTTTTCTCTAATTTTTCAATTTTTAAAGCATTCAACTGGTTATTTCACTGGTGCAATGTGTTCTTTTGTCTTTCTGAAATTAATCATGATAGAAGTTTTTTTTTTAATCTCCCTACAATGTTTGTTTTCTCCAACTCATAATTTTCTTTTTGTTTATATCTCTGTCTTTCATATTAGAATTCTTAGTTGGCTTTCTTTTTTTTTTTTTTTTTTTTAATTTTTTTTTTTTTTTTTTTTTAGCACTTTAAAGTGTTATTCAAGTGTGTTCTGGCCCCCATGGTTTCTCTTTAAGTCGCTATTCCCCTGTATGTGATGTGTTGTTTTCACTCAGTCTAGTGAGATTTTTCTTTTGAATTTTTAGCAGTTTGACTGTGATGGGTGGAATTCATCCAGTACAGAGTTCACTGGGCTTCTTGAATATGTAAATATGTATCATCAAATGTGGGAGGATTTTGGTCAGTATTTCTTCAATTTCTTTTTTCCTTTTGCCCCTTTCTCTTGATTCTTTTACGGTTCCAATTACCTGTATTTTTGACCTTTTAATATTTTCATAGAGGTCCTTAGGCTCTGTTTTTAAATTTGTTTTTCAGTCCTTTCTCTTTTTAATTTCTCTGTCTTCAGGTTTTCTGACTCTTTTCTCTCTTGTTTCCAACATGTTTATTACACCTATCTAATGCTTTATTTTAGAGATTGTATTTTAGTTCTGCGATTTCCATTTGATTCTTAGTTTGATGTTTCTGTGCTGTGATTTGCTATCTTTTCATTCATTGCATACATTACTTCATTGAGCATAATTATAATAGCCTTTGTAAAGTTCTTGTTTGATAATCATAACATTTTGAATCTGACATCTATTTTTTCCCTTGAGAACGGGTCACATTCTTCCTATTTATTCATGTTACATAATTTTGAGTTTTTCCCTCGACATTATAGATTTTGTTTTGGAGATTCAAGATCCTGTTAATTGCCATGAAGATGTTGATGGGTTTTATTTGGAGGTATCTAGCTAGCTAGGTGAGATTGAAAATACAAATTCTGGCAATCTCTAATAGGTAGCAGCTCCAGTCTTAGCTCAGACGTCTTCTAGTAAGCATGTGGGAGTCATAGGTCAACCAGAGACTTAGATAGTTTATACCCAGAGACCGGGGTATACCTCTCTGTCTTTCTACTTTCTGAAGATCGCCTCTCACCCTCTGATAGTCCTGGTTGCTCCGACTCCTTCTCCTTGTGCTTCTGGTTAGAAAGACAGTGGCTTTTTATCAGCTTTGTAGCTGACTTGCACCTCTACCGCTGTGGCTTCCCCTCTGGCCAAACCACAAGTTTCTGTTCCTCTCTAAATCCACCTGCTTTCCCTAACTGTCCAGTGCCCACAGAGAGGTTTTCCTGTTCATTTGTTTTTTTGTATGTTGTCCTGATTTTGTAGTGGTTATTTGCTGAGGGTTGGCGTATTCGGACCTTGACCCTCCGTGTCAGAAGCAGAGCCTGTGTTTCAAATCAGAGGCTTTCCTGCAGCATCTGGTCTTAGGCATCAGATAGTGGGCACTGTTGGGCTGATTGAAAGCTCTGTGTGTGTGAACTAGGCTTGTTGGCTTGGACTTCACTCACCATATGTGAACACTAGTCATCTTGCTGGACTATTTCATTGGGGAACCTACAGTGTCAGTATTTTGGGATGTTTCTCTATCTCTCTCAGGCCTAGAAGATGGAACTTGATTGTACCAGGAGCTGATTATGGGGAAGGGGGGTAGAGAGAGGTAGGCAGGTACTATACCATTTTTCAGTATAGTACTTCTTTCTATCTTTCGTTGTGATTGGTTATCTCCTAGGATAAAGATGGGTACAGGTCTTCTATTTTACCTTCTCAAGGCTGGGGTGGGCGATCTATAGGCTGATGCTAGTTTTTAGTTCCTCTAGTTTTCAGATTATTTGCATCCCCGTTTTCAGGGGTACCTGTTGCCACCAGTGCCTGATCCCTTTGTGTATTCTGTAGTATCGAATTAGGTTATTTCTCACCTAGGATTCTGCTTTCTTCAAATTAAATTCCACTTGGCTGACTTGCTAGCTTCCAGAATTTTTGTGACTTCTCCCGTTTGTGCAGGTATTTGGGGCTTTTTTTTGCTTTTAAAAAAAATCCTTTTACTATCATTTTATTAGAAGTTTGGAAGATAAAAGAATTAAATATGCATGTTGATTCATACTCTTTAACTGATTTTCCTTTTTTTTTTTTTTTTTTTATAATTCAGTCTTCAATCCTGTAATTTTGGTAAATAGTATATAATGGGCGTCTAATTTAGTTTATTTCCAGAGACATCTAATTTTCTATTTGTTAAATAGTTCATCTTTTCCCCCATTCATCTAAAACACTTCATAATATATAACGAGATATTATATATACTAGGTATATCTCTAACCTTTCTAATTCTTCTGATCTATTTCTATTTCTTCACTCATATGTGATTGTAGATGACCTTCAGAATTATTATAGTTTATCCCTATTTCAGCCCCTCACTATAAAAAAAAATTATGTGTATGTAAGTACATCTGTATTTAGATATATATATGTCCATTTGTTGGGATTTTGATTGGGTTTTACACATTTAGTAGGGTAGGATTGACATCTTTGCAAAACCGAAGAACCTGATATTTACTGTACTTATTCAGGTTTTTTATATACACTATTGATGTAGTAAATGTTTATAAAGTGCCAACCTTGTGCTAGAACCTCCGTAGGTGTTAGGGAGATGGTGGACAAACCAGCATGGCCCCTAGTGTCACATTGCCAAGTCCTTCATATTTCTTAGTGAGTTTAATCCCATGTATTTTATGTTTATGGCTATTGTGAATGGGAATTTTTTCACTCTTTATGTTTTCCAGCTGGTTATTGCTAGGAGATGAGAAAGTTGTTCATTTTTCTTTAGTCCTTCTGAGAACAACATTTCCTGTTATGCCAAAAACATGTCACTCCACCACTCCCTCCCCCCAAGCAAAGCACACAGAGGTTTTCCAGAACCACCTGCTTCTCATTGATATTTGACAGTGACTCAGAATTACAGTGTGATGAGCCCCATCAGCTCCTAGGGATTTTGTCCAAAATATAGTTGAGGGTTAATTGCTGCACTGATGTTTGGCGTGGAGAATTTTATGATGTCTGATTTCTTCATTCAGACTTATTAGCCCTCAAGATTTTCTTTGTTCTTGAGCCTCGTTGCCTCTCCAGCTGTCAGTTCTGTTTTGTTCCTGTTTAATTTCATTCCATGCTCTCATACAGGGGTGAGGACATAGAAGTAAGGGAGGTACGAAATAGTTTAAAAGAACTCAAATAATTGGGTTTATATTTTAGTTTTGTGTTCTTTGAGAGCACTTCCTCAAAACTGAACAAGTGATGGAAATGAGAATGAATGTTCTAGTCATCCTTCACAATTTCTAAAACCATTATTACATCATAGCTGGCAAAACACGGTCTAATTTTATGGAAATTTTTTTCCATAGGTGATGGCCAAGCTATATCGTTACTATTCATTGATTTCTCCTCCTCCTAAGGCTGTGCTGGTTCCCTGCCTCACTCAAAGCCATGGGAATCTAGCTCATCTCTGATGGCTGGGGTTGTCTTGTCAAAGAACATCGAGTCCTCTGTGCCCATACCTATAAGCACTCGTTCGCCTGTGTGATGGTGGCGTGGTAGCAGCTATTGTTTAATTGAATCTCAGCCCTGTCTTCTTACTCCAAACTCTGTGGTTCTTGCACTGCATCACAGACATGGCCAAACTTCCGTGAGAACCCACTGCACATGCTTGGCACATTGATTTATCAAAATCATTTTGATATCTAGTTTCTACTTTGACCTTCCACTAGAGTTATGTTTCCTAAGTGTCTCTTATTTATCTTTAACTTTCTCTTTTAAGTTCTTAGGGGAATCTTTCTTTTCTACTTCTTTGAAACATAGGGTACAATATGAAGGCCACACAGTAAACTGGTTAAGAGTAAAGTCAGATGGATCCGAGTTCAACTCACTTACCAGTTAGGTGACTGAGCAAGTTACTTTGCTTGTGTGGGGTTTTTTTTTGTTTTGTTTTTATTTTTGTTTGAAGTTTCCGCAAGAGTAAAATGGGATGATAATAGTAAAACTACCTCATAGGATTATCACAAGAGTTAAATGTGATGATGCATATAAAGCATGTATCACGGTGCCTGGCACAGAGCTTGGCACTTAATATTGTTGCTGTGGCTGTTATTAGTAATAATGACAATTATACCTAATTGCTTCATAGTTTTGTAGAATTCAGAAGGTTAACCTTAGCTTTTCTCTTATGACACAAGATCTTCTTAGTCTGCCTTCATGACAATCCTGTCATCACCACTTGTTTTATTTGCTGCTATAGTCTCACGTATTATTCTTAAGTTTGTTACATTAGGTTTTATCTGTAGTTCCAGGTATGAATGCACTGCAGCTTCGTAAAAGGCAGACAGACAGTATTTTCAGACTTGGTGCTGTGTTACGTGCCCCTTATGAGTCTGAGTTGGCCTGGTTTCCTTACCGAGTGGTTTCTTTACATGGATTTTCCTTTTCCTCAAGGAGTCAGGATTATATTGCCAAATTTAGTTTCCCAGAGCCATCCCCACACAGTCATCTACCCCTAACCTGTTCATTCTTATTCTCCTACCAGTTATTTATCTGAACTTTTAGAGAGCCCATTTTCCAAATTCTGGGCTACTGATAAGATTTTCTTTAGAATTCGTGTTCTTGGCTGTTGTCTGGTCTAGGATGACATGATCTTTTTCTCACAAGTTTCCTATTACTCCCACTTTACCAAACAGTTCTTGCTTGTTGGTCAGGCGGGCCCAGGGTAATGTCCCCTTGTTAATTCATTTATTGTCAGGGGGTAAATAAGAATAAGACTCAGCAGCTGTCCAGATTGCTACAGTATTTTAATTTTGTGTTAGTTACATGATCTCCATCATGAAAGCACCTTCTGTGTTTTCTAATTGGATGGACGAATGGTAGTATGCTCCTATAACAGATTCATTTATTCTCTTTCCTTTTCCCCTCCTCCACCATGCTTTCCACCTTCGTTTCTTAACTTTCCACACAGATATATGCCTTCTTAAAGATATTCAGCTTTACTTCCTTACTTTATTTTCCTTTAAAAATTCTTTAGCCACCCCACCACCCCTCACACAGCACAAAAACATTTCCTATGATTTATCCCCACTTTGCTTGGCAGTAAACTGCCCAGAAGACCTTGGTTTTGGCTCTAAACTTGGAGGTTTTGCTGTGCACCTCTAAAGCTTTGAGGAACTGTTAGACTAGGAATGACCAGCCCAGACATAAAAGAACTGCCCATCGGTGTAGTTTTCCAGTTTTCAGTTTACCAGAAAGCATCTCGAGACTGATTCGAACTCTGAGTCCTTGCTGTGAGCATTACTGAAAGTAGACGGTTGAGATTTTTATTTGCTTTTCCTGGCCTTATGATTAGATTCAGTGCAAGTAAAATCTGGGAAATAACTTGAGGATAAGTTGCTTGGGCGCTGGGGGATTGATATTTTTTACGTTTACAGTTTTTCTAGTCCTCTTTAGTTTGTGGTTCGTTTTTTGTTTTGGTTTGGGTTTTGTTTGTTTTGAGAGATGGGGACATTTTGCAATGCAGTTTTAGGTGTCTGCCCTGCTGCATATGTGGGGGGGAGGGGGAATTCTTCTAGACTACTGACATTTGAGGTCCAAAGTTAGAAGTGAGGGTTTTAAGGCCATCAGTCAACAGCTTCCTGCGTTGTTTGCTGTTCTCCATTGAAGTCATGATTAACGCCTGGGCTTTCGTTCGTTTGGGTCCCCTCAGATACACCTATGAGCGAATTGATGGGCGAGTACGGGGAAACCTGCGCCAGGCAGCCATCGACCGGTTCTGTAAGCCAGACTCAGACCGCTTTGTCTTTCTTCTGTGCACCAGAGCGGGAGGCCTGGGGATCAATCTCACAGCTGCCGATACCTGCATCATATTTGATTCAGACTGGAACCCACAAAATGACTTGCAGGTAACCATTAGGATGATTGCTGTTGCCTTAGCTGCCCCTGAATCCAAGAACATCATGACAGGGCCTGGCTTGGCTATGGAGTGTCACCCGACATGCTCCATGCTGTGGTGTCAGCCAGATGGCAGGCGTAGGGCCTCCGTCAGGTTGTACAACTGAATGAAAAGTAAATGTCGATCCTACCCACTAATCAAAGAGTGCTTCTTTACTTTTACTTTAAATCAAATGGTATTTTACAGTGGGAGCCTCCAAATATAGAACTACTATATTGTCATCATTGTCATCAGACAAGGAGAGTTAATAAGCTTGACTAATCCTCTGGTTCGTGATATATAGAGTGAGTCTGGCATTTGCACTCAGCTCATTTGTTAAATGGTCATATGTCACATACAGTTAGTGAGATAACCCAAAGGGGCGGGAAAGTTCCATGGTGTGGCTGGGGTGACAGAGCCATCCTCACTAGTTCATTTGCTCTCTCCTTAATTTATATATGCCAAGTTAAGTGGATTTGCAGGTTATATTTTTCTAGTTTTAACCAAACCAAATATTGGTGGCTTTAAAAGATTATTGCAGAGATTATTGGAGTTAATATGTTTAAAAAGCAAGCATAAACAAACAAGAAAATGGTAGAGCTAACACTTCTGGTTCAGATTTCTTCATCAACCCTGTTTGAAAGTAAAAACGATGACATTCTAGCCAGATTGGACAATATCTCAGCCAAAAAGATTCTAACTTGTCAAGAAGACCATTTGGAATATAGATTTACATCCATTATCATTAACAATGCATTTCATCCTAAGTGTATATTGTATCTTGGGATATTTACTAATACTCAGAATGTGAGAATAGTGGGTGCCTCAACCTTTTTTATAATACAGGTGATTGGTAGAAGAAGTTTGAAGGCTGCTATTTAACAAAACTGAAGGGGTACCTAGCGGGTACCACAGGGAAAGGGGGCAGGAAATGGGAGCCAAGCTGATGAGTAGTGTCTGGGCTGCTTCCCTGGCCACCACCTCACACCGAGTCATTCTGCTTTGTCTTTTTTATTTAATGAGTTTCCAAATAACACTTTATTTGAAGAAAGCAGTCTACTAGTTGAAAAGCCAGTTCTTTAAATTATTAAATTGGTGACAGTTGGCTAAAACTGGGGGAGGGGGACAGGAAGTCATTGTAAAACAGATTGTGAGGCACTGTGTTCAGTAAACAAAGAAAATTAAATGAGATTTGCAGATAGCAGTATTTCTCACAAAGAAATGAAACAGAATAAGAGGATAAGATTGATGGGGGTTGGGTACCTGCATTAGAGTGGTCAAGGAAATCTTCTCTAGGAAGGTGACATCTGAGCAGAGACCTAAATGGTGGAGAAGGATTTTAAGTTATGAGGTCAAAAGGAAGAATGTTCCAGACAGAGGGAATAAAAAGTGACCACCTCAAGTGGAGTGAGCATAGATCGCACCCCTGAAGCAGTTGGGACAGGCACTTACTGTACAGTATCAGTCCCACAGAAAGCGAGTCAAGATTCTTTTGAGGACTCTCCTGCCTCTTTTCAATGTCCTTTCATTCTCACTCCGTGTTCCTTTTCTCTGCTGCCCCAAAGCATTCTTTTTCTTTTCCCATGCTATCAACTCCTCTCTCCTTCCTGTTCTCAGCCAGCTCTTGACTGACTTACTGACACGCTTATTGAGCCTTAGGCACCAGGCCAGGCCCTGGGGAGACAAAGGTACACAGACTTTGGTCTGAGGTGATTAAACTGAATCGCAGAGTAGAAACAGAGTGTGATGGGCACATATCTCTGCTATTTCCCAGAGACTTTTACATTTAAGAAGGGATGATACCTTTTCCCAAGGGATAAATCTGGAGGTGGAAATTTCAGATTCCAAACATAGGTCTTCAAAAGGGAGGGCTGCTTCCCAATGCTCCCTGATCGCTATTGCCTAGAGGGCCCCTATTTCCTCTTCTGCATGAATAGGTGACCCCTGGACGCAGACTTCTAGAGGTCCAGGAGAAATGTAAAATTGCTGGGGCTGAAATAAAACACTTAAGCATAGAAGCTGTACTAGCGTGCTTAAAGTGTTTGGGTTCAGGTGGGAGTTCAGTAATTTTTTAACCTCTCTGATTATGCAGATTTTCGAGGAACAAGTAGTACTTTAAATTGTTAAAGAAAACGTACTTTTTAAATAGAGCTAATGATTTGAAAAAGTAGTATAAAGGTCAAGAGAGGGATTAGCACTATGCTTGGTTCTTTATACCAGCTGTTTAATTCTCACATGATTGTAAAGACATGGTATAGGTTTTGCCAAATTCTGGACTTGAAAGTGACAATTTTAAATTGGAGGCCAGAATCAATTTGAAATCTTTCACTGTTTGGGCAACTAAACCCCTCTCTGTTTCTTCCCTTTGAAGTCTCTGGGATCTGTACCTGTTTTGTTTTTGTTTTTTTTTCCCTGAACATCACTACTTGTTTCTCGTAGGCCTTTATTCTCCTCAGTGTATTAAAAAATAAAGAACAAACTATAAGCCTGCAAATCATGCAGGAGAGCGTTAGAGCTCTTCGATTTTTCCAGGGTGGGGTGGGGGCGTGGGGTAGCACCACTGGCCCTTACTTGTGGCCTACTCCAGAGGTTCTGTGTTTACACCTTTACTCTGATGTATCTTATTTGGACTTCATCTCATTTGCTGCCCTACTTCTGAATGTTTCTCTCTCTGCCACATTTTTGTGTGTGAGTTCTGATTAGGAAAATAAGGAATGTATGATTAACTGCTTAAGATTTGACTGTAAAATGACAAGTCTCTTAAATTGGACTCATCTTGTTATCTTTCAGGTAAGTCATCTTGGCAGAGCGTGTGTTTATCACCTCTTATCATTTAGCTGCTTGTGACAGTGGCCCCAGAACAGAGATTTGGTTTTTCTCAGTTAACAGTAAGTCCAGAGATGGGTAGTCCAGGATGAGTGAGGTGGCTTCATAGTGTCGTCAGAGTCCCAGCTTCCGTCTTTCTGTTCCACCATCCTCAGTGAGGGTGGTTCACATCCTCTTGGTTCCAAGATAGATATCCCTCAAGCCCTGGCAACAACAATAAGGAAGGAAGGCATGATGCTTTTCTCCGGAGAGCAGAACTTTTCCAGATATCCTCAGTAGACTTCTGCTACATCTCGTCCAGAAGTGTATGAGCTCGCCATCCCTGGGAGTCTCGACACAGTTGGACATGTTGCTGCCCTTTGCAAGAGTCAGGGTTCTGCTAGTGAGGAAGAAATTCTCTCTTAATTTACTCTCAAAACTAGATGAGTCAAAAAAGAAAATCAGTGTCAGTATTTATGACCACATATCGTTACTGCTTTATACGTTCCATAAACCATATTACTTACCTTGACCCCTTCCTTTATTTATCAGAGTTGTCCATCAAATCTTCTAACAGTAAAGATTTACTACCACTAAAGATACAGAAACTAATTTTAATAGCCAAAGACTAAACAACTTAGTTGTCCAGCAATAGAAGATTGATTGACTAAACCATAGTACATTCAGCTTTGATTAAAGAATAAGAACTATTTCTGTAGATTGCTGTGGTGTCATCTCCTGAATATAATGTTGAGTGAGAAACAAAAATAAGGTGGAAAGAGTATGTATAGTATGCTTGCATTTATCTGCCTATCTCTTCCTCTCCCTGCTCCACCATGGAATGATAAACAAAACTGCGTTTTTAAATGGCTAACTGTAGGAGGAGTGAGGGAACAGGACAGAAGTGGAAAGGGGTAGAAACCCATTTTTCCAAGTATGGCTTTTTGTATGTTTGACTTTGGAACCATCCTAAGTATTTTATAGCATTACGAAACAAAATTAATTTTTAAAAACATTTTATTCTGAAATTATTTCAAACTTTAAAAATGTTGTAAAAAAGTGCTGAGTTCTAGGACCCTTCACCCAGCCTACCTTCATGTTAATATTTTATATTACTATATTATAATTATTGAATCTAGGAAATTATCATTAATACAATACTCTAGTCTATGGACTTTATTCATGTTTTTTCATTTTCCTACAAATGTTCTTTTTCTGGTCCAGGATCCAATCTAGGATCTCATATTTCCTTTAGAGGTCATGACTCCTTAGCCTACTCTAATTTGTAACAGCTCTTGTCTCGTCTTTCATGACCTTGACACTTTTGAAGGGTACTGACCAGCTGTTTTGTAGAATGTCTCTCAGTTTGTATTTGCTTGATGTTTTCTCATGATCAGATTTTGAAGTTATGCATTTTAGGCAAGAATGTCATAGAAGTGATGTTATGGCCTTTACATGATGTAAAGTGTATCCTGTCAGGGTACATGATGTCACTACGTCTTATCACTTACGATGTTAACCTTAATTACTTGGTTGAGGTGGTGTCTGTTAGGTTTCTCCACTGTAAAGTAACTATTTTTACATTTAAAATTAATCAGTGTCTTGGGAAGAGATATTTTGAGACTGATAATATCCTATTTCTCATTATACTTTTGCCTGTTAATTTTAGCATCCATCAGTGGTTCTTGCCTTCAGTAATATGGCGTTTGGCTAATGGTAATTTTCTGTTTTACTCATTTTTTCTACAATTATTAAATGGAATTGTGCTGTAAAGAACAGTTGACTTTTGTACCCCATTTATTTATTTATATCAGCGTGGATTCAGATATTTATTTTTATTTTACGGATTATAATTCATTACTCTCATTTTGCTCTTCTGATTTGGACATTTGGAGGTCCTTTAGGTTGGCTCTGTGTCCTTTTGACATGCTCTCATCAGTTTTTGAGTACTTTCTTATACTCTAGCACCACAAGATCAGGTTCATGTTCCATTTTTCTTGCCATAGCCATGGAATTGACTTTCTCCAAGGATCCTTGATTCCTTTTATTCAAGATTGGCATTTAGAAACTAAGATTTGGCTAGTAGGTGTGCCCATTGTTGCTGAAATATTGCTTCTAGGCTCTGAGCAGACAGAGCTAGGAAGTGTATGTGTGTATACGTGTATACGTGTACGTGTACGTGTACGTGTACATACACACACAAACACTCATACTACACATCTATATTTATTCTGTATCTATCCATCCATAGTGAAATTTCTGATTCCAGTCCAACAACACAGAATTCATTCTAGCTTTCCCTTCTTCCTATTTGTAACTCCTTCCCTTGGCTGTTAGACACCTGGATCTCATTTGTTCAGTCCTAGTATACATGTAAATAGTTTCAGAATTCCTAACCTGTATTCTGTGAAAGGAAATTTATCAGCACATAATGTAGGGCTATAGTGTTCTTTAAGTCATTAGTCTTAAAATTCAAAATATCATTTTCTACAGGTTCTGGTTTTAATTTTTTTCTTTCCCACACCCTTCATTGTGGTTAAATTAATAAAGGGAAAAATTAATTCCTAAACTTCTAAAGCAAAATGAAGCAGTTGAATCAAGTTGTATATCAAGTGGACAGCAGAATCCCAAGAGCAAAAGTACTTCAAATGTCTATATTTAATAGTTTTTACATTGTCATTTTGATATAATTTCAGATTGCAAATCCTGTATATACATAACCATTATCCAGATTCACAAACTGTTTACATTTTGCCCCATTTATAATTTTTGCTCTTTCTAACTCCTTTGTCTCTTTTGAGTGCATACATGTACATACACACATCATTTTTTCTCTGAACCATTTCAGAGTGAGTTGCACCCTAAGTTTTTTAGTGTGTATTTCTTAAGTGCGAGGACATTCTCTTTCATACTCACAGTTTAGTTCTCAGAATCAGGAAATGAGTATACTATCTCCAATCCATGGTCTGTATTCGAATTTTATCATTTCTTTCAACATCTTTATAGCTATTATTCCCCAGTCTAACTAAGATCCAATCCAGGATCACCCATTACCTAAAGCTCTCATATCTCTTTTGTCGCCTTTAATCTAGTTCCTCCATTTTTCTTTTTCTTTCACGACCTGATGTTCTTGAAGAGTACAGACCAGTTGTTTTCTAGATCGTCCCTCAGTTTGTGTTTGTATCTCCTCGGGATTGGATTCAGGACATAACCGAGGTGTTATGTCCTTGTCAGTATATCACATCAAGAGGAACATGATGTCTGTTTGGTAATACAGACTTTTGTCTCTTAATTGAGTCTGCCAGATTTCTCCACTAAAAGTTGATATTTTTCCTTTGACATTAATAAACGATTTTGGAGAGATACTTAGAGACTATGTAAATGTCCTGTTCCTCATCAGAGTTTCACACACTGATTTTAGTTTCCATTGATTATTTTTGCCTGAATCATTCATCACTATGATGGTTGCAAAGTGGTGATTTTTCTGTCACCCTACATTTTTTGGTTACATTATACTATAAGGAAGAGTTTTCCCTTTTCTTCCATTTGTTTATTTATGTCAGTATGTACTCATGGTTCTTTTTTTATTCAGTGGGTGATAGTCCGTCACTATCTTTATTTATTTTGTTGTTCGAATAGTCCTAGACTTAGCCAGTGGAAGCCTCCTCAAGTTTCAAGCGTTACTTTGATCTGTCTCCATCATCCTTGAGTACTTCCTTACATCCTGGCACAGTAATATGTTCCAGGCTCATCCTATACTTTGTCTACCCCAGCCTTGGAATTAACCATTTCTCCAACATGCCTTGGTTCTGTCTTATGGAGAATGGTATTTAGAAACCAAGATCTGAGAGTTAGTTTTATTCTTTGCCACTGGGATGACCTTGGTTCTCGACTCTCTCAGTGAACATAGCTAGAATACATATACACACAGTATAAATATACATAATAACATGCATGTATCTGTATATAAACATGCGTATACATAAACTAACAGGACTACACACATCCATGTCTATTTCTGTTTGTATTTATGCACTTCGCATACACGCATGCACACACCTAATCATGAGTGAATACTGATACCTCCAAATCCATTCTAACACCACAGAGTTATTCTAGTTTTTCTTCTTTCCATATTTGTAACTTTCTTTTCTAATAGTCAAAACACTGACTTATTATCCTCAGTATATGCACCTATTTGCTCAATCCTAGATTACACAGAAAGTAGTTTCAAAATTGCTAATCTTACCACTGTGAAAAAGAAACCCACCTGCAAGTATGTGTTTAAAACACTATAATTTGACTGAACATATTTACTGAGATATAACTCCGAGCAGGAGAAAACAAAAAGCTTACATGGTTTTCAGTAATTATATTTTGGGGAGATTATAATGATACTCTTTTTCTGAGACTTGCATATATTGTGGGATAAATCAAATGAGTAATGATATTGTTGTGGTTGAGAACTGAGCTTTTAAACATGGTTAAAAAGAAATACAGAAATGTGGTTAAATCTCATAGTCCTAAATTTGAATTTTAAATATCGATATGATCTCATGATGTGTTCTGTGTTACCTGTGCTTATGGTCGTATCTACTGTACACTCACAAACACTTCTAGTTTCGCCCACTGAATGGGCCCAGACTCAGGGATCAGCCTAGTGGCAGTGAGCATCCCCAGGACATCTAGATTGTTGTCTCTAATTATTGGTTCCCAGTAAAAGGAACTAGGACTCCTTGGAAAAAAAGGCTGAATCCAGGTTTGGGCAGGAAACGTAACAATAGGATCATGAGACATGTTATACCAGAAAGCAGGGGAGCTGTCAGAGGCTACTGGTCTTTGATGTAACATAAAAACTTAAATACAGACATTTGCCATATCTGTTCCTTTATCTGTATGTGTATGTATGCGCGCACAGACACACACACACACAACCTCTAACTGCGAGCTCACAGGGTACCTCCAAATCCATTATAACACCAGAGTTTATTCTCATTTTCCTCCTTTCCATATATGTATGGATCATGTCAAAAGAACTCAGGAGCCTACTTGAAGAGATTCTCACAGGCCATATTTGAGCAACAATAAGAATAATAAGAGCAATGCAATGAAACATATTTAAATGTGTAATTTCATTATGTTCCTTAAGAATCTGATAATAAAAATCTTCATAGGTCACTTTTAGAGGGTGTTATTTTGGAAACTGATTAAATAAAGAGAAAGGATTAAACATTTAGCTTGTCTCTTTTATATAAAGTGTACATCAGGGTAACCAAAAAATTAGTGAGGGGAATTGTAACCCCTAATGAAATAATCATTCTAGGCAATGATTATCAATTCAAAAGAAAGACAGCCAGACATCATGGACCTCTTGATAGAAATTCAATACCACCTATGAAATACGCTTGCCAAAAATGAAATCTTAGCCTGATTAAGTCTCAAAATATAATTCCTAGTAGAGGAAATAGAGGGAACAGAGAGACCTGTTCAGTGGCACAGCCAGAATACAGGTGCCCAAATGTAGACTGTGAGAAACTATAGGATATCTGGTCTCTTCCAGAAAATAAATTGCATTTGACAAAGGAGCTCAAAGTCAGGGAGTATCTATAGATTAAAAGAGACTTGAGGCATGTCGACCAATGAGTGGGCCTTGTTTGGATCTTGATCCAAACAAGCGAACTTTAGAAAATATATATGAGATTAGCAGGGAAATTGAAACACTGACTAGATTGTATTAAGTATTCATTTTTTGAAGTATGGCAACAGTAATATGTTTTACAAGCGTCTTTAGAAATACATGTTGAAACATGTAAGGATGAAACATTATGGTGCCAAGGGTTTGCTTCATCATAATCTTGGAGGGTAGAGTCACGATAGAGATAAAACAAGGTTGTCCATAAAGAGGCTATTATACTTTTCTTTACTTTGGTCCATGTGTGAAATATTCTATAGTAAAATGGAAAGGTTAAAAAGTGGTGCTGCCAGCTCTGAGTTATTTCCCAAAAGAGCAGGGCAGCGACCTGAGAAGGAGTGCCTTCGCTAAGATCACAGCCTAGAGAGGGTAGTGTAGGCCATGGTCTTCTCATCTCTTTATCCCAGCACATGGTGGTCACTCAATAAATAATAGACAATGAAATGAGGGGCCTTGAAGGGGCAGCTGACATTCGGGTGAATTCTGTTCCTAAATCAGTCCCATGATTCATAACCGTGAGACCTGGTCCCTCATACTGTATGGAATTTAAGCATTTCCCTATTCCTTGGGCTGCTGCCTTTGTATCTGGTGACATGATGTATATGACCCTCCTTCCTTCCCAGGCTCAGGCCCGATGTCACCGGATAGGCCAAAGTAAAGCAGTGAAGGTGTATCGCCTCATTACTCGGAACTCCTATGAGCGGGAGATGTTCGACAAGGCCAGCCTAAAGCTGGGTCTGGACAAGGCTGTTCTCCAGGACATCAACCGCAAGGGCAGCACCAACGGAGTGAGTATCACAACCCCTGCCCTGGAGGCTAAGCATTTGCCACACTACTGGGGCCTCTCTGGGTTTTTCCTTCCCGCGGCTATTTTAAGATTTACTTTACTAAATTGAGTCATGCCACAGAACTTTGTTGGGTAATTCCCTGCAGTAGAGAATAATTCAGGGGCGGGTCTCTGCATTTCGTAGATGGATAAAGGAAACTTGTAGACGCAGTTATATGGTAGGATGTCGGGCAACATGCAGTAACATTTCAGTAAATAGTTTCTAACAGTGCCCACTAGAAGTTAGTAGATCTTAACATTCCTAACCCTAAATTACCTATTGTCCCCATGCTTTATCTCATAGTCCAGGCTTTGAGCTCCCTAAGGGTATGGGACCTACGTTACCTGCATCCCCCAAGGCCCCTGACAGTACTTGGCATATTAAAGATGTTCAATGCATGATGGTCAGTGAATAAATGAATGACTAGATTAGCAGCTTGAAATATGACAGTTAGTATATCTTTTTCTCCCTGTAGAGGGGATAAAAGTACAGCTAAGATTCCCAAATTGTATTAAAGTTTAGGCAAACAAAGCAGAATATCTCCTTAATCTCTGGGCTCAGGGCATCAAAGGTTGGGAATTAAAACCTTCTAAATGAGTTGTCTTTAGTCCAGATGTTCTTTATCCTCTTAGCTATGCATATGTTGCTAAGTATAATACTTCAAGTTACCAGTGCTGCAAGTCATGGAATTCCCTCTTGTGATTGATATAAAGAGAACCAGATTCTTAATTAGAACCAGGAAAGGGTGTTTTGAACTCCCATTTCCTGTTTTCAGCAAGCAATTGAGAAGATCACACTTGGCACAGGATCCTTTCTTTAGTTAAGAAATGACGTCATTTCCAATACTAAATGTATTTATTTAATAATGAAGAAATCATTATTCTTTAGCTCATTTGGTACATCTGGAGGTTTTTAAAGATACAGACTCAAACTAAAATATAAAATAAACATTAAATATGTCCTCTTTAGTGGTGCATAGTTTTAATGGCTTGTGACATTTGATAATAACCAAAGTTACGAAGAATGCTAGGGGCCTTTGGGTCATGTGCTGGGTTGTATTCCAGAGCTCCTATAGAGGACTGTCTGCCTGCCCTCCCCGTAGTTCTCTTGAGTGCCTTTATTTGGATTTTCATTTTCTAAATCTTGTTGTCCATGTCTTTATCCTTCTGCCGTGTTGAGTTGGTGGAGGAACTGTGTGCTGAATCATGATGGCCAGATTTGAGGCTGTTTTTCTCATGTGCATTTTCCACTTTATGAGTAGCTTTTGGTGACCTGTCCAGGTACAGCAGCTTTCAAAAATGGAGGTAGAGGATTTGCTCCGGAAAGGTGCTTATGGAGCCTTAATGGATGAGGAAGATGAAGGCTCCAAGTTCTGCGAAGAGGACATAGACCAGATTCTGCAGAGGAGAACCCACACCATCACCATCCAGTCTGAAGGGAAGGGGTCCACTTTTGCCAAGGTATAGCACCTCCTCTCCAGGGTCCGTGTTGGGGGGCAGTGAGAAGAAAATTGTTCATTCTTCAGGCTTCTGTTTCTCTAAACGCGAACTGTTGAGATTGTCTGGCTGCACATTTATTCTCGGTGACACTCCGAAGGTACAGGTTCTTAGAGTGGGTGTCAGTAATGAGTCAGAAGCTACAGAAAGAGAACAGCAGTCCCAACCTTTGGGAGCTGATCTTCACCAGGCAGGGTAGACCCCTCAGTCTACAGTTTGCACTATTCGCTGTTGGCAAAGAGTGCTCTGAAACTTGCTTGAGCGGTCGCCTGGATTCCCTTGTAGAGCACTCCTTGATCAGCAGTCCCGTGAACACTCCATTCTTCACATTCAAGCAAGTGTTTTGTTCATTTCATGAGAAAAGAGATTTTACTCAAGGTTCCCAGTTTCTAGTCTAGGCGCCTCTTTCCTCTGCCCTTCGGGTCACTGAATTTCAAATTCAGCTGATAGGACCACTTATCAGATCACTCTCAGGTTTCCCTGACCACAGGCTCTGTGAGCTTTGTGACCTGTCTGGTTAGATCTCCTGTTTGGTGACTATGTAGAAAATTTTCAGTAGGACATTTTGTGCTTTATAGATGTTGATTACCTCTGCGCACTTCATACTGCCCAGCCCAGTGCCTTTCACATGGCAGACATTTGATTACTGGTGAAGTGAAAGAAAAGTCATATCTAGGGGAGTTTTAAGAATTAACCCTTTCACAGGGAACTAGACATCTGGTAATACATTGCCATTGTCTTCTGGGGTTGTCTTCCAGCTTCCGTGTTTAAGTTCCAAAAAATGATCCTGTAGGTTGAAACTGTAATTTCCTCACCCAGTCTTTAAAGTAAAATTTAAAAAAGAATAACTTTGAGATTTTCGCATTCATTTTGGAGGCTCTATTCAAGTGTCTGGTAGAGTTAAAATAACACAGGCGTGATTTTTTGTGCTGTGCTCGAGCACAGTTCATTGACTCCTGTCTTCTTCACAGGCAAGCTTTGTGGCTTCAGGAAACAGAACAGATATTTCCTTAGATGACCCGAATTTTTGGCAAAAATGGGCTAAAATAGCTGAACTGGACACCGAAGCAAAGAATGAAAAGGTACAGCATTAAGAATATTTTATTCCATTGAACATTTCACTGGTGTCTTACAGGAACATAAATTCCCAATCAGCTCAAGTCATTATTTACTACTGAGGCTTAATTCTTAAATGCAATGCTAAACGTAATAATGCACTTAAAACATGCCTAGCATATAGACAGAGCTTGATCAATGTCAACTGTTGGAGTATAAAAATGCCCTAACGGGACATATACAGTCTGATGGGCACCTGGGAAATCACACAAAGGTAGTTAGAACTGGAAATTGCCAGACAGGTCAAGTTCACCCCTCTGACCCAAGCCAGTATCCCATCTTTGGCATGTGACTATTTTACCTCTGTTAAAACACTTCCTATGAAAGAAGCTTCACCTCTGATGAATACTGAGAAGAGTGAAAAAAGCATGATGAGAAAAAGATTGTTGGCTTCACTTCCATTCTTTCAGTATCTTGAATTTTCCCATTTCTGTTCATGAGAAAGAGAACGGTCTTGAAATAAAACCAGAGTGTGAATAATGGCTCTGCCCCTGACTAGGTGTACACCTTTGGGCAAGGTACTTGGCCTCACTGAGACAAGAGATAAAAGTCATGTGAAAAAAGGAGGTAGTGATGCCCACTTAGCAGAGTCGCAGATAACAATTGTGAATATAACTGCCTAGCCCTTTGTGAGGCACTCCTTAAATGTTCATTTCCCTTCTCTCCATCTCTGACCCTATCGCCTTACTTCAAGATGAGCATACATCACTTATTAGTATGTCTTCTCAGGTGAGGATTGAACTCTCATAGACCACAAACCCCAGAGACAGTCCCTGCTTACCTCCAGCTTATTCAGTAACCAGCGCCCCCAGCCTTAGCTCTTGTTCTGTAGGATCGCCAGAGGTTTCCTAATCCAACCTCTTCTCCAAATAGGAAGAGTCTGTAAAACCTGGGTTTTACAATGTCAAAATCGAGAAGTTGCTCTGTATGTAGGACAGTGGGCAAAAGGAGGAAGAAAAAGCTCTCGCCCTATAGACAAGTAAGCAGTCGGAGCGTTCCAAGGTGGGAAGCGAGGTGACCGAAGCAGGGATGACGCCAGAAATTTCTCTGGGCTCCAGAGAGAGGCATTTATCCTAGCTTTGGGAGGAGGAACAGGAGGAAGGAGAGAGAAGCATGAAGTGATGGAGACTAGAGAAGCAGTGCTGGTGGCCACGGGAGCCACCAGAATAAGTGAGGTTCCGGAGCCAGGAATGACATTCCCGGTGAAAGATAAAAGGCTAGTAGTCAGCACTAGTGGAAGTCAGAACATGGAACAGCAGGAATACGTGTGTCTTCAGAAAGTTGCTGAGCAGATGCAGTCCTCTGACTCGTCCTGTCTCCAGAGCGCAGACTGCCTCTGCGTGCTGGGCAGAGCGGCCGCGGTGCACCACTGCATCTTTCCTGGCAAGAGCACACTGCCACTCCGGGCACGGTGGGGGGCCTTGCCTGCCCATCCCCGTCAGAACGACTGCAGAGACAGCAAGTGGTGACGGACAGCACTGGGGCCAGGGAACACATCAACTTCAGCGAGTCCCAGAGAATCTCCCTGTGCTCGTGATGGACACAGTCTTTCCTGCTGAAGGATGAGACCAGGGTGGTTCTTTCCCAAATGTGTTCTGAGGCGCACGTCAGCAGGACATGCTCGTGCGTTGCGATGGGGACAGAGAGAAGCAGGGCTTTCTCTCTAACAGTCCTCTCTGCTTCTAGGAAAGCCTAGTGATCGACCGGCCTCGCGTGAGAAAGCAGACCAAACACTACAACTCCTTTGAGGAGGATGAGCTCATGGAGTTTTCAGAGTTAGACAGTGACTCTGACGAAAGGCCCACGAGGTCCAGGCGCCTCAATGACAAAACCAGGCGCTACCTCCGAGCCGAGTGCTTCCGGGTAGAGAAGAATCTACTCATCTTTGGGTGGGTATTGGCTTTGCCTATTTAATTTTGGGTTTTTTCCCTCAGTTTTTCAGTCCCTGAGATTTGTCCGGTGGGTCTCTCCAGTCACCTCTGAAGTTACGGGCTGATGGAGGCTCTATTAGAGCAAGAAGGAACTGTGCTTTCTGCCCATGACCCACGACCCCCAGTCATTGTCTGCTCTGCTGCCATATTGTAGACGTGCCGTGATTTTTCTCATATGCTCGTCACAGCAAATCTCTGTTACTAATTTACTGCCTGGTACTGATTTCCTCCTTTTTTTCCCCCAAGGATATATAAGGAATCAGTGCAACAGATGTTGCCATTAAGGCATGATTCGTGCAGGCCTCTGGCTCTGGTAGAAATAGAAGGTTTAGCTTCTGGGAGCCCACCATTGCTTTTGAATACTGCAGCTGGACTCTGTTCTAATTCCAAATTATTATTCCCCACTCCAAATATTTTCGTCTCTTTCTTCTTAACATTTAGTGACCATATGAAGCTGTCAGTGTCCAAAGTGTAGGTTACGTTCGTGACATCTGCATGGTGTGCTACAGCATGCAGTCCTCAAAGGCCTTTCAGGGCAAAGCCCTCGGGGCGATTAACAGACCCAACAGAGGACGAGAAGCCCTCTTGGCTCTTGTTTGTCCTATGGTGTTGAGGGCATGCTTGGCCCTTCCTCTCTCCAACTGTATTTCCACTCTTCAGCTGGGGCCGATGGAAGGACATCTTGACTCATGGGCGATTCAAGTGGCATCTGAATGAGAAGGACATGGAGATGATTTGTCGTGCCCTGCTGGTATACTGTGTCAAGCATTACAAGGGGGACGAGAAGATCAAGAGTTTCATTTGGGAACTTATCACACCTACCAAAGACGGGCAGGCCCAGACCCTCCAGAACCACTCAGGTGAGAGGCGGCAGGGCTGTGCCTGCTAAGGTGAACTCTTGCACTTCCATCCCTTGTCCTGTGTTGGTCCATGTTGCTGTGCTTTGGGGGGCTTCTCTTTCTCAGATATATTTCAGAATGTTGCTTGTAGGAAAGCATCATGATTCATTTGAGTCTCCCTCAGAATCATCCAGTGTTAACCTGTGATATTTTAAGTACAATGGGCCCTTTTAAAGTTTCCTACCGGCCAGTCCTGCCCACTAACCTGAGTGTCACAGGGCTTCCTCCTCCGAACGGGGGACTGACACCGCATGCTTGGCGGTTTGTCTTCTGCATCTTACTGTTCTGTCCCAGTTCCACCTCTGCCTGTGCCTTTTCTTGTACTGTGCTTCTCCTTCCCTGTGCTTGGCCGTAGCTCACCTGCCAGTTCAGATCAAGTGTTCCTCTTTTGCTGGCTGGGTTATAAGTTCCCAAAGGGCACAGTTATGGCACACCTTTCTCAAGCCTCACAGGGTGCTAAGTAAGTACTTGCTGCATGACTGATGGTCCTGGGGTTGACTAAGTTGGGGGCCAGGCACGTCTCCTCACCACCATCCCTGCTTGGTGGATGGAGGAGTGGGGTCTGTCGTCCAGGACCACCATGCACAGCCTGGCTGCCATTTTGCAAGCCCAGCCCAGCTCTGGTTTAACATCCATGTTTAGGCTGCCTCTTCTCATCTGCCGCCTTTCTGTTTTCAGGGTTGTCTGCTCCAGTTCCCAGAGGGAGGAAGGGGAAGAAGACGAAGAACCAGCTGCTGCTCCCAGAGCTAAAGAATGCAGACTGGCTGGCCACCTGCAACCCCGAGGTGGTCTTGCATGACGATGGCTACAAGAAACACCTGAAACAACACTGCAACAAGTGAGCGTGCCCCCTGCCCATCCGCCGGTGGCAGTTCCACTCACTGTCCAGATTCCTGGGGCCCCTGCAGGACCACTGGATGCTCCTGTACTGTCCTGCAGGGTCTGGAAAAGCAAGATGTGTGGTCTTAGCTGGGTGGTGGTTCATTCACATTACAGCCTTTGTAACTCCTTTAACAATATCTCTTCTCCCCCAGAACCTAACCTTTCTACCAGTTCCATTTGTACCCTGAGGGTTTTTCTGACCTGACTTGCAGGATATAGTTAAGACACTGTGCTGATTTCACTCTTTTCTCTCCTTTTCCTTCCCCTCCCTCTGCCCCTGAGGTCACATTAGCAAGAGCAGAAGACTGGCCTCAGTGGCCAGTACTCTCAGCCTCCCCATGCCAAGTTGCTTCCTCTTCTCATTTGTTGCTGCCATTCATGGCCTCCAGGTATTTAAAGGACCTGCCTTTGAGAGAATATCCTTATATCCCTAGGCTGACAGCTCGGGTAAGGCAGGGAGAGACAGGGAAAAGTGATAGAAAATGAAACTGTTATTGTGAAGTTTAGTTTTGGGGAGTTAGAGTGCTCATCCACAAGACCATGAGAAGCTTGCACGTGGATATTTGCATCACTATACCAATGTCATTGTATAGATACACTGTACAGTGTATCTATTAGAATTAAAAAGACCCTTTGGAAACCATCTAATTCAGCTTGCTAGGTCAGGCAAGAGTTGTATCCCTGGCTTTCCTGGTAGGCAGCAAGAAGGCCTCTGCTTGCAAATCCTCTGTTTATAAAGAGTTTCTTACCTTATAAATGAGATTGTTTTTTTGGTAGGTTTTTCCTCTCTCCATGTAACATCGACATAATGGTTCTATCCTGTTGGGTTGTGTTTTTGTTTGTTTTTTCTTTAACAGATGAAGTCTCATCCTTCCAAATATTTGAAGATAGATCTCATGCCCAATACTGTTGTAAAAACTGCAGTACACCTAAATACAAGCTCTTTGGGGACAGTAGATCTCAATCTGAGACTTAAAGGTCTCGTACTGTTGATAGTAGAGCCTGACTAGGGCAGGACCCACTAGCATGTTCAGTGTGACTGAATCATGTTCAGAGTCACTGTGTGGGAGACAGAAAGAGGAGGCTAGCTAGGCATGAGGACTCCTTGATGGAAGACCTCGTGTGACAGACTGTTGAGGACTCTATTGTAAATAGTACACAACCATATTTCTTGCACAAGTGATATTTAGGGAGAAAAATTAATCTGGCAATGAGTTCGCAAGATGAAGTAGGTAAACCTAGAGCTGAATGGCCAACTGGGAGAGTTAAGTCATAATGTAAGTATTGGTCGTGAAGACCTAGATTAGGGCGCTGACTGGAATTGGGAAGAAAGGGTCAAATATGAGAGGCATGACTAAGGAAGAATTCATAACATGATAAAAAAAAAAGTACAAAAAAATAGCTAACTTAATGCTTATAAGCCTTATAGGTTTAGAGACTGGAAATGCTTGTAGCCATGACAATCAGAATTGTTATATTCAGTAATAGATAAGAGAAAAATGAAAAACTTGGGTTTTGCCTTGTTAAGTTACAACAGCATTTGGCTGTCCCATTCACAGCTGCAGATGTGGGCCTGGAACGCTGAAAATAGGCTGAGCTGGAGAGGTTGACATATAACTTCCATCTGCACCTGCAGAGATGATCACACATGGTGACCGGAACCATCTTTGACTTTTGAGGAATGCTGTAACATTTCTAACCATCGCCTCCTCCCCCACCCCCAACACCTTTCCTGAGTGCGTGCCTTACCCTAGGACCAAAGAATAATGCAGTAAAGCACTTCTCTGAGTTAAGGTGCCTACTGTTTATTATTTTCTTTGGCATAAGTTAAACTGTGGCTGCTAGATTGTGGGCTCTCTTAGCAAATTTACTGCCACCCCACTATCAGATAAGGGTTAAGACAGGCTCTGGGGTGAGGACTCAGATTTAAATCCTGGCCCCATTGCAGGTGAATTCCTTAACCTCTATGTGCCTTCTTTCCTTCACCTAGAAAACGAGGATGATAATAGTTCTTACTACTTAGCATGGGTACGAGGATTAAGTGAGCTAATACATACTGGTACATAGTAAATACTCAGAGCATTGCTTGTTATGCATATATAGAATTTAGGGACGTGAAATTGTCATCTAAAGAACTTAAAAAAATTAAAAAGCAGCTGCTTCAGATCTAAGCTATAAGAAGTCAGGACGGTGATTATCTGTTCGAGGGGGATGGTGACTGGACAGGGCACCAGGGAGTCTTCTGGGGAAATGAGCTGCTTCCTAATCTGGATACTGCATGCACATGTGTCTTCATTTTATGGAAGTTCATCAAGCTTTACATTTATGCAGAACGCACTTACTGGAAGTATATTTTATAACAAAATGTTTAAAAAAAAGTAAGATGTAAGGAAAAGCAAAACTGCCATCCAAAATATTAATGGGTTTTGTTTGGCTAAACTCAGGGTGTTACAGACCCACTCCAGCTCTCCCTCCCTTTGAGATCAGATGCCAGCTGGGACTATCATCTCACTCGGAGGGAGGTGGCTCTCCAGGCAGAGTTGTCCATCTGTCCTCTGAATTGATTTGCTTCTCATACTCTTATCTTTAAATTCTCTTCTCTCTGGCTATAGATACCACCAAATATTAACACCTTGGCTTCTCTGTCTTAAATCTTCAAGAAAGCCTCACTCTGACTGAACTAGATCTAAGCAGGCAAGAATTCCGTTTGTTTGTAAGATATCCTCATTCTGGTTCTTACTGAAGGATCCATCAACGATGGCTATAAATTCTTAGAGTTCTTATTCTCTGAGCTTTAAAAAAAAAAAAAACTCAAAATCGAGTCAATTGACAGCTAAGGTAAGGAATGGTGTACCAGAAAAATAAGGGTTCTTTCCAGCCTAAAAGTTCTAACTTTGTGTGTTGCCACCTACAGCTCGAGCCCGCAGTGGCACTTTTTACCTGCATCTAAAAAAGTAGGCTTTTATAGAGGCCTCGACTCTTCATTATCAACATCTTTTGAATGGGTAATACATACATGTGTTAAAAAATTTTTGTCAAAAATAAAGTTTCTTCCCACCTCCAGTTCCCCTATTTCCCTCTCCAGAGGCAACCACTGTTAACCTGACTCTTCAGAGATGCTCTGTGCATGGACCAGCATGGGAGAATCTATAGCCTGCCTTTATCTTCCCTAAAGTGATACATGTACATACTTTACATACTATTTGTGTTTTCTTTCTCTTTTTTTTTTTTTTTGAACAACTTATGTGATTGGTTTCTAAGAAGTAAAAAAAACTATAAGTATATGTAATCAGGCTTTTACTTTTAATAGCCAGCCTTTTTACTCCTTCCTGGTATTGAGCAAGTTACAAGCGCTCTTCTAAACCACCTTTCAGCGTGGACGTGAATATGAAACGTCTCCGTAAATGCCTTCCCTGAGCCTACCCTTACTTCAACCCTGTTTTTGCATCATTGAGCTTTCTCCTACCTCGACCCCCTCTGTCATCCTTTGTGCTCTGTTCTTTCTTGGTTGGTGTCATTTCACAATTAGATTGCTGTGGACTCCTCAAGAACAGGGTTAAGCCGTTTACTTTTGTTATGTACCTCACAGCACCCAGCATGGTGCAGGGCACACAGTAGTTGCTCAACAGATACTTCCTTCAGACACGTTCGTGCATCCCCATGGGGCCTGAGTGTGGGCCATGCAGAATCACAGGAGTCGAGCAGCTTAGGAGAAAAGACATGGCTACCCTCCAGCAGTATTGCCATGGGAAGGACTTGAAATATTCCTTTAACTATGTGCAAGTGGAACTGAAGGCAATATCATTGAATGTGACTTACTACTCTTCAGTAAACTAGTAAACTGGTAACCAGCCTCTTATAGGGCAGCTCTGCCTCAGAGGTCATGTGGCTACCAGAAGGGGCGAGTACCAGCAGGAAAACTGTTTCTGTCGCCCCCACGTGGCTCACAGGGTGACCTACCAGATGGCCGATGGTACAGTTTCTTGTGTAAAATGGGGATGATTACAGTAACGTCTGTCATTGGTACCTGGAGTTTTATTTTTCTAGTACTTTCTCATAAGTTACTTCATATCACCAGCGACATGGGAATGCCCAGAGTTCCTCTGTGTCAGCTGGGGCACGGCAGTTCACAGGCAGCTCCTGGGTTCTGATGTGTTGCATTAATGTGCTCACCTCTCACAGGGTACTTCTACGAGTCCGGATGCTCTACTACCTGAAAGCTGAGATTCTGGGAGAAGCAGCTGATAAAGCATTTGAAGGAACTCCCGCCAGGTAAAAAAAAAAAAAAAAAAATCAACCTTAGCTCTCAGTGTTAAAGAGTTGCCATAACATGCCTGCTCCTGGGGGTGGACACGCCTGCCTGTCATCCAGAAGGCCCCTGGGTCTCCAGAAGGTTTTGCCATCCCACCCGTCAGTTACCTAGAGCAGGTAGGCAGGGTAAGTACCGTTTGTCAGGTCATCTACAAGGAAGTAAAGGAGAAAGCACAGCTTTTAGTGAGGTTTTAAGTTAGTTTTTTGTCCTGATAGTGTTATAAAATCACTTTTAAAACAGTCATTTCTCTACCGTAACTGAACACTGTAGAATGAGTATAGATTAATACACTTGATCCAGTAGGTATACGTGAGAAGTTTTACTCAGAATCTCGTTCTTCTGCATTTGTTGGTTCTCCTTTGTTTTTTTAGTCCTCTGACCTGTGACCTGTTTGATTTGTTGAACCTCAGTTTTGTAAATTACTGTTTCTGAATCTGTAGAGTCCTGTGGGACTCTCCCATGGTTTCAGGGAATGGATTAGCAAGCTCCTAGCTGCCACTTGATAAAGCTGTCAGATAGTCATAATTTATGACTGGGGTTGCCAGGCAGCCTTCTTCACCTGTCCCAGATCTATGGCTTGCTGCAGCCCTGTACAGTGCCTGTTATTCCCAGAGGACACCAGAAGTGTTGGGGTTGGAACTTTGCTATGAGATTACCTGGGGCCATGGTTTCTTTCTCTTTCTTCCCACTGAGCAGTGCCGATGGCTTCAGTGGTCATAGGAGTACTAAAAAAGGAGAGAGACAGTTCTGTTCATGGGGCAGTTTGTAATCAGGAGCAATCATCATCCCAGAAAAGCCATCAGCCCATGGCACCATGCAAGCAGAACAGTTGGCCCTGCCTTTGGAGCCGGGTAGGGAGCACTGCCTGGAAAGGTGGGAGCCAGGGAGCATCATCCCCACAGAGGGAGCTGGGCCCGGCAAGGGGCAGGTCAGCCCTTTGTCACAGTAAGAAGAGCCTGGTGGAAGAAGCAGCTCCAGATGCTGCAGAGGAGCCATCCCAGGCAGCTGGGATGGGGAGGGAAGAGCCGTACAGGCAGGCATGCTCCCTCAGACCCCAAAGCCTTCAGAGAGTAAGGACTGTGCTCAGACAAATGAAAACAGTGAGCTGAGGGTCCATGTGCAGTCTAAGATCATGGACAGAAACTCAGAGATGGGCCGATGGTGCAGGCCTGCTGATCCCTGCGTGTCTGCCCACCAGGGCACATTATAGTCATCGCTTTGGCCAGGAGCAATGCAGCTTGTGATCACTTTTGACCAACAGACCATTAACAGACCAATGCCAGGAGGTGCCACATTTTATGGTACTAATCCTCGGAAAGGGTCTCTTTGAATCCCTGTGTGAACCAACACAGACTGTTCTTAAATAATGCTTGTGATCTCTACAAGCTGAACCAAGATGATTTGGACACTTAAATCTTCAGCATTTGATCATATGTGAATTCAACCATCAGAAGGTTGTTCTACCATCAGATGAATAATATGTTGCTGTGGTTCTCAACTGAAGGGCCCCTCAGAACTACCTTATACACATAGGTCTCAAGGCCCCGCCCCAGACCAGCTGACAATGATTCTCCAGTAGGTGCTTCAAGATTCTGTGTCAGTCACAGGTGGAACCTGGAAATCGAGTACATATGCAGAAATAGTTCACTGGATGAGCCTGACGAAGAGCCCTGGTTAAGAAACCTTGACCCACAGCCTTCTGCATCCTTGTGGCTTCAGTGTCTGAGCCTGCAACTTGGGATGTGGCTTAACCAGTGTTCGGCCAGTAGCTCTTGTGTTGTTTTCTGTCTGTGTTGAAGGAATTATGAGTCCATGCCCTTCCTTCCACAGGGAGCTGGAAGTGCCTCTGCCTGACATCGACTATGTGGAGATCCCAGTGGATTGGTGGGATGCCGAGGCCGATAAGTCCCTTCTGATTGGCGTATTCAAACATGGTGTGTATTTCAGTGAATGTTCCCCTTTCCTGAAAACTCCATAGTACTATCACGTGTCTCCTAGAAAGCAGAGCCTCACTCCTGACCTCTTAATTTCAGCCAGTTGGATGTGTGGGTCATGAAATATGGTGAATGTTAGTATCAGGAAGGAACTTCAGGAGCGGGGCTGTGGCCAGAAAGAGCTTGTTCAGTGTGTGTCTTTCTCACACTAGCCTGTGTCTGCACTCTTCAGGCCTGGGACTGCCTCACTCCCATTCACTCCTGTCGTCCCAATGTCTGGCCTAGTGTGTGGCACGTGGTGGGCACCTAGTGTTTCTTGAGTGAAGGAATAAAACGGGAAAATGTTAGGTAGGTTTTAGCATATGATATTTATGCAGAATTCTAAGGTCATTCTAGATCATCTATTTTTAGTGTATATCTTTTCCCCTACTGGGTATAAAAACTTTAGAATTTTTTTTTTAATGTAGTAACCAAGAGACTAAATGGGACTGAGAGGTTTTTGAGTAGCTTGGAAAAACTGAAAGTGTCCCCTTTCTTCATTTCTGGCACTGTTCAGAGCTCCTGCCCTTATTTCATCCAGTGCTTAAAATGAATGATGAAAGTGCCAGATGACAATCGCTGTAATGTGCCTGGTACACACCTTCCCTGCAAGGTGAATTAACAGATTTAAAACTGGAGAGCAGGGTTTAAAGTGGGACTAGTTAGTTATGCTTGGCCTTTGCTGTCAGCTCTGTCGCTTAGTAAACATTTGACCTTGGGCAGGTCATTAACTTCTGATCTGTTTCCTCACCTGTACAGTGGGAAAACTATCAAAACCGCCTCTGGAGATTGAGACAATGTGTATAGACTCCCTAGAACAGTACTTGGTACATAA